>NC_052084.1:23172533-23472590 GCF_015852505.1 Tachyglossus aculeatus | reverse complement strand
AGGGCCTCAGGCTGCTGCCTGGGAAGGGGCTGGAAGTTAGTCCCGGTAGTGAGGGAGGGACTAGGAGCAGCTTCACTCCCCGACAGATGGTTTAGTGATGAGTGAGAGACTGGAGCTTCACTCTGCAGAAAACCCTGACACCCAGCTGGTTCCACAATGCTGTCAGTATGATATTCTTGAGGGTGGCTTCCAAATCTGGTGCAGTAATTCTTGAATCAGACTTGGGATGAAACTCCAAATCTGCGGAGAGAGAAGAGTGTCTCAGAGTTTTCCAATATTTCTTTCTTAAAAATTTCTCCACCTAAATGATATTTGATATTTAAGAGACAGCTCAAAGAACTCAGTTACGAAGTCATAGGATAGCTCTCCGGATGACATGAGATCATTCTGTGCAATTAAACCACATTTTTTAACACCCCAATTCATACCATTTTATGTCCCTCCTGATCTCGAAACAAAATTGGAGACTATAAATTTGGCAATGCTAAAATACTCCATCCAATTTTCCAATTTCAGAAAGAATAATTCTCTGCGCTATTCAAAGATACTATAAATGTTAAGCATTAATACTATCCACCTGCAGAAAGGAAGCTTGGCCTGAGCATTCAATAAATTACTTAAAGCTATGAGTTAAAAATGCAGTTTTGAGGGCACCTTAGAAGCGCTGAATGGTGTTTGTCACATGAAACAGCAAACGGGCTGAGAAATAGACTGGTCCCTTGTATAATATAGGAGCATTTCAGAGCTGGAAGATCGATCTTTAAACGTCTATTTGTCCATTCACAATCATGAACTGTGATTTATTTTTGTGTCCCTTCCCCACCCCATTACATTTTCATGTACAGTATCTCACGGGTATTCCAAAGAGCCTATTTTGAATAATGTATATATAAAATTACGGCTAAAAATGGTATTCACTAAATGTCCATTGTGTGTCCAGCACTGGGGTAGATATAAGGTAATCTAGTTGCATACAGTCCCTGTCCCATATGAGGCTCACAGTTTAGGAAGGAGTTAGTGGGTGACTCCCAGGCCCATGCATTTTCCATCAGGCCACACTGGTTGTGTAGTGTGCTAACATGCAGAACACTATTATGTAGTAGTAATAGTATTTATTAAGTGCTTACTGTGTGCAGAACATTGTACTAACAAATGGAGAAAATACACATGTGGGAATTAAACACGGTCCCAGTCCCTCATGGGAGCCACAATCGAAAAATGATGTAGAATCATCAAAGTGTAAAATCATGTAAAATCAGCACCATAAGGGAAAATGACGTTTAAAGTTTATGTTATGGGGAGAGGGGTATGCCTACATGGAAGGGAACTCCACTTATTCACTGGGAAGCTGTTCTCAGAGGGAGGTGGAAGGAACAGCAACACTGGAAATGATGGCAAGGATGATGGTGATGATGACAATGAAGATGATGATGATCATAGTGGAATTTCCCATTGAAAATGACAGATGAACCACCGCTCTAAGACTCCAAGATGGAGAGCCTTTTCTTTTATCTTCTTTTTATTTTCTCTTCTTTTCCCTTCATTTTCTTTTATTTTCCTTCATTTTTTCTTTCCTGTCTTTTATTTTCTTTTCTTTTTTCTTTTCTTTCTTTTCTTTTCTTCATTTTCTTTCTTTTCACCTCCATTCCTTTCTTTTTTCTTTCTTACCTTTCTTTTATTTTCCTTTCTTTTTTCTTTTCTTTATTTCCTTTCCTTTCCTTTCTTTTCCTTTCCTTTCTTTTATTTACCTTTCTTTTCTTTTCTAATGTCTGTTCTCTACCACAGCATTGTAATAATTATAACAAAGGAATTTGTTAAGCAGTTACTATGTGCTAAGCACTGTTCTAAGCACCGGAAGTATCATAGTGCTACACTGTAGTGCTCTAATCCTAACAGGCAATGGCCTTATTAGCCAACCATTCTTTAAGATTCTTAATGATGGTATTTGTTAAGCACTTACTATGTGTCAAACACTGTTCTAAGCTCTGGGTTACATATAAGCTAATCAGGCTGGACACAATTCCTGTCCCATATGAGGCTCACAATCTGAATCCCCATTTTGCAGATGAGGTAATTGAGGTAAATTCATTCATTCATTCATTCAATCGTATTTATTGAGCACTTACTGCGTGCAGAGCACCGTACTAAGCGCTTGGGAAGTACAAGTTGGCAACATATAGAGACGGTCCCTACCCAACAATGGGCTTACAGTCTAGAAGGGGGAGACAGACAATAAAACAAAATATGTGGATGGGTGTCAAGTCAGAACAAATAGAAATAAAACTAGATGCACCACATTATCAAAACAAATAGAATAGTAAATATGTAAAAGTAAAATAAAGAGAGTAATAAATCTGTACAAACATATACACAGGTGCTGTAGGGAGGGGAAGGAGGTGGGGAGGGGTGGATGGGGAGAAGGAGAGGAAAAAGGAGGCTCAGTCTAGGAAGGCCTCTTGGAAGAGGTGAGCTCTCAGTAGGGCTTTTAAGGGAGGAAGAGAGCTATCAGCGGATGTGTGGAGGGAGGGCTATCCTCTGTGATGTCAAACGCCAAATCTCTCCACGACCACCTCCAATCTGGCTTCTGTCCCCTACATTCCACCGAAACTGCCCTCTCAAAGGTCACCAATGACCTCCTGCTTGCGAAATCCAACGGCTCCTACTCTATCCTAATCCTTCTCGACCTCTCAGCTGCTTTCGACACTGTGGACCATCCCCTTCTCCTCAACACGCTATCCAACCTTGGCTTCACAGACTCTGTCCTCTCCTGGTTCTCCTCTTATTTCTCTGGTCATTCATTCTCAGTCTATTTTGCAGGCTCCTCCTCCCCCTCCCATCCCCTTACTGTAGGGGTTCCTCAAGGGTCAGTTCTTGGTCCCCTTCTGTTCTCTATCTACACTCACTCCCTTGGTGAACTCATCCTTTCCCATGGCTTCCACTATCATCCCTACGCTGATGACACCCAAATCTACATCTTTGCCCCGGCTCCCTCTCCCTCCCTTCAGGCCCGTGTCTCCTCCTGCCTTCAAGACATCTCCATCTGGATGTCTGCTCCTCCCCCTCCATATTCCACCGCCTTACCTCCTTCCCCTTCTTACAACAGCAATATATATGTATATATGTTTGTACATATTTATTACTCTATTTTACTTTTACATATTTATTCTATTTATTTTATTTTGTTAATATGTTTTGTTTTGTTGTCTGTCTCCCCCTTCTAGACTGTGAGCCCGCTGTTGGGTAGGGACCGTCTCTATATGTTGCCAACTTGTACTTCCCTAGCGCTTAGTACAGTGCTCTGCACACAGTAAACGCTCAATAAATGCGAATGAATTGAATTAAATTGAATTGCCCGCCATCTAAAGCTCAATACGTCCAAGACTGAACTCCTTATCTTCCCTCCCAGACCCTGCCCTCTCCCTGACTTTCCCATCACTGTTGATGGCACAATCATCCTTCCCATCTCACAAGCCCGCAACCTTGGTGTCATCCTCGACTCTGCTCTCTCGTTCACCCCTCACATCCAATCCGTCACCAAAACCTGCTGGTGTCACCTCTGCAACATCGCCAAGATCCACCCTTTCCTCTCCATCCAAACAGCTACCCTGCTGGTTCAATCTCTCATCCTATTCCGACTGGATTTCTGCATTAGTCACCTCTCTGATCTCCCGTCGTCCTGTCTCTCCCCACTTCAATCTGTACTTCATGCTGCTGCCCGGATCATTTTTGTGCAGAAACGCTCTGGGCATGTTACGCGTCTCCTCAAAAATCTCCAGTGGCTACCACTCAACCTACGCATCATGCAAAAACTCCTCACTCTCAGCTTCAAGGCTCTCCATAACTTCGCCCCCTCCTAGCTCACCTCCCTTCTTTCCTTCTATAGCCCAGCCCAAACCCTCCACTTCTCTGCCGCTAACCTCCTCACTGTGCCTCGTTCTCTCCTGTCCCGCTGTCGACCCCCGGCCCACGTCCTCCTCCTGGCCTGGAATGCCATCCCTTCGCACATCCGCCAAGCTAGCTCTCTTCCTCCCTTCAAAGACCGACTGAAAGCTCACCTCCTCCAGGAGGCCTTCCCAGACTGAGCCCCCTCCTTCCTCTCCCCCTCCTCCCCTCCCCATCCCCCCACCTTACCTCCTTCCCCTCCCCACAGCACTTGTATATATGTTTGTATGTATTTATTACTCTATTTTATTACACATATTTACCATTCTATTTATTTTATTTTGTTAATATGTTTTGTTTCGTTGTCTGTCTCCCCCTTCTAGACTGTGAGCCCGCTGTTGGGTAGGGACAATCTCTATATGTTGCCAACTTGTACTTTCCAAGAGCGTAGTACAGTGCTGTGCACACAGTAAGCGCTCAGTAAATACGATTGAATGAATGAATCACCTACTTATATCATTGATATTGTGTTGCTGTCATTTAGTTTGCTGACTTCACCATGAACTATCAATTCCGCTGCTCCCAACTGCCATTCCCATTCCTCACCTTCTCCTTCCCCTCTCCCATCCAGCTCTTTCCCTCCCTTTCCCACATCACCACCCCTCCCCCTCACTCCCTACCCAGGATCCCTCTGTACGAGAGCCAACCTTCAATCCATCCCTCCCAGCCCCTTCCCTCCCGTCCTCCTCGCCCCCACCCCACCCCAGTTCTCGTTTCTCATTGCCACCGCTCCTCCCACTCTCCCTGCCTAGGCCCCCAACTCATCCCAATCGAAACCCTCCAGACCCCTCGCACCCTTCCCCCTCCCTCCCCTCCCTCCACAGCTGCTGCCAATTGTGGGCTTTGGAACCCCCGCTCATTATAGGTAAGCTCCCTTTCATCCTGAACCTATTCATTTCCAGCTCTCTACTCCTCCTCGCCCTAACTGAAACATGGCTGTCTCTGGATGACACGGTCTCTTCTGCTGCTTGCTCCAGTGGAGGCTTCTTCTTCTCCCACTTCCCCAGACTCACCGAAAAACGAGGAGGTGTCGGTTTCCTTCTCGCCCTCCAATGTCGCTTTGGCACTATCCCAACTCCCCCTTCCCTTTCCTTCCCTTCCTTTGAAGCCCACATTATTCGCCTCTACCACCCCCTCCAGATTCTTGTAGCCATCATCTACCGCTCTCCTCCCGGCTCTACCTCCAACTTCTTTAACGATTTTGACATCTTTCTCCCTTCCTTCTCTCCTTTTCCGTGCCCACTCTGATCCTCGGAGACTTCAACATCCTCATGGACGTCCCTGGTGACTCCTCTGCCACCCACCTTCTATCTCTCCTTGACGCTGCCAGCCTCCTGCTCCACCCCACCTCGCCCACTCACCAACTTGATCACACATTCGACCTCATCATCTCCTACAGCTGCACTATCTCCACCCTCACCAACTCTGAAATCCCTCTCTCTGATCATAAACTTCTCACCTGCCTCCTCACTCACACTCCTCTCCCCTGTAAATCTATGTTTACTAACTCACAGAGACCTTCACTCTCTCGACCCCATTCATCTTTCTGAGCACCTCACACCCCACCTCGCCTCCCTCTCCTCTCTACCAAATCTTAATGATCAGATTACTGCTCTCAACTCTACCCTCTCTACTCAGCTCGACTCGCTCGCTCCCCTTTCCCTTCGCCGCTCTCGTACCACTAACCCACAGCCCTGGATCACTGCCACTGTCCGCCTCCTTCAATCTTATGCTTGAGCTGCTGAACGCTGCTGGCAAAAGTCTAAACACCAAGCCAACCTCGTTCACTTCAAGTTTATCCTTTCCTTCCTTAACTCTGCCCTCTCCTCTGCCGGACAAAACTATTTCTCCTCCTTTATTGACACCCATGCCCATCATCCCCATCAGCTCTTCCGTACATTCAACTCCCTTCTCAGGCCTCCTGCTCCTCCCCCTCCTCCTTCCCTCACCCCCAACGATCTGGCCTCCTACTTCATTCGTAAAATTAAATCCATCAGCTCTGAGCTCCCCAAAGTCACTCCTCCCCCTTCTCCAACGCCCATGCTCTCAACGCTCTCCGCTACTCTCCCATCCTTCCCAGCAGTATTCTCAGATGAGATCTCTTCCCTCTTCTCAAGTGCTACTCAGGTCACCTGTGCTTCTGACCCTATTCCCTCTCATTTTATGAAATCTCTCGCCCCGTCCCTCCTCCCCTCCTTAACGTCCATCTTCAACCGCTCACTCTCCACTGGCTCACTCTCCACTGGTTCCTTCCCCTCTGCCTTCAAACATGCCCACGTCTCTCCCATCCTAAAAAAAACCCTCTCTTGAACCCACCTCATCTTCTAGTTATCGCCCTATCTCCCTCCTACCATTCCTTTCCAAACTCCTTGGACGAGTCGTCTAAAACCGCTACCTCGAATTCCTCAACGCCAACTCTATCTTCAGTCCCCTGCAATCTGGCTTCTGTCCCCTATATTCCACCGAAACTGCCCTCTCAAAGGTCACCAATAACATCCTGATTGCCAAATCCAATGGCTCCTACTCTATCTTAATCCTCCTCGACCTCTCAGCTGCCTTCAACACTGTGGACCACCCCCTTCTCCTCAACACGCTACCTAACCTTGGCTTCACAGACTCTGTCCTCTCCTGGTTCTCCTTTTATCTCTCTGGCCGTTCATTCTCAGTCTCTTTTGCGGGCTCCTCCTCCCCCTCCCATCCCCTTACTGTAGGGGTTCCTCAAGGGTCAGTTCTTGGTCCCCTTCTGTTCTCTATCTACACTCACTCTCTTGGTGAACTCATTTGTTCCCATGGCTTCAACTATCATCTATACGCTGATGACACCCAAATCTACATCTCTGCCCCTGCTCTCTCTCCCTCCCTTCAGACTCGTGTCTCCTCCTGCCTTCAAGACATCTCTATCTGGATGTCTGCCCACCATCTAAACCTCAATACGTCCAAGACCGAACTCCTTATCTTCCCTCTGAAACCCTGCCCTCTCCCTGACTTTCCCATTACTGTAGATGGCACTACCATCCTTCCTGTCTCACAGGCCCTCAACCTTGGTGTCATCCTCGACTCTGCTCTCTCGTTCACCCCTCACATCCAATCCATCACCAAAACCTGCCGGTGTCACCTCCGAAACATCACCAATATCTGCACTTTCCTCTCCATCCAAACTGCTACCCTGCTGGTTCAGTCTCTCATCCTATCCTGACTGAATTATTGCATCAGCCTCCTCTCTGATCTCCCATCCTCCTGTCTCTCCTCAGTTCAGTCTATACTTCACGCTGCTGCCCGAATCATCTCTGTGCAGAAACGCTCTGGGCATGTTACTCCCCTCCTCAAAAATCTCCAGTGGCTACCACTCAACCTACGCGTCAGGCAAAAACTCCTCACTCTCGGCTTCAAGGCTCTCCATCGCCTCGCCGCCTCCTACCTCACCTCCCTTCTCTCCTTCTACAGCCCAGCCCGCACCCTCCACTTCTCTGCCGCTAACCTCCTCACTGTGCCTCGTTCTCTCCTGTCCCGCCGTCGACCCCCGACCCACGTCCTCCCCCTGGCCTGGAATTCATTCATTCATTCATTCATTCATTCAATCGTATTTATTGAGAGCTTACTGTGTGCAGAGCACAGATGGTGTTAATTTTACTAATTATGTGGGTGGCCAGACAGGGATGATGCGCACGGATGTCAATAAGAGAATATAAGTAGTTTTGCCTGGCACAGGAGAGGGCAGAGTTGAGGCAGGAAAGGATAAATTTAAAGTGAACAAGGTTGACTTGGTGTTTAGACTTTCGCCAGCAGCGTTCAGAAGCTTGAGCATAAGACAAAGGAGACGGACAGTGGCAGTGATCCCAAGCTGTGAGTTAGTGGTGCGAAAGCAACGAAGGGATAGGGGAGCGAGTGAGTTGAGTTGAGTAGAGAGCGTGGAGTTGAGAGCAGTAATCTGGTCATCAAGAGTGGGTAGAGAGGATAGGGAGGCAAGGTGGGGTGTGATGCGCTGAGAGAGATGAATGGGGTCGAGAGAGAGAGTGGGGTAGTAATATAGATTTACAGGTGGGGGTAGTGTGCAAAAGGAAGAAGATGAGACGGTTATGATCAGAAAGAGGGATTTCAGAGTTGGTGAGGGTGGAGATAGTGCAGCTTTAGGAGATGATGAGGTCGAGGGTGTGACCAAGTTGGTGAGTGGGCGAGCTGGGGTGGAGCAGGAGGTTGTCAGCATCAAGGAGAGATAGAAGGTGGATGGCAGAGTAGTCACCGGGGACATCCATGTGGCTGTTGAAGTCTCTGAGGATCAGAGTGAGGGAGGGCATTGAATGGTTTACATGAACTGTATTGATATTTACTGTGAAATTCGTTCCTCAATCTCGTTCAAAACATCTCATTATTTTGATAGTTTTAAGAAAACAAACATGCACAACCTAGTCTGGGTGACTCAATTTCTGTCAATCAGTCAGACACTTCTCAGCTCGTTGTGGGCAAGGACTGTGCCTATTACATTTTTGTGTTGTATTTGCCCAAGCTCTTAGTACAGTGCTCTGCAAACAGTAAACATTCAATAAATACGATTGATTGATTTAAGGACAATTGGCAAGTAAAAGTATAGCACATTTAAACTTGGCTATAATACTGGCAAGATTCTGGCTTTAGCGTCATCATCATTAACAGCAGCAGGATTAATTTACCATTCCGAGACCGATGGATCTGCAGAATCTCAAAAATGCCATTCAGTTTTGAACTGTTAAACCAAAATGGGAGACATAAATCGAGAATACTTCTGAATGCATTCAAATCTAAAACTATAGACAACCATGTCAGCACCGCTGTATTCCAGGATGACTAGGAGGATAATTTATTGGTTTATTGGTTTTTTCTTGTGGGAAATATTTGCTTGATATATAAATGCAGATTGGCTGTGTAAATCAATCCATCAGTGGTATTTACTGAGACCCTAGTGATGCAAAACACTGCAATAAGTAGTTGGAAGAGTAAAATAGAGAAAGAAACCCATTTGCTGCCCTGAAGTAGTTTAAAATTAAATGGGGGAATTAGACAAACATTATCAGTAGTTAGAGGAGAAAGGACAAGGATATAGCCAGTGCTACTACCAATACCAAGGTTAAAATAACTGATTAAATAATTCCATATCAATCAATTGTATTTATTGAACACTTTCTTTGTGCAGAGCACTGTACTAAGAGTTTGGGAGAGTATCAGATATCAAACACATTCCATGCCCAAAGCAAGCTTACAGTGATGAGGGGAACACAAATGTACATTTATGCTGGAGATAGGAATATAATGAAAAAGTCCTCAGGATGACTGTTGGGTTGATGCAACTAGGATGTTGAGAATTAATCCAGCAAGTTTTCCTGGAAGAGGGTTTTGAAGTTGGGAAGAGCTGAGTTCTCGTTGATTTGGCAGAGGAGTTAATTTCAGGCTGGGGGAGGATCAGAAGCAAGGGATGAGGAGGGGTTTGGAGGGAAAGTTGAGAAAGAGTACAGATAGAACATTTGCTAAGGAGAAACAAAGAAAGGGAGATGGGGAATAGCTGTAAAGAGAGGCACTTTGGAAAGTGGAGACAGCTGTTGGCAAGCCTCAAATCCAGTGGCATGGAGATTTTTTTTTTGTGGAGGTGGTTCCCGGTGTGGGGTAGAATGAGAAGCCATTTTGTATCTAACCCAGCACTTAGTTCAGTGCTTGGCACATAGTAAGCACTTAGCAAATACCACAAAAATAATGTAGTATATTATCAATAATAATAATTATAATAAAAATAATATGTCCTCTTTCTCCCCTTATTCTTAGATTATGAGCCCTTTGGGGGTCAGGAAATTTATCTAATTCTTACTTGCATATTTGTTCTCAGTGTTTAATCCAGTACATTGCACAGAGTAAGCATAAAAACTATTATTACAACTGTTACTGATTCCTCTAGAATTGCAAAGGTAATAATAATACAACAGTTGAGGGATTATGCACTTATTATGTACCAAGCACTGTCCTAAGAGTTGGGCTAGACACATGATGACAATCAGTCCTTGTCCCACATGGGACTCATGTGGGACATTAAGGGGAGGGGAAACAGGTATTTATGTTATTTATTTATTTTATTTTTAAAATATTATTCGTTAAATGTTTACCATGTGCCAGGCACCAAAGTGCTGGGGTAGAAACAAGCTAATCAGGTTGGACACAGTCCATGTCCCAGATAGACTCGCAGTCTTAATCTGATTTTACAGATGAGGCCTAGGAGTCAGAGGACCTGGGTTCTAATCCGAGTTTCTCCTCGTGTCTGCCAGAGAAGTTAAATGACTTGCCCAAGGTCACAAGCAGACACGAGGAGAAACTCGGATTAGAACCCAGGTCCTCTGACTCCTAGGCCTTTTCTCTTTTCATTAGACCACAGAGGTAGAGAAGTATCTTGCCTTAGTGGATAGAACATGAGCCTGGGAGTCACATGGACTTGGGTTCTAATCTCAGCTCTGTTTCATGTCTGCTGTGTGACCTTGGGCAAGTCACTTCACTTCTCTGGGTCTCAGTTACTCCTGAAAAATGGGGATTAAGACTGGGAGTGCTATGTGGGACAGAGACTGTTTCATGTCTGCTGTGTGACCTTCGGCAAGTCACTTCACTTCTCTGGGCCTCAGGTACTCCTGAAAAATGAGGATTAAGACTGGGAGCCCTATGTGGGACAGAGACTGTGTCTAACCTGATTAACTTGTATTTACCCTGGCTCTCAGAACAGTGCTTGCTGCATAGTAAACACAAATATCATAACCATTATTAAATTCATTCATTCATCCAATCATATTTATTGAGCACTTACTGTGGCAGACCACTGTACTAAACACCTGGGAGAGTACAAAAGAACAATAAACAGCCACATTCCCTGCTCACAATGAGTTTACAGTCTTGATATGTGCCCAACCTGCTCATCTATACAACCACACGTAAAAGGTTCTGTTCATAGCTCAAGCATGAGGCCACAGACCTCTGAGTCTGAAGGTCTGAGCCCCCCTATCTAGGCACCTCCATTATGTCAGCTCCCTCCTCTTCCCAAGCCAACATGGCTCGGGCGAAGGAGGTAGAAGTTACCACACCCAAGCAGGGGCACAGAGTCCCAATTGCCTCCCTCACTTCCCCTTGTGTAGCAGCCTGGAAGCACTCCAATCTCTCTGCCTGACCTCAGGGCTAATCGTGAGCTAAAAGAAAACAACTTCTTTGAGAATGAAAATCCTCGAAACAACCTGAAATAATAATAATAATGGCATTTGTTAAGTACTACTATATGCCAAGTGGCTGGGGTGGATCCAAGCAGGTTGGGTTGGTTGACACAATCCCTGTCCCAAATGGAGCTCACAGCCTCAATCCCCATTTTACGGATTTACATTTTACTGAAGCTCAGAGAAGTGAAGTTATTTGCCCAAGGTTACCCAGCAGACAAGTGGCAGAGCTGGGATTAGAACACATCACCTTCTGACTTCCAGGCCCATGCTGTACCCAGTACATCATGGCGAAATGCCAGACTTTCTGATCCTGACCTTCAGTGGTTCCCCTTCAGTACTTCAGGGCCCACTAAATCAGTTGCATCAAATGATCCAGAGTTTCAGGTAGCAATTTACCACACTGGTCATGTGTGTTTCCACAGTGCACAGTGCAGAAAATCTGAAACTCAGACCTTCTGAATTTCAGAAGCGGGATGTAATGTACCACTAGATGGCAAAACAGTATGTGGGATCTTACAACATCTTGGAAAGGCCAAGAAGATCCTTTGGAAGACAGCCAACAGATATCAACAGAAAAAGAGATAAATACCATGAAACCCATTCTCGACCAATGTGACGAGAGCTGTAAACTTAGGAGAAGCAGCATGGCTCAGTGGAAGGAGCCCAGGCTTGGGAGTCAAAGGATGTGGGTTCTAATCCCACCTCCACCACTTGTCAGCTGTGTGACCTTGGGCAAGTCACTTCACTTCTCTGTGCCTCCGTTCCCTCATCTGTAAAATGGGGATGAAGCCTGTGAGCCATATGTAGGACAATCTGATGACCTTCTATCTACCCCTGCGCTTAGAACAGTGCCTGGCACATAGCAGTGCTTAACAAATACTGCCATTATTATTATTATTAAACTGTTTAGAAACCCTGGAAGCAGACAGACCAGCTCAGTCAGCAGCTATCAACAGATGCATTACTCATCTTGTGAAGATTCGGTCATATTGAACTACCCCAAGTGCTTAGTACAGTGCCCTGTGCACAGTTAAGTGCTCAATAAATACCGTTGATTGTTTGATTGATTCAGCTTCTGATGGACAGTGTCAAACAAGTCTCAAAATGTAATTCAAATACAGAAGCTGAGATTTCCCCTTGGAAGTAGAAAGACAAAAATAGAGTCAATTACACTGGGAATTAAAGCTGTTCTCCACAGCTGGCTAGACTGGGAACAATTGGAGGATCAGCGGGAACCTAATAATTCATTTTGCCAACGTGTGGAATACTTCCCCCATTTCTATGATCACATCAGCACAGCTTCGATGGGTGAGACCTGCAAGGAGAATGAGAAGTAGAGTGACCTCGTGGATAGAGCACAGGCATGGGAGTCAGAAGAATCTGGGTTCTAATCCCAGCTCCGCCACTCGTCTGCTGTGTGCATGTCCGTAGGTAAAGCACTTCACTTCCCTCTGCTTCATTTACCTCATCTGTAAAATGGGGATTATGACTGTGAGCCCCATGTGGTACATGAACTGCATCCAACTGGATTACCCTATATCTACCCCAGTGCTTAGAACAGTGCGTTGCACTTAGTAAGCACTAAACAAATGCCATTATCATTATTATTATTAATTAATTAATCAAGGGTCTTTATTGAGTGCTTACTGTGTGCAGAGCACTTGGGAGAGTATAACAGTACAACAGCACTTAATGACACACAGTAAGCACTTAACAAATACCCTAACACCACACACACACACACACGCACACGCACACAAACACACACACACACACACACACACACACACACACACACACCCCAGAGTTGGTAGAAACATTCCTTACGTACCAGGAGCATAATAGCATATTGGCTTGATTCAGTGCTGCATACAGGGTGGTTGATTAGTTCTCTCGCCCTAGCAAATGTTTACAAAATTATCTTATTTGTTATTCAAAATATTCTGTTCTAAAATTGATTGGTTTGGGCAGCTGGCGGCGGTAGCCCGGCCAAGGTGTCTTGACAGCTAGTGTTGGTAGCCCAGCAGAGGCATCAGGTGTCTGGAATAGTGGCCCAGATGAGGCCTCGGGACAGCTGGTGTTGGTGGCCCAGTGGAGGTGTTGGGGCAACAGGTGTTAGTGGCCCTGGTGGAGGTGCGGGGGCAGCTGGCAGCAGTGGCCTGGCCAAGGTGTCGGAGCGAGCAGAGGTGGTGGCCCGTTAGCGGTATCAGGGCACCTGGTGTGGTGGCCTGAAGGAGGTTTCCAGGCAGCTGGAATGGTGGCCCACAGAGGTGTCAGGGTGGTTGGTGAGGTGGCCCAGAGCAAATGTCCTGGCGGCTGGAACGGTGGCCCAGTGAAGGTATCGGGGTGGGTGGTGCCGGATACAGGAGCAGGCTCTCCTTCCTGCCCCAGTTTGGTCCTGTAAGATGGATCGAAGGAGGGTCAGCCATGCCCGTGCGGGGCAGCGTGGCTCTGGGTGGTGCTGACAAGGGAGCTGCTGCTGCTGTGGGCACCCGCTTCTGCTGTTCTGACGTGGCTGGGGGTAGGACCTTCCATGTCGCTGCTTCTCCTCTTCTTTGAAGGAGGCCCAGCTTCCTCTCCCTTTGTAGGAGCCACCGGGGAGTGGGGCCACTTCCTGGGCCGGGGAGGGGCTGGTGGCAAGGGCACTGGTATGAACAGTGGTACCGTCACGGGCTGCGGGCGCTGGACCACCTAAGAGGCCTTGTAATAGCAGAAGGCCCTGATAATTCACAGCACAAACAAGGCCCTGCGTCTGAGCTTAGTCATTTTCACCTGTCCCAGCCTTTGCTTTCTGGGCCTCTTGATCATTTTTCCTTGGCGGCCCTTCTTCCTCCATCTTTCTGTTGGTCACTAGGTCATGGGACCACTTCCTGGGCCGAAGACGGGCAGGTGGCACTGGAGGTGGCACTGGAACAGTCACTGCTATTGTCTGGAGGTGTGTGCCAGACCCTGTAGCAACAGAAGCCTTAAACCACTCGGGCCACGGAGGAGGCCCTGAGACTGAGCATAGTCATCCTGGCCGGCTCCAGCAGCTACATTTTGGCCCTCTCACCCTTTTGTGAAGGAGGCTTCTCGTCCCCTAGCTTCATCTTCACCCTTCCAAGGGGTTCTTCCTGGTTGGGGGATGGGTAAGTGGCAGTGCCCCAACCTGTGAAGGCTGTGCCAAGGAGGGTCCCCAAAGCAATGATATGCTCCACTTAGGGTGCACATCTCCCCTTGCCACTGGAGTCCCTGCTCCCCTCCTCGCTGGGTCCACAGCTGGTATCACCCATGGTGGGGAGCTTGAGGCCCTGCAGAGGATACAGAAGTGGGTACCCACCACCCGGTCAGCTCAGCATTGAGCCAACTGAACGCCCCCGATTCACCCCAAGCTCTAGCTACAGCTGGACCCGTTGCATATCAGCAAGGGGGTTGTAAGTGTATATTTGTATGTGTGTGTTTGTACCTCCAAAGCAACCTGGTTGGACTAGAGCTGAGCATTCATTCATTCAATAGTATTTATTGACTGCTTACTGTGTGCAGAGCACTGTACAAGTGCTTGGGAGAGTACAATACAACAATAAACAGACATATTCTCTGCCCACAAAGAGCTTACAGTTGAGAGGTGGGGAGACAGAAATGGATGTAAATGAACAAAATTACAGATATGATGGAGCTGAGTGTGGGGAAAAACAAAGGGAACAAGTCAGGGAGATGCAGGAGGGAGTGGGAGGTGAGGAAAGGTAAGGCTTAGTCTGGGAAGGCATCTTGGTGGAGATGTGCCTTCAGTAACGCTCTGAAGCAGGGGAGAGTAATTGTCTGTCGGATTTGAGAAGTGTTCCTGCAAATGTCGCCCGATGCCATCCCTGAATAACGGGATGACCCAGGAATTCTGAAGAAGAAGGCAGACCATGCCAGCTTGCTGATTTATAGAGGTTTATTTTGGGGAAGTATACTCACAGACCGGCCCTGGGTGGCAGCAGGGCCCCGAACAGCACACCACAACCCCCTGATGCAATAGGCGGGATTTATATAGCCACCACAGACTATGAGCTCGCTATCAGTTGTTTATAGCTACATCCTGGGAACATGGGAGGGCTAACCGGTACAAGGGGGCTTCGTATAAGCAACCCACAGCAAGGCTACACTACAAGGTTGTGGAGTGGGAACTGTTTCCACCCAGAAAGACATCCTGGGAAAATGGACTGCTCGTCCAGAGGGATGAGACAACATATAGAATTAGTATAGGAACGTATACTAAGAAACAGAGCGCAGAAAAGCAAGTCGGAGCTGGGGCATTACCACTCTACTCCACTCCTCCCGCCCCGCTTGTACAATCCTTCGGGTAAAAGCATAGCGTAGGGTACAGCGCCCCACCTATCCTACCAGGATCCAAGGCCAAAGTTAGGGGCCACAATGCCACAAAGTCTCGTGAGGGATTAGGTGGAGCAGGGTCGAGAGAGAGAGACATGTTTGGGGTACCAGGCCACCCTATCCCATTAAGGTGCCACGTATGATTGCACAGTCCGTGGGAGGTCCAGCCGACTCTCACCATGGAACATGGGCACCGGAACCCAGACGATATGTTCAGACAAGCAGTGAGGTCCACTGTTTGTTCCCAACTCAGGGGAGCCATCGTTGCCAACTGCCCTGAAGCTGCAGTGACCCATATTCGTCCCATCTGGATCTGGTGGAGGGCAACAATCCGTGTCACGTTGAACAGGCCCCAGGTTCGCTGATGGGCCTCGCGACGAGTCTGATTCTCGGTTGCTATCAATACATTCTATCAGCCCGTATATGGCAGTAAAGCTGCGAACAGTGTAATCCTGGGAGGTATGCATGCAGGTAGCAATCAAGCAGAACAGGCTGGGTTAGGGCACAAGTGCGATGGAGCTGAAGGAGCCGGTTCTGGAAAGAAAGTGAATTTACTGACAGAGATTATCGTCCCCCAACTTTAGCAGGGAGGTTCATGCAGGGGACAGATCAGTGTCCTTAATGGGGAGTTGTCCGAACAGGGTCTCGTAAGGGGAAAACACGATATCCGCTTGTGCCTGGTGCGAATCTGGAACAGGACTAGAGGTGAGAGAAGGAAAGAACAACCCGGAACAGTCCGCCTGGGGGAATTCAACCCGACAGCTCTGGCCGACCGGCCCGGTGATTTCCTCTCGGCTTCAAAGCCCTCCATCACCTCACTCCTTCCTACCTCAACTCCCTTCTTGCCTTCTACAGCCCAAACCCGCATACTCTGCTCCTCTGCCGCCAACCTACTCACTGTGCCTCGTTCTCGCCTGTCCCACTGCCGGCTCCTGGCCCACATCCTACCTCCCTCCACACATCTACCAAGCTATCTCTCTTCCTCCCTTCAAAGCCCAACTGAGAGCTCACCTCCTCCAGGAGGCCTGTCCAGTTGGCCTTCCCAGGCTGAGCCCCTCTTTTTTCTCTCCTCCTCCTCCCCCCCATCGCCCCCCTTCCCCTCCCCACAGCACTTGTGTATATTTGTACATATTGATTACTCTATTTTATTAATAATGTGTATATATCACATAGTGTGGCTCAGTGGAAGGAGCACGGGCTTTGGAGTCAGAGGTCATGGGTTTAAACCCTGGCTCTGCCACTTGTCAGCTGTGTGACTTTGGGCAACTCACTTAACTTTCCTGTGTCTCAGTTTCTTCATCTGTAAAATGGGGATTAAGACTATGAGCCCCCCGTGAGACAACCTGATCACCTTGTAACTTCCCCAGCTCTTATAACAGTGCTTTGCAAATAGTAAGGGCTTAATAAATGTCATTATTATTATTATTATATATCTATAATTCTATTTATTCTGATAGTATTGACACCTGTCTACTTGTTTTGTTTTGTTGTCTGTCTCCCCATTCTAGACTGTGAGCCCATTGTTGGGTAGGGACCGTCTCTCTATGTTGCCGACTTGTACTTCCCAAGCGCTTAGTACAGTGCTCTGCACACAGTAAGCACTCAATAAATACGATTGAATGAACGAATGAATGAATGAGTGAATGAGTGAACAACCCTGCGGCTCCTCCGGATAAAACTTAACCCTCTCTCCTTGAGCACAATTATCTTGCTTGAAGCTGATGCTGAAATACAATGCTGCTTCGAGGACTTCCCTACGGGTACTGTAAAAAAAAAAAACCCAACCAATCCTCTACTTTTGGGTCATAGGTCTAGGCGAATTCTTGATCTTTCGGGGCCCAAGGAGGCCATCCAGTGATGATTCCTTTGCTGGACCTGTTTGGAAGTCAGGCAATCCTAACCATAGAATTGTGAGGCAGACAAGTTCCCCCGAGCAGCATATAGCCAGATAAGATTGATAAAGTTTGAAATAATGGCTTTTTCCTAATAACATTTAACTATTATTCTTAACTCATTCTTAAAAGTATTAATAACAATTTAACAACCTTTCCAATTACTATCCTTCTGTTGCTTCCCAAATCCTGGGGATGTGGTGACTAAACCTTCCCAGTCCCTTAAAAGGAAAATCTTAAAGACAAAGTAGACATGCAGATCTGTTCATATGTATGATACCAAATAACATACATCTGCTTTTGGCCCCCTTAGATAGGCTATAGCAGAGACCTCACACAGAACCTGCATTGTTAACCTTTAACATAATGGACATTTTATATTAACGACCACTTGAACCAATTTAACAAACAAGGATGAACAATTAACCCCCATTTTTGACACATTCAATTTGCAATATTTAGCAATCAAATCTGTACTTTGTGTGCAGTTTTCCCCTTATTAGACTCCCTAAGATCAATGGTTGACAAAGTTTCTCAGCCTAACTCTATTTTAGTTACTTCTTAAAATCCACTTGAGAGGACAACTCCAGATTCAATTATCATTCCAAGTTTTTCCTCCAATCTTCACTACCCTTCCCCAACAATATTCCTTGATCCCTAGTGAACATGTCGAGACAACCTTCCTCTCAAAAGAATTTCCTTTGATCTTCCAAACTGATAACTCTGACCCTGAAGGCAAATTGGTTAAGTTTCCTACCCCCATGCCTTAAATGCAATATGTTCACCCTCAGAATATACTCCAGTATGGGGGAGATGTACACCTGATATGGTGCCAGGGCTAGGCAGCCGATCTTGAGGGTCTACATCACTGCTTTAACCCTGACAGCAGTCCCACCATATCCTTCAATAGCCATTACAGGCCCTTGAAAGCGGGAAATATTACCGTAGATGTGGGTGCACTCTGCCCCCGTGTCTACCAAAGCTAAAACGCAAGTGCTTGTTAGTGCGGGATCAGTAAATCACCAGCTCCACGTGAGGCCTCCGGTCAGCCACCAGGGCACACACTTGGGGGAGACCGTGGCCCATCTCCTAGGGAAGGGGTCGCGATGGGGTCCACCCCCTAGGGTCTTCCACCTCTGCCCCGTCGCCCTCGGCTTCATCGCTATACTCCCCCTCCTCCCAGGGGCTCCATGGTTTCACGTTCCGCTCCGGTCGGGAGATAATGGTAATCACTTGTTGCTGGGGCATTCTTCACCCCATAGTCTCACAAAGTGGCAGGCAAAATGCCCCAATATCTGTCCCTGTTCCTCCATCTCCTTCCTCCGTTCTTCCAGGCGGTCTGACAGCCCAGAGGCCAGTAGTGTAGTGGAGGTCCAGTCATCTCATTCCCGGGCTAATTCATCCTCCAGATTCCGGAGGCAGGCTTCTGCCATTAATTGTGCTTCAGTCGCCAAGAGGGCAGCCCACATCGAAGATGAGGGCCACCCCAGGATTTCCCCCACCATGGTCTCCTTCCCCATACCTCCTTCCTCAGAATCTTGCAGACTACACCAATTGGTCCAGTAAATCCCACCCGATGCCAACCCTGCATAACGGGATGACCCAGGAATTCGGAAGAAGGAGGCAGACCATGCCAATTTGCTGATTTATAGAAGTTTATTTTGAGGACGTATACTCACAGACCGGCCCTGGTTGGCGGCAGGGCCCCAAACAGCACACCACAAACCCAAGATGCTATATGGGTGGGGTTTATATAGCTACCGCAGACTATGAGCTCGCAAACAGTTGTTTAAAGCTACATCCTGGGAACACTGGCTAACCAGGGGGCTTCGTATAAGCAACCTACAGCAAAGCTACACTACAAGGCTGCGGAGTGGGAACTGTTCTCAATCAGAAAGACATCCTGGGAAAATGGCCCACTCACCCAGAGAGAGGAGGCAGCATTCTAGGAATGTATACTAAGAAGCAAAGCACAGAAGAGCGCTTGACAAACAATGGATCGTAATGAAGATTAGGTTTGAAGGGGAGGCCAGTTAAATCACTGGGGCAATGTATAGATATACTGTTAGTTTTGGTGCAAATGTGACCTCAGATCTCAAGCCTCAGATATTTAATCCCACAGTAATTGCTCAATAAATACAATTGAATGAACTCAAATGCTATATAAGTACGAGGCATTTCTTATGGAACACGTTAAGTGGTTACTATGTGCCAGGCACTGTTCTAAGTGCTGGAGTAGATGCAAGGTAATCAGTCAATCAATCAATCATATTTATTGAGCACTTACTGTGTGGCACTTACTGTGTGCAGAGCACTGTACTAAGCACTTGGGAGAATACAATGCAATAATAAATAAACACAATCCTTTCCTGTAATGAGCTTGCAGTCTAGAGTGGGAGACAGACATTAATATGAATAAAAAAATAAATGACAGATATGTACATATGTGCTGTGGGGCAGGGAAGGAGGATGAGAAAGGGGGCAAGTCAGGGTGATGCAGAAGGGAGTGGAAGAAGAGAAAAAGAGCTTAGTCAGGGAAGGCCTCTTGCAGGAGGTGTGCCTTCAACAAGATTTTGAAGCCGGGGGCAGAGTAATTGTCTGTCGGATATGAGGAGAGAGGGTGTTTCAGGCCAGAGGCAGGAAGTGGGAAAGAGATCAGCGAGTGAGATAAGCGAGATCAAATTATTGTGAGAAGGTTGGCATTAGAGGAGTGAGGTGTGTGGGCTAGGTTGTAGTAGGAGATTATCCAGATGAGATAGGAGGGGACAAGTTGATTGAGTTCTTTAGTTTAGTAGAAAAAGTTTCTGTTTGATGTGGAAGTGGATGGAGAACCACTGGAGGTTTTTGAGGAGTGTGGAAACATAGCCTGAACATTTGTTTTTGTAGAAAAAAGATCCGGGCAACAAAGTGAATTAAAGATTGGGTTGGGGAGAGAGAAGAGATTGGGAGATCAGCAAGAAGGCTGAAATAATAATCAAGGTGGGATAGGATAAGTGATTAACACGGTAGCAGTTTAGATGGAAGGGAAAGGACATATTTTAGCGATGCTGATTGAAAAAACAGGATTTAGTGATGGATAGAAGGCTATGGGCTTGTGACACGAAGGATGGTGGTGTCATCTACATTCAATCATTCAATCGTATTTATTGAGCGCTTACTGTGTGCAGAGCACTGTACTAAGCGCTTGGGAAGTATAAGTCGTCAACGTAGAGAGACGGTCCCTACCCATCAACGGGCTCACAGTCTAGAAGGGGGAGACAGAAAACAAAATAAAACATGTAGACAGGTGTCAAAATCGTCAGAACAAATATAATTAAAGCTATATGAACATTATTAACAAAATTAATAGAATAGTAAATAAGTACAAATAAAATAAATGGAGTAATGAATCTGTACAAATATATATATATATATATATATATATATATATATATATATCTATATACAAGTGCTGTGGGGAGGGGAAGGGGGTAGGGTGGGGAGGATGGGGAGGAGGAGAGGAAAAAGGGGGCTCAATCTGGGAAGGCCTCTTGGAGGAGGTGAGCTCTCAGTAGACCTTTGAAAGGAAGAAGAGAGCTAGCTTGGTGGATGTGTGAAGGGAGGGCATTCCAGGCCAGGAGAAGGACATGGGCCGGAGGTAGACGGTAGGACAGGTGAGAACGAGGTACAGTGAGGAGGTTAGCGGCAGAGGAGCGGAGGATGCGGGCTGGGCTGTAGAAGGAGAGAAGGGAGGTGAAGTAGGAGGCGCCGAGGTGATGGAGAGCCTTGAAGCCGAGAGTGAGGAGTTTTGCTTGATGCGTAGGTTGACTGGCAGCCACTGGAGGTTTTTGAGGAAGGGAGTAACATGTCCATAGCGTTTCTGCACAAAGATGATAAGCTTGAGGTGGTGGGAGGATATCCCAGTAGAAACGTTGTGAAGGCAGTATGAAATGCGAGACTGCAGAGAAGGAGAGTGATCAGGACTGGAAATGTACATTTGGGTATCATCCACATGGAGGTGGTAATTGAAGCTACAGGAGCGAATGAGCTCTCTAAGGGAATGTATGTAGATGAAGAATAGAAGGGGACTCAGAACTGACCTTTGAGGGAAATTCACAGTTAGGGAGTGGGAGGAAGAGGAGAAGGAGCCTGTGAAAGAGAATCAGAGGCCAGAGAGATAAGAGGAGAACCAGGAGAAGACAGTGTCAGTGAAGCCGAGGTTGGATAAAATTTCCAGGAGAAAGGGGTGATCGACAGCGTTGAAGGCAGCTGAAAGGTCGAACGGGATTAGGATGGAATAGAGGCTATTGAATTTGGCAAGGAAGAGATCATTGGTGACCTTTGAGAGGGTAGTTTCTGTGGACTGAAGGGGGTGGAAGCCAGATTGAAGGGGGTGGAGGAGAGAACTGGGAACAGCAGGTGTAGACAACTCACTCAAGGAGTTTGGAGAGGAATGCTAGGAGGGAGATGGGGCAATAACTGGAGGGACCCAGAGGGTCAAGGGAGGGGCTTTTCTCTTAAGATGGGGAGATATGGGCATGTTTGAAAGCAGTGGGGAAGAAGCCATTGGAGAGCAAGAAGTTGAAGATCTGTTAGTGAGGGAAGGAGTGAGGGGCAAGTGTTTTGATAAAGTGCAAACGAATGGGACTGGATGCACAGGTGGAGCGGGTGGATTTTGAGAGCAGTCAGGAGATCTCCTCAAGAGATACTGCTGGGAAAGCTGGGAGAATTGAAGAAATGGCAGGAGGGAGGTGGGATGTATAAGAGGGGAGGGACTGAGGAGGGACAGGGAGATTTTAGGGAAATCAAATCTGATAGTGTCAATTTTCTTAATAAAGAAGGTGTCCAGGTCATTGAGGACAAGGGTTGGGGTGCGGGGGTACAGGGGAGGACAGGGTGTTCGAGGAGAGAGTTAAATATCTGGAACAACTGGTGAGGGCGTTGGGCATGGGTTTCAATAAGGGTGTAGAAATAATTTTGGCAGGCAGAGGGGAGGGCAGAGTTAAAGCATGCAAGGAGAAACTTGAAGAGAACGAAGTCCACCTGATATTTAGATTTCTGCCAGCAGCGCGCTCTGCAGCTTGTGCACAAGAACGAAGTAGGTGGACTGTGGAGGTGATCCAAGGCTTTAGGTTAGAGGTGCCAGATTAACGAAGGGAGAGGGGAGGAAATGAATTCAGTTCAGTACATAGCGTGGTGTTGAGAGCATCAATTTGGTCAACAAGGCAAGTTAGTGTGAGTATGGAGGCTAAGTGGGTCATGATGAGTTGAGAAAATTGGAAGGGGTCAAAAAATCGGAGATCTCTTCGGGGGAACAGTATAAATTTATGGGAAAGAGGTATGTGGGAGGGTAGGTAATTGAGGAGGCTGTGGTCAGAGAGAGGGATTTCAGAGTTCGTGAGAGTAGAGATTGTGCAGTTGCTAGATATGGCGAGATTGAGTGTGTTTCCAAGCTGGTGAGTGGGTGAGGTAGGGTGGAGCAGGAGGTCAGTGGACTTGAGGAGTGATAGAAGGTGGGCAGCCGAAAGGTCATCAGGAACATCTTTGTGGATATTGAAGTCCCCAAAGATCAATGTAAGCCTGGAGAAAGAGAGAAGGAATGTGAGAAAGGGATCCAAATGGTTAAAGAAGTTGGAAGTGGGACGTGGGGTGGTGTTAGATGACTGTTACTAGAATCTGGAGTGGGTAGTAGAGGTGGATGATATGGACTTCGAAGGAAGGAAAAGAAAGGGATGGATACTGGATGGAGGTTTTCCCACCAGAAGTCAATCCTGTTTTTTGGACGTTATATTTAATGGTATTTGTTAAGCACTTACTATGTGCCTGACACTGTAATAATAATAATAACAATAATAATTGTGGTATCTGTTTAGTGTTTACTGTGTGCCAGGCACTGTACTAAACTCTGGGATAGACACAAGCTAATCAGGTTGAAATTTATTCATTGCCCCACATGGGGCTCACAGTCTTAATTCCCATTTTACAGATGAGGTGACTGAGGCACAGAGAAAAGAAGTGACTTGCCCAAAGACACACAGCAGACAAGTGGCAGAGCCAGGATTAAAACCCAGGTCCTTCTGACTCCCAGGCCCATGATCTTTCTGCTAGGCAATGCTGCTTCTCGCTACTACACTCTTGAGGTCCCCCTTTAAGACTGTGAGCCCACTGTTGGGTAGGGACTGTCTCTATATGTTGCCAACTTGTACTTCCCAAGCGCTTAGTACAGTGCTCTGCGCACAGTAAGCGCTCAATAAATACGATTGATTGATTGACTGATTGACTGAGGTAGTGGGGGAGATCCATTCCAGGAGCAGCTTTACTGCAATACCTTTAAAATGCAACTCCCCTTGCCTACAGGTAGTTTCTTTCGTTCAGAGACGACACTGCCAATTGAGTTTCGGGGAGAATCTCTTACACACTTGCACACTATGCCCACACACATATCTGCTCCATCATCCACCCAGTTCAAAACCCGAACTCTATGGCTGGAAACCCAGAGTTGATTTTACAGATTTGCTTTTTTGGTAGGATTCTGAAGCAGTGTAGCCTATGGAAAGAACAAGAGCCTGGAACCCAGGAGACCTACTTCCTAATCCTGGATCTGCCATTTACCAGTGACCTTGGGCCAGTGGTTTTCCTTCTCTGTGCCTCAGTTTCCTCTCCTGTAAAATGAGGATTAAATATCTTTAATTCCTCCCCCTTAGACTGTTAGCTCCATGTGGGACAAGGACATGTGTGTCCTAGCTGATTATCTTGTATCCACTCAAGTGTTTAGTACGGTACTTAGCACATAGTAAGCACTTCAATATTACAGTTATTCTGATTATCATTATCGCCTTATTATTCTCAGTAATAACCTTGAATTGATTCAGTTTGTTCACTGCACCTAGATCTAGTCTTTTTCTCTGCCAACCTCTTGCCCACATCTTCCTCCTGTCCTTGAACTTCCTTCCCATTCATATGTGACATATCCCAAATCCCCCATCTTCAAAGTCCTCCTAAAATAACACCTCCAAAAGGCCTTCCCTAGATAAACCCTCACTTCCCCTATTCACACTATTTGAGACACCTCCCCTATTTTCCCTCCTTTACGCATCGCATATGCACTTGAATCTGTAATCCTTAACCTGTTTGATTTTCACCACGTCCCTACATCAGTCTAGAAGGGGGAGACAGACAGCAAAACAGAACAGGTAGACAGGTGTCAATACCAACAAAATAAACAGAATTATAGGTATATACACATCATTAACAAAATAGGGCAATAAATATGTACAAATATACACAAATGCTGTGGGAAGGGGTTAGGGCAGAGGGAGGGAGTGGGGGCGATGGGGAGGGGAGGAGGAGGAGAGGATAAGGGGGGCTCAGTCTGAGAAGGCCTCCTGGAGGAGGTGAGCTCTCAGTAGGGCTTTGAAGGGAGGAAGAGAGCTAGTTTGGTGGATGTACAGTGAGGTACAGTGAGGAGGTTAGTGGCAGAAGAACGGAGTGTGAGTGCTGGGCTTTAGAAGGAGATAAAGGAGGTGAGGTAGGAGAAGGCAAGGTGATAGAGAGTCTTGAAGCCAATAATGAGGAGCTTTTGCTTCATGCGAAGGTTGATAGACAACCACCAGAGATTTTTGAGAGGGGAGTGATATGCAAAGAGTGTTTCTGTAGAAAGATAATCCGGGCAGCAAAGTGAAGTATACACTGAAGAGGGCAGAGACGGGAGGATGGGAGATCAGAAGGGATGCTGATGCAGTAATCCAGTCGGGATAGGATGAGAGATTGAACCAGCAAGGTAGCGGAAAGAGCAAATCTTGGCGATATTGTGGAGGTGAGACTGGCAGGTTTGAGTGACAGATTGGGTATGTGCTGTGAATGAGAGCAGAGTGGACAGAGATTAAAATTGTCATCAAGAAAGTGGCAAAGTATTGCAAAAGGTCAAAAAGAAGAAAAAGCCAAAATGGATGTCAAACAGAACTCTGGAAGTAGGCAAAAACAAAAAAGCAAAAAAAGGAAGGAAGCAAAAATCAGGGGACAAAAGAACCTGGTTAAAGAACTGAGCTGAGAATTCCAGCACTGTGCCAGGAGGGGCAAACAGCAATATTATAACAGCATATGTAAAGAAATGGAAGTCAATTACAAATATGGACAGACAAGATCACTATTTCAGAAGACTAAGGAAATTAAGCTCAGTACCTATAGTTTGATCTGTTTGAATGGTGAATGATTTTGAAGAAGCACGTTTGCCCATTATACCAACATTCTTCCTTATGATTCAAATAATGACCATTCCTATAGTTTACTAGTCTGTTGATATTTTGCTATCTCAACAGGAGAACAATATAATCTACTTTCACAGAGTTTGCCTTATGTAATTTTATGTCTCTATAAAGAAATTTCACAGCTCGTCACAAATACAAAGAGCCTATTCTTCCTCCCAAAATGAAAGTACTTATGGGAGTTTAGAAGCCACCACCCAAGTCACATCGAGAGAAAATATAATAAATATTAAAAAATATCAAAATATTTAGCCCATTGTGTTTTGAAAAAACCAACTGGCAGATTTAGTCCCTAAACCCAGAGTGATTAGTAAAATCTTCAGCAAACATTTCCCCCGCTGTACTCATCAGAGTTTTGCATTAGCGTGACCAAAACTAATTTACAGAAGGTCTTGATTGACTCTTTTTTAGGATCTTTAATTTTGTAGGATTGAAGCTGTACTGACCCAGAGTGGTCAAGTGTTCTAGACTGTGAGCCCGCTGTTGGGTAGGGACCGTCTCTATTTGTTGCAAACGTGTACATCCCAAGCGCTTAGGACAGTGCTCTACACACAGTAAGCGCTCAATAAATACGATTGAATGAATGAGGTGTGAATTTTTCAGTGCAACAACTCAGGGGCTTACTCTATAGATGACTATTTCCTTGGCACAACTCCACATCTAAATACACAAACAACCACACATACTGAATCTATGAACTGTCCACCAAGTGAAAAACCTTGTATATATGGGGATAACCTGTTACTCAAAAGGGGAGATTCATACCAGCCTTGCAGGTAGCTCTTTACCATCACCATCATCCTCATCCTCATCATGCACAGCTTTTACTGAGGGCCTTTTGTAGTGAGAGTAACTGAATTAGACCTTTGGAGAATGTATAATAAAAATACAAGACACCATTGGGCCATCCTCCCCCTTTTTCTTTATTTCATGGTATTTGTTCAGCACTTACTATGTTCCAGGGCCTGCACTAAGCGCTAGGGTAGATTCAAGCTTATCCAGGTCAACACAA
Source organism: Tachyglossus aculeatus (assembly GCF_015852505.1). NCBI lineage: Eukaryota > Metazoa > Chordata > Mammalia > Monotremata > Tachyglossidae > Tachyglossus > Tachyglossus aculeatus. The sequence continues at coordinate 23,445,937 of NC_052084.1, read as the reverse complement.
CCCCTGTTCCATATGGGGCTTACAGTCTTAATGCCCATTTTACAGATGAGTTAACTGAGGCACAGAGGAAGTGAAGTTACTTGCCGAAGGTCACACAATGGTCAAGTGGTTGTTCCGGGATTAGAACCCAGGTTATTCTGAGTCCCAGGCCCATGTTCTATTAGTTAGGCCTCTCTGCTTCTGTAAGGAGGTTTAGAGTAACCCCCCTGAGGAGAATTACACTATTCTATCTGAGATAAGTGAGTACATGATGCCAAATATACGATAATTGCAAAAGTGAGATCAGGAGTTACAAGTGAATAAAAGACCCAAATAAGTACCAAATAATATCTCTCCATGCAGGGAGAATGGTATTTTGCAATGGATTGGAGAAGCAGCATTGCCTAGTATATAGAGCACAGGCATGGGAGTGAGAAGGTTCTAATCCCAGGTCCTTCTCATTCCCATGCCTGTGCTCCATATACTAGGCAAGGCTGCTTCTGGATTAGAACCCAGGTCCACTACCTGTCTACTGGGTGACCTTGGGCAAGTCACTTAACTTATCTGTGCCTCAGTAACCTCATCTGTAAAATAGGGAATAATAATGTGAGCCCCATGTGTGACATGGACTCTGTCCGACCTGATCACCTTGCATCTATCCCAGTGCTTAGAACAGTGCCTGGCACATAATAAGTGCTTAACAAATATCATAAAATAAAAGGAAGAATATCAAGGGAAGTAAATTTAGAAGATTCATTATGGAGGAGCAAAATAATAATGACGACGATGATGATGATGATGACAATATTTAAATGCTTACTGTCTATGCTCTGGTTTCGAATAAAAAGATAATCAGGTTGGACACAGTCCTTATCCCACACAGGACTCACAACCTAAGTAGGAGGGAAAAAAGATATTGAACCCTCAATTTACAGATAAGGAAACTGAGGTGCAGAAAATTTAAGTGACTTGCACAGGCAAGTGGCAGAGCTGGGATTAGAACCCAGATCCTCTGACTCCCAGGCCCTTGCCCTTTCTACTAGGACATATTGCTCAAGTCGAATGATAGGAGGAGAGGGAACAAAGAGAGAAATTCTGGTGACAATGTCTTGTAGTCAGTGGTCAACATTTTTGTTTATGTAAGAAGAAATGAAAAGGCATTGGAGGCATTTGACAAAAGGTGCCATATAAACCAATCTATCAATTAAAGGCATTTATTGAATGCTTACAGTGTCCTGAACATTGTACTAAGTGCTTGGTAGAGTACAAGTGTTGGTAGACACAATAATGGCCCTAGAAGGGCTTGCATTCTAGTGGATGAAAAGCAGTGTAGTCTACTGGAAAGAGCATAAGCCTAGGTTCAGAAGACTTAGGTTTTAATCCTAGCTCTTCCACTGATGCCTGCCGTCTGACCTTAGGCACATTGCTTAACTTCTCCATGCCTCAGTGTTATATGTAAAATGGGGATTAAATAACTGATTCCTTCCTACTTAGAATGAGAGCCTAAGAGAACCTGGGACTGTGTCTGACCTGATTATCCTATATCTACTCGAGCATTTAATACAGTGCTTGGTACATAGTAAGCACTTAACAAATATCACATTTGTTATTATAAGGTGTAGATGACATTTTAAATAAATGTTATGGGTGAGTCACAGTTTATAACAGGCAAGTAGTAAAGAATTGCCTCTTTGGAGGCAATTAGGCTGGTAGTAATAATAATCACTACCTTTATTGAGCACTTTATTATATATTAAGCACTGTTGCAAGTTCTGGAGAAGATACAAGATATTCAGGTCAGACATGGTCCCTGTCCCACACAGGGCTCACGACCTAAATAGGAAGAAGAACAGGTAATGAATCCCCATTTTACAAATGAGGTAGCTGAGGCTTAGGGAAGTTAGATGCCTCTTCAATACCTTCCCATTGCCTGCCCTCCTCTCTGTGTGCCCGGGTCATGATTCATCACTGACCCAGAGCCTTGGGAGACGTAGCTGTTCCTCAACAAAACGCCTGCAAGCTGTACCCTAGCTCTCCCATCCCCTGGATCCCTTGGAGTATCCAAGATTCCTTTTCGGACCTTCCCCACTGGGTTTTCCATGTGTCCCGAGGTGACCCTCGGGTACTGGCCATCTCAAGGTCAAAAGCTATCTCCTGACCACCTGAGCCAGCAGGCGGAACTCGGAAGTGGGGGTGGGATACCGCCCCCATGACCAAATCTGCTAGATTGACAGCCCAAGCTGGGAATACAGAAGGTGTCCCTCGCCACGGTGCCAATCAAATTAGGTATGGAGGAGGCGGGGAGGGCAGAGATTGGATAGACAGAGGCCGGAAGCTGGAATGGCCTAGGGGCACAGGCAATAAATACCTGTCGCCTCTGACCTTCGGGGTCAGAACACCAGGACACGCAGCAGCAGGAGCAGCCCACGTGTCTCTCCCTGCCCAGAAGGCCAGACGCCCGCTCTACAACCAGAACCAACACACTGAGGCAAGGGCCGCGGGATGGGTGAGTGTCTCGTGGGTGGGACCCAGGTATCCCGCTGCTGATGGGAATTATGAGTGGATTCCTCCCATGTAGGGAGAGCACATTGTGAGAGCTAGCCGCCCACCACGTGCGCGGATAATGTAATGAATTTTTCCCATGTGGGAAAGTAAGTGGATTCTTCCCGAGTGGGAAGTGCTCATGGGTGAGAGTTAACCAACTCACCCACGAGCGATTAACGGATGATTGTGTTCCTCCCGTGTAGGGAAGCTCTAATATTGCTAATTGATTATATTCCTCCCGAAAGGGAAGCTCAATCCATTGCGTCTAAACAATTACATAAATTCAATTCACCTCGTGGAATAAATTTTATATAAAACTTAGGCTTTCCGTCCCCGGCCTCTCTCTCTCTCTCGCCTCGCCGATCACTGAACGAACCCGTCCCCGGACGACGGGTGACACCATGCCACCGGCTGCCGAGAAGATCCGCATGGCCTCCGCTGCTCCGGAAGGATCCTCTTCTCAGAGCGCTGCGCCCGGGACTCCGTTCCCGAGAGGCCCGACCACCATCACACCGCGCGGCCTTGCTGCTCCCGAAAGGATCCTCTCCTCAGAGCGCCGCCATAGACTCCCGGGACTCCGTTCCCGAGAGGCCCGCCCGCCATCACACCGCGTGGTCCCCGCTGCTCCCGGAAGGATCCTATCTTCAGAACGCCCCTATAGATGCCCCCTGCTTCCCCCCCCCCGGTTAAGCGACCTTCCTTAAAGTGCCCACCATAACCCCCTTCCCGGTCCGGATCTGACTAACTCTCCCCCCCGCCACTCCCCCGGGAAAAAGGCTCTTGTTATCACCAAGTTACGTTAACGCCAACCTCATTCGCACCTACTCAGCCCTCCCATGCTATTTGGCTGTTCACTCCTCTCCCCAGGTATCTCTGCTCCCTGACCCCCCTTAACAGGTCCACCCTACTCCAGCACATAATAGTTTGTATCTGCTCTCTGTGATATCAGTATCTGCCAATTTTATTGTTGTCATAGCATGTTAATCGTTAATGCCTTTTAATGCCATCACCTATTTATATCATTGCTACTGTTTTATCGCTCCTGCATCTCAATTGTTAACCTCCCGCTGTACAGTCACTTGCCCTGCTGACCTCACCATGAACTTTCAATTCCCTTGCTCCCAAGGCAAGGAAGACTCCCTTGCCATTCCCATTCCTCACCTTCCCCTTCCCCTCTCCCACCCAGCTTTTTCCCTCCCTCTCCCCCACCAAGACCACTCCCCCTCACCCCCTACCAAGGATCCCTCTGTATCAGCGCCAATCCTCCACTCCTCCCTCCCAGCCCCCTCCCTCCCCTCCTCCCCGCCCCAACCCCATCCCAGTTCTCCTTTCCCATCGCCACCCCTCTTCCCACTCTCCCTGCTTAGGCCCCCGCCAACTCATCCCAATCCAAACCCTCCCCACCCCTCGCACCCTTCCTCCTCCCTCCCCTCCCTCGACAGCTACTGCCAAGTGTGGCCTCTGGAACCCCTGCTCTGTTATAAGTAAGATCCCTTTCATCCTGGACCTATTCCTTTCCAGCTCTCTACTCCTCCTCGCCTTAACTGAAACATGGCTGTCTCCGGACGACACGGTCTCTTCTGCTGCTCTCTCCAGTGGAGGCCTCTTCTTCTCCCACTCCTCCAGACTCACCGGAAAAGGAGGAGGTGTCGATTTCCTTCTCGCCGCCCCCAATGTCGCTTTCACACTATCCCTCCTCTCCCTTCCCTTTTCTTCCCTTCCTTTGAAGCCCACATTATTCGCTTCTACCATGCCCTACAGATTCTTGTAGCCGTCATCCCCCTCCCCCCCTCCCCCCCGGCCCCACCTCCAACTTCTTTAACGATTTTGACCCCTTCCTCACCTACCTTCTTTCCTTTTCCATGTCCACTCTGATCCTCGCAGACTTCAACATCCACATGGATATCCCTGATGACTCCTCTGCCGCCCGCCTTCTATCTCTTCTCGACGCTGTCAACCTCTTGCTCCACCCCACCTCACCCACTCACCAACTTGGTCACACCCTCGACTTCATCATCTCCTATAGCTGCACTGTGTCCACCCTCACCAACTCCGAAATCCCTCTCTCTGATCATAATCTTCTCACCTGCCTCCTTACTCGCACTCCTTTCCCCTGTAAATCCATATTACTCCCTCACAGAGATATCTGCTCTCTTGACCCCATCCATCTTTCTGAGCGCCTCACATCCCACCTCGCCTCCCTCTCCTCTCTACACAGTCTTGATCAGATTACTGCTCTCAACGCTAAGCTTTCTACTCAGCTAGACTCACTCGCTCCCCTTTCCCTTCACCGCTCTCGTACGACTAACACACAGCCCTGGATCACTGCCACTGTCCGCCTCTTTTGCTCTTATGTTCGAGCTGCTGAACACTGCTGGCGAGAGTCTAAACACCATGCCAACCTCGTTCACTTCAAGTTTACTCTTTCCTGCCTTAACTCAGCCCTCTCCTCTGCCAGACAAAATTATTTCTCCTCCCTTATTGACACCCATGCCCATCATCCCCATCAGCTCTTCCGTATATTCAACTCGCTTCTCAGGCCCCCAGTTCCTCCCCCTCCTCCTTCCCTCACCCCAACGATCTGGCCTCCTACTTCATTAATAAACTTAAATCCATCAAGTCTGACCTCCCCAAAGTTACTCTCCTCCCCTTCTCCAAGCCCCCGGCTCTCAACACTCTCTGCTACTCTCCAATCCTTCCCAGCAGTATCCTCAGAGGAGCTCTCCTCCCTCCTCTCAAGTGCTACTCCGGCCATCTGTGCTTCTGACCCCATTCCCTCTCATCTCATGAAATCTCTCTCTCCGTCCCTTCTCCCCTCCTTAACTTCCATCTTCAACCGCTCACTCTCCACTGGTTCCTTCCCCTCTGCCTTTAAACATGCCCACGTCTCTCCCATCCTAAAAAAACCCTCTCTTGACCCCACCTTCTAGTTATCGCCCCATCTCCCTCCTACCATTCCTTCCAAACGCCTTGAACGAGTCGTCTACACACGCTTCCTCGAATTCCTCAACACCAACTCTTTCCTCGACCCCCTCCATTCTGGCTTCCGTCCCCTACATGCCACGGAAACTTCCCTCTCAAAGGTCACCAATGATCTCCTGCTTCCCAAATCCAACAGCTCATACTCTATCCTAGTCCTCCTCGACCTCTCAGATGCCTTCGACACTGTGGACCACCCCCCTCTCCTCAAAACGCTATCCAACCTTGGCTTCACAGACTCCGTCCTCTCCTGGTTCTCCTCTTATCTCTCCGGTCGTTCATTCTCAGTCTCTTTTGCAGGATCCTCCTCCTCTTCCCATCCCCTGACTGTGGGGGTTCCTCAAAGTTCAGTTCTTGGTCCCCTTCTGTTCTAGATCTACACTCACTCCCTTGGTGAACTCATTCGCTCCCACGGCTTCAACTATCATCTCTACGCTGATGACACCCAAATCTACATCTCTGCCCCTGCTCCCTCCACCTCCCTCCAGGCTCGCATCTCCTCCTGCCTTCAAGACATCTCCATCTGGATGTCTGCCCGCCACCTAAAACTCAACATGTGCAAGACTGAACTCCTTGTCTTCCCTCCCAAACCCTGCCCTCTCCCTGACTTTCGCATCACTGTTGACGGCACTACCATCCTTCCCATCTCACAAGCCCACAACCTTGGTGTCATCCTCGACTCCACTCTCTCGTTCACTCCTCACCTCCAAGCCGTCACCAAAACCTGCCGGTCTCAGCTCCGCAACATTGCCAAGATCCGCCCTTTCCTCTCCATCCACACTGCTACCCTTCTCATTCTAGCTCTCATTCTATCCCGTCTGGACTACTGTGTCAGCCTCCTCTCCGATCTCCCATCCTCTTGTCTTTCCCCACTTCAATCCATACTTCACGCCGCTGCTCGGATTGTTTTTGTCCAGAAACGCTCTGGGCATGTTACTCTCCTCCTCAAAAATCTCCAGTGGCTACCAATCAACCTACGCATCAAGCAGAAACTCCTCACCCTCGGCTTCAAGTCTCTCCCTCACCTCACCCCTCCTACCTCACCTCCCTTCTCTCCTTCTACAGCCCACCCTGCACCCTTCGCTCCTCTGCCGCTAATCTCCTCCCCGTGCCTCGTTCTCGCCTGTCCAGCCGTCGACACCCGGCCTACGTCACCCCCCGGCCTGGAATGCCCTCCCTCTGCCCATCCGCTAAGCTAGCTCTCTTCCTCCCTTCAAGGCCCTACTGAGAGCTCACCTCCGCCAGGAGGCCTTCCCAGACTGAGCCCCCTCCGTCCTGTCCCCCTCTTTCCCCTCTCCAACCCCCCGCCTTACCGCCTTCCCCTCCCCACAGCACCTGCATATATGTATATATGTTTGTCTGTATTTATTACTCTATTTATTTATTTATTTTACTTGTACATATCTATTCTATTTATTTTATTTTGTTAATACGTTTTGTTTTGTTCTCTGTCTCCCCCTTCTAGACTGTGAGCCCACTGTTGGGTAGGGACCGTCTATATATGTTGCCAACTTGTACTTTCCAAGCGCTTAGTACAATGCTCTGCACACAGTAAGTGCTCAATAAATGCGATTGATTGATTGATTAGAGGACTTTTCTAAAATCACACAGTAGTCATATGGCAGAGCTGGGATTAGAACCTAGGTTCTCTGACTACCAAGCCCATGCTTTATCTTCTAGGCTACACTGCTTCTCGTTTTATATTGGTAAAATATGCATGTTGACTAGGAATTTTGTTCTGATTTTTTTCCCCTTGAGCCATCAGTCACAAAATCATTAATTCTTAGCACCTTGGAGAATAAATTTCCCAATGGAACTAGCAGTGGGAAGAGCGGGTGGATGAAAGCTGGAAAATGGTGCAAGTAGTATTGTGAAATACTGTCCATGAGGTAATAATACTCTAATTAGGAATATAATGTGAGTGCTGTTCATAATGGTTGATGGATGAGTGTTTCAGTAGGTGGATGGGGGAAAAGTTGCAAATAGGAGCAGCTAACATAACCGTTGTGGCCTCGACCTACTAGAATTGAATGTCACATCCTCCAGCTATTGGCTCCTTCTTCTCCTCAAGCGTCTATCGAAATGACATCTAGCACTCTTGTCATTGGTCTGGATAATTGCCTATTTAGTGAAATCAAATATATACTCATTAGACATCTTATTAAGTTTGCTCTTAGTAAATCTTGTACAAACTGTGGCATGTGTTTCTATTTGCTCATGCTAGAAATATTTCAGTGAATTAGCAGAATGAAAACTGCAGCTCTTTTACCATGGATGATTTCCAATCAGTAGGGCTGACCACAAATTCAATTTCCATGAAGGCCCTGCCTTTTTCTTTTCTGAATGCATTTGAACCCAACAGACATTAAAGTTCCATTCAGTGAGGGTTGTATTGACTGATGTACAATCATTTTTGCAGATCAAAATAAGAGGCTTTGGAGAGTCTTTCAGAGAGAACATTTTTGGAAAAATTGTCTCAGAGAATGAATGCCACTAATGGTGGTGTCCAAATACTTATTGAGCAGCCACGGTGCAGGTAGGCCACTGCAGCATAAATAATGATTTTGCACATTTCTTTTATAAAACATTAAAATCAGTTTCAGTTTTGGTTCGGTTTCTCTGACAAACAAACCCTTTGGAGAATTTTCCTTAAGTAATGCAATCATTATCTTTAATTTAATACCAAAACTGAATTAAAAGACTCTATAAAAACACCAGTGTTTAATTCTGAACACACTTGACTTTCTATTTCTAAGTACCATTTTGGAGCCATTGTTTCCTAAGCTTCCTGGTATAACAGACAGTGGATGGCATTTATGTTTGATATAGGGATTCTTTTATAAAATCTATGTTTGAAGGCCTTTTGTAGAAAAAAGAGAACTTGTGTGTATACGATTTCCAGTGCCCTTAGACTGTGAAATTTTATTTAGGATTCCTGAGGACAATAGTTGATCACAAGGACCCCCCAACCAAATGTTGTTCTTAGGAATGGCTATTTATTTAATCAGAAAGAAACAGTGAAGAGTACATTGCACATATCCACCTAGAGTGAAATTCCAAAGTTTTATTTTAATGTTTATCCCAACATAATCTGCTCTTTAATAATTGGATCTTGAAACTCAGGTTGTAATCATGGGAAGAGGCAAGACTCCCATGAGATTAAAACCAGAAGATTAGGGTAGAGCAGAAGATGGAGGTGACACTTTGGATTATTCGAGCAAAGGAAACATCTAAGCGCTTAGTACAGTGCTCTGCACACAGTAAGTGCTCAAGAAATACGATTGAATGAATGAATCTTTCATTTTTATTTGCCTTAAGGGTCTGGTTAATTTTGTTTCCTTTTTCCCTTTCCTCTCTTCTGCCAGACAAAACTATTTCTCCTCCCTTATTGACACCCATGCCCATCACCCCCGCCAGCTCTTCCGTACATTCAACTCCCTTCTCAGGCCCCCCGTTCCTCCCCCTCCTCCTTCCCTCCCTCACCCCCTCCTCCTTCCCTCACCCACAACGATCTGGCCTCCTACTTCATTAACAAAATTAAATCCATCAGGTCCGACCTCCCCAAAGTCTCTTCCCCCCTTTCTCCAACCTCCCGGCTCTCAACACTCTCTGCTACTCTCCCATCCTTCCCAGCGGTATCCTCAGAGGAACTCTCCTCCCTCCTCTCAAGTGCTACTCCGGCCACCTGTGCTTCTGACCCCATTCCCTCTCATTCCCTCTCATCTTATGAAATCTCTCGCTCCATCACTTCTCCCCTCCTTAACTTCCATCTTCAACCGCTCACTCTCCACTGGTTCCTTCCCCTCTGCCTTCAAACATGCCCATGTCTCTCCCATCCTAAAAAAAACCCTCTCTTGACCCCACCTCACCTTCTAGTTATCGTCCCATATCCCTCCTACCATTCCTTTCCAAACTCCTTGAACGAGTTGTCTACACGCGCTGCCTAGAATTCCTCAACAACAACTCTCTCCTCGACCCCCTCCAGTCTGGCTTCCGTCCCCTTCATTCCACGGAAACTGCCCTCTCAAAGGTCACCAATGACCTCCTGCTTGCCAAATCCAACGGCTCATACTCTGTCCTAATCCTCCTCGACCTCTCAGCTGCCTTTGACACTGTGGACCACCCCCTTCTCCTCAACACGTTATCTGACCTTGGCTTCACAGACTCCGTCCTCTCCTGGTTCTCCTCTTATCTCTCCGGTCGTTCTTTCTCAGTCTCTTTTGCAGGCTCCTCCTCCCCCCTCCCATCCTCTTACTGTGGGGGTTCCCCAAGGTTCAGTGCTTGGTCCCCTTCTGTTCTCAATCTACACTCACTCCCTTGGTGACCTCATTCGCTCCCACGGCTTCAACTATCATCTCTACGCTGATGACACCCAGATCTACATCTCTGCCCCTGCTCTCTCCCCCTCCCTCCAGGCTCGCATCTCCTCCTGCCTTCAGGACATCTCCATCTGGATGTCCGCCCGCCACCTAAAGCTCAACATGTCGAAGACTGAGCTCCTTGTCTTCCCTCCCAAACCTTGTCCTCTCCCTGACTTTCCCATCTCTGTTGACGGCACTACCATCCTTCCCGTCTCACAAGCCCGCAACCTTGGTGTCATCCTCGACTCCGCTCTCTCATTCACCCCTCACATCCAAGCCGTCACCAAAACCTGCCGGTCTCAGCTCCGCAACATTGCCAAGATCCGCCCTTTCCTCTCCATCCAAACCGCTACCCTGCTAATTCAAGCTCTCATCCTATCCCGTCTGGACTACTGCACTAGCCTTCTCTCTGATCTCCCATCCTCGTGTCTCTCTCCACTTCAATCCATACTTCATGCTGCTGCCCGGATTATCTTTGTCCAGAAACGCTCTGGACATATTACTCCCCTCCTCAAAAACCTCCAATGGCTACCGATCAATCTGCGCATCAAGCAGAAACTCCTCACCCTGGGCTTCAAGGCTGTCCATCACCTCGCCCCCTCCTACCTCACCTCCCTTCTCTCCTTCTACTGCCCAGCCCGCACCCTCCGCTCCTCCACCACTAATCTCCTCACTGTACCTCGCTCTCGCCTGTCCCGCCATCGACCCCCGGCCCACGTCATCCCCCGGGCCTGGAATGCCCTCCCTCTGCCCATCCGCCAAGCTAGCTCTCTTCCTCCCTTCAAGGCCCTGCTGAGAGCTCACCTCCTCCAGGAGGCCTTCCCAGACTGAGCCCCTTCTTTCCTCTCCCCCTCGTCCCCCCTCTCCATCCCCTCGTCTTACCTCCTTCCCTTCCCCACAGCACCTGTATATATGTATATATGGTTGTACATATTTATTACTCTATTTATTTATTTATTTAGTTATTTTACTTGTACATTTCTATCCTACTTATTTTATTTTGTTGGTATGTTTGGTTCAGTTCTCTGTCTCCCCCTTTTAGACTGTGAGCCCACTGTTGGGTAGGGACTGTCTCTATGTGATGCCAATTTGTACTTCCCAAGCGCTTAGTACAGTGCTCTGCACATAGTAAGCGCTCAATAAATACGATTGATTGATTGATTGATTGGAGAAAGGTGATCTTGTTTTTATCACATTTTCTTCCTTTGAAAACAGACAGAAATGGGGTACAAAGGTATATGGAAATGAGAAAGACCTGGAATATTCTAAACCACCATACGGAATTGTATGGAAGGTAATTGGGCCTCGTGGAAAGAATGTAGTTCTGGGAGCCCAAAGACCAGTGTTCTAGTTCCATCTCCCTTTCCAGCTATGTGATCTTGGAAAAATCACTTAACCTCTCTAGGCCTTAATTCCCTCATCTGTAAAATGGGGATAAAGTGTTTGATCTCCCTATACCTTACAGCCTCCTGTGGAACAGAGATAATGTCTGATATGACCATCCTGTCATATCAGCACTCTGAGGGTCCATCAGAAGTTCTCAATAAATATCATAATTATTAATTATGGTAATAGTATTTATTAAGCACCTACTATGTAAATCACTGTATTTAACACTAAGAAAAATACAAGTTTTGGAATTAAATACAGTCCCTGGCCCCCAGTGGTCTCACAATCTAAAAATAAGATGGAGAGTAGAGTCTGATGACAGATCAATCAATAATGTTATTTATTGAGCACTTACAGTACTAAGTTTGGGAGAGTAAAATAAAGTTTGCAGACATGATCCCTGCTTTTAAGGAGATTACATTTTCTAAAACAAAAAAGAGAACCCGTAAAAGACAAAGACAATGATGAATACAAAACATAAACATAAAAAAGAGTAATAGTGCATTATCAATCAATCAATCAATCAATCGTATTTATTGAGTGCTTACTATGTGCAGGGCACTGTACTAAGCGCTTGGGAAGTCCAAGTTGGCAACATACAGAGACAGTCCCTACCCAACAGTGGGCTCACAGTCTAGAAGGGGAAGACAGAGAACAAAACCAAACATATTAACAAAATAAAATAAATAGAATAGATATGTACAAGCAAAGTAAATAAATAGAGTAATAAATACGGACAAATATCTATACATATATGCAGGTGCTGTGGGGAAGGGAAGGAGGTAAGGTGGGGGGGGATGGAGAGGGGGAGGAGGGGGAGAGGAAGGAGGGGGCTCAGTCTGGGAAGGCCTCCTGGAGGAGGTGAGCTCTCAGTAGGACCTTGAAGGGAGGAAGAGAGCTAGCTTGGTGGATGTGGAGAGGGAGGGCATTTCAGGCCAGGGGGATGACGTGGGCCGGGGGTCGACGGCGGGACAAGCGAGAACGAGGCATGGTGAGGAGATTAGTGGCAGAGGCGCGGAGGGTGCGTCCTGGGCTGTAGAAGGAGAGATGGGAGGTGAGGTAAGAGGGGGCGAGGTGATGGAGAGCCATGAAGCCGAGGGTGAGGAGTTTCTGCCTGATGCAGGGAACGTGCCTATCAACTCTATTGTACTGTACTCTCCCAAGAGCTTAGTACCATGTTCTGCACATAGTAAGTGCTCAATAAATATAACCGATTTTTTATGGCATTTTGTAACCATTTATGATGTGGTCAAGCACTGTTTTAAGCTCTGGGGTAGATACAAGTTTATCAGGATGGACACAGTCTCTGTCCCACATAGAGCTCACAGTGAGTAGGATTTAATCCCCATTTCACAGTTGAGGTAACTGAGGCAAAAAGAAGTTAAGTGACTTGTCCCAGGTCACACAGCAAATTGGCAGAGCCAGGAACAGAACCCACGTCCTCTGACTCCCAGGCCCATGCTCTTTCCACTAGACCACACTGCTTCTCTGATTGATTCATTCATTCATTCAATCGTATTTATTGAGTGCTTACTGTGTGCAGAGCACTTTACTAAGCGCTTGGGATGTACAAGTCAGCAGTTGATAGAATACTGTGGCTTTAGGAACAGTTTCAGGTTTTCCACAGTTCAGAGTCCTACAGTCACAGTTGTCACAGCTGCTATTTCAAAGCCTGAGAAGGCCTCATGCTGTAGCCTTCTCCCTGTGCTGGTAGAACAGAATGTTTTGCGGGAAGGGCCAGTGTATCTCCCAGGTAGCAGAGCTCTGGTTATTTGGTGTTCAGCTTGGCAATTTCTTCCAGATTCGTGTGGCCATCACTATTCTTTTCAAGAGGATTTTCAGCTCAGTTTGAGAAACGCTGTGAGCCTACATATATACTTTGGCATATAGGAGGGTGCTTTCCTTTCACCCTCCAGAGTGAGTCTCCTTCAGCCAGGCCACATATTAATTGGAGAGGAGAATGGCTAGGAACCAAGTAGGGGCTTAGCCTCTGACTTCTGGGATTCTTGGAGCCACTGGTCTGGAGTGATCCTTAAGGCAGTTGTGGTCTTTGGGAGCAGAGCTGTAGACTTCAGATTCCCTAGTTGATGTTTGGGCCATCTGGGGTCTAGATAGCTCCTCTGATGGTGAGCAGCTCTGCCCAGTGCGCTTTCCTCGTGGACAGGGAGCACGTCTGCCGACTATGCTGTATTTTACTCTCCCAAGCATTTAGTACAGTGCTGTGCACTGTACAATGACAATAAAAGTCATTGATTGATTTGAGGTCACATCTCTCAATAAGAATAGTGGGATAGATGGCCTGTATACCTTTTGACTCCACTTACTTTGCTCTTTAAATCCCTTTATATTGGCATCTGTTCAATCCCTTCCTCTCTCTTTTTTTCAATATTGAACCCAAGGTAAACCTTGCCAAGACTCGGGATCCAGCTATCTGTGCTGTGAGACATTTCACAATGTGACCGATTACATACTCTTTTAAAATAAAACTTATCATCACCCCTTTTAATTTAGATTCTCTGATACTGTATTAGATGGCAAGCTTTCTGAGGTCAGGGACTAGGAAATATGCTTTTAAGCTTGTTGTGAGCAGGGAATGTTTCTGTTATATTGTTGTATTTTACCCTTCCAAGTGCTTAGTACATTGCTCTGCACACAGTAAGCGCACAGTAAATACAACTGACTGATTCAGTAACTGAGGCACAGAGAAGTGAAGAGACTTGTCTAAGGTCACACAGGAGGCAAGTGGCAAAGCTGGGATTAGAACCCACATCCTCTGACTCCAAGCCTGTGCTCTTGCTACTAGGCCATGCTTCTTCCCAGAATCCACAGCTTCAGGTGAGTAAGGGGGTTACTTGGCAACCATTTCTGTCCCTGGAAGGGAGTGGTTCCAGCGAAGGCTCCTGCACTCTACAGAGGATGAGAAATAGCTTTTTTTCAGCTCAGAATCAGACAGGAGGCAGCTCAAAATGGAAGGGATATTGTATGGCAATCCAGCATGAACTAGCCAGCTTTAAATGGGTCATATATTGATATAATTACCAAGTGTCATCCTGCACATGGACCCAGGCACAGTCCATTAACTGGGAGGATGGGCTTCATACATTCTGTTCATTATTCTGCCCATATTATTCTAAATTGGTTGATGAGTAAGTTGGTGGCCATAGCCTTCTACAGCTACTGACACCATGGGGTTCACAGTCTAAGGAGGAGCAAGAACAACTTCATGCAGATTCTTAGTCCCTGAGTCTTCAAGACTGGAAAAAAGCTTGTCTGGCATAATGCATTATTCAAGCAAACAACCAAAGTATTAATATTCAATGCCCTATGTTTAAAAATTAATAATTTTACATTCTTCCTACTTTTTGGTAATATTGGTTTAAAAAACTGGGTTATTGTAAAGAAATACTGTCTGTGTACTGAGGATACAGCATAGCAGCATAGTAGCCTTATGAAGTACAACTTGACTGCTACTCTTTATAGTGATTTTTATTTTTTAAAGGGAAGATTCAACAATTAAAAAGGGTAAAACAAAACTGGCACTTTAGAAGCCAAATTTTCGGTTATTTTAAGTGGTTAGTAATGTTTTAGATTTAAGAACCTAATCACCAATTCAATGTGAGCCCATTGTTGGATAGGGGCCATCTGTATATGTGGCCAATTTGTACTTCACAAGCACTTTGTACAGAGCTCTGCACACAGTAAACACTCAATAAATACGATAGAATAAATGAATTACTATTATGAGTGTTTGCTTCATTGTATTTTCAAAGTGCTTCTTGTATCCACCTTTTCAATTATTACCCCATTACAGCTCATCAGAAAGTAGTTTTCTGTAAGTAGTTTTCTGTAAGTAGTTTTCTGAAAGTAGACAGAATTTTTCTGTCATCAATTCTTCTTACATGAACCCACCCGCAAGGGAGTTGATGGGACTAGCATTGCTTTGATGCTAATAGACAAGACAGAGGAGGATGAAATTGGACCAAGGTGCTCCATGATTGACAGCTCCTGGGTTGGCAACCCTATCTGGTCTCCTGCAGGAGGATGCATAAGTTTTGGGGATTTCCCTGAAACAACTCAGTGTCAGTGGGGTTGGTTAAAAAGGCCTACTTATCTCTGACAATCAGGGCAGTGTACATGGTTCTGAGTTTAGGAACTTCCTTCTTGCTTGACTCAATTTCTTGCTGCTATCAGAGAATATGTATTATGGACCTTACACTTGCTCTTTCATTTCCTTTTACTTCCCAGAGGATTTCCCAGATACTTTGAAAAAAGGTGTGTATCTCCCTATTGAGCCACATCCTAAGTTATTTTGTACTTTTAATCAACCTTTACATGATATAGAAAAAGATCGAGCTTTTTTGTTGGCACTGGTAAAACTCAAGTGGTTGCCTCTGAACTTCAACAGCTGGAATAAAGATTCTGACTAGTTGATCTTTTTGCTTTTTCTCTAGGTAAGTGTTCTCATTAATAATTATTTGAAAGTTCTGCAGATTTTAGGAAATGAGGGAGTCAATGCTTTCCAAATCAGCAAAATCACATGTAATTTCCATGCTACTTAGCATGTTAAATATTCACCAAAATGTTTCCCCAAAAACACTGACAATAGATGGGCTAATTGTTCAGAGTTCAGACCTGCAGAGGAGTGGGAGTGGTCAGACTGCATCTACGCTATAAGCTCCTTGTGGGCAAGTACTGTTTCTGTTTTTTGTTATAGTGTACTCTTTCTAGCACTTAGTACAGTGCTCTGCACACAGCAAGTACTCAATAAACATGATTGAATGAATTAATTGAGTGAATCAGGGTACATTCATGGATCCCTTCTTGGTGTATTACATTTCTCAATGAATATATTTCCTTGATCTTCTTATGTGCTTTTGTATGCCTAAAGCTTCCTTAAGCATCCTTCTTCCTAGAGAAGGAAGATAAACATTTCAGTAAATCTCTTCTACTGGTGGAAAAATACCTGTGGTTAGAAGCAGAGAGAGAGCTCTGACAGTTCTTGATAGGATTTTGTCTCAGAAGTAGCATCATATGTCTTTTTCTTTTAGAAAGCATGCTGTGGTCTCAATCTACATCAGTATTTCTTCCTCCTCATTAAAACGTCAGAGTGTTCTATTTGGGTGGTTTGAGACGTGCAAATATAAAGCTGGCAGCAAGATAACCCTTCTTTAAATGGAACCTGCAAAACAGGACCTACTCAAATTGCAGAAGAGGGGAAGAACTGGTAATATTCTATTTGCTCTTCACTAAAATACTTCCCTTACCTTAAATGGCATATGCAAAAAACTGAATATATCCACGCAGGTTGATAGTATCAGCACAGATACTACCCCTAAAAAGCTTCGAGACAAATTTATTAAATAAATGAAAAGCAATATGGTCTAGTGGAAAGAGCACAGACCTGGAACTAGAAGGACCTGGGTTCTAATTCCAGCTCCTGTCACTTGTCTCCTGTGTGCCTTGGAAAAGTCACTTAACTTCTCTGTGCCTCAGTTTCCTTAACTGTAAAATGGGGATTGAATAAATATTCTCTCTCTTACTTAGACTGTGAGGTCCAGGTGGGACAGGAACTGTGTCTGACCTGATACCCCAGCGCTTAGAATAGTGCTTGACACATAGTAAGTACATAGCAAAGATTAATTAGTAATGAATAATTGATGAGCAGTCCACAAAGTGTTCCTAGAAGGAAAGTGAGTGATGTTTAGAAAAAATTGGAGATATTAGATGGTCCATACCTAAGCATGAGAATGGGTGTTAAAAAGGGCAACCATAATAACGTTCCTCCAAACAACTTGATACCACTGTTGGACAGAAGCCTGTGATGAATGGATCATTATTCTGACCTGAAAATGATAGTTTCATTTACCTAGCTCTGCCATGGGGGCAAATTACTATTTGGGGAGCAATTATGGGCACCCTGAGTCATGGCCACAGAGATGTTAACCCAGGGGGTTGAGGGGCATTTTGATTCTGCCAGGATTCATTCATTCATTCAATTGTATTTATTGAGCACTTACTGTGTGCAGAGCACTGTACTAAACGGTTGGGAAGTACAATTTGGCAACATATAGAGACGGTCCCTACCCAACAGTGGACTCACAGTCTAGAAGGATGAATTTTTATTAGTAGTAGTAGTAGTTGTACAAGTAGTAGCATCATTGTATTTGTTAAGAGTTCAAGAGCAAAAGTTGAAAAGTTGGGTGAGGTACAAGTTAATGTTTGAACACAGTCTCTGTCTTGCATAGGGCTCACAATTTAAGTAGGAAGGAGAACAGGTATAGAAACCCCATTTTTCAGTTGAGGAAACTGAGGCATAGAGAAGGTCACGCAGCAAGCAATTAGCAGGGCTGGGATTAGGAAAGAGGACAAAGTTTAGCATAATCCAAGGGTAGGTAGGGGCGTCAGAGGAAACACCTGATTGTTCCATGTTCTTCTCCTTGGATGCTCATGCTTGTACTTCCCAAGCGCTTAGTACAGTTCGTTGCACAGCGTAAGCACTCAATAAATACAATTGAATGAATGAATGAATGTTACCGCCCCCTCTACCATCAAATGGTTTCCTTACCGCAAGACTCCAAATTAAGGAGCTGGGCTGTGCAGGCTGAAGGGGGTGGGACAAAGGAAACAGCATGGCCTATGGGATAGAGCCCAGGCCTGGGAGGCACAGGGACCTGGGTTCTAATCTCTGCTCTGCCACTGGTCTGCTATGTGACCTTAGGCAAGTCACAACTTCTCTGTGTACCAGTTACCTCATCTCTAAACTGGGGGAAAGGAGTGTGAGCCCCATGTGGAACAGGGACTGGGTCTAAACTGATTAGTTTAATACAATCCCTTTCTTATATTAAGGACTTAAATACCACACAAAAAAGTGGAGGCCAGAGTTGAAGAGTGTGAAGCATTGCAGCAGTACCTCAAGGCCAGCAAGGCAAGGCCTCATCCTTACCCTGAGGACAGGGAGTTGGGGGTGGGGTGCAGGAAGGGGGACAGAGTTTTGTGACATCCGAAGAGGCCTACTCTGTCTTCTGTCCAACAGTGGGATCAAGTTGTTCCCACTTCAAGGGATCAAGTCTTCTGTCCAACAGTGGGATCAAGTTGTTCAAGAGGCCTTCAAGAGGCCTTCAGAATGGCCTAATGGATAGAGCATCAACCTGGGAGTCAGAAGTACCTGGGTTCTAATCCTGATACACCACTTTTCTGCTTTGTGATCTTGGGCATGTCACCTCACTTCTCTGTGCCTCACTTCTCTCACCTACAAAATGGGCATTGAGACTGGGAGCCCTATGTGGGCCAGGGACTGTGTCCAAAATGATCATCTAGAGAAGTAGCATGGCTCAGTGGAGAGAGCACGGGCTTTGGAGTCAGAGGTCATGGGTTCAAACCCCGGCTCCGTCAGTTGTCAGCTGTGTGACTTTGGGCAAGTCAGTTCACTTCTCTGTGCCTCAATTACCTCATCTGTAAAATGGGGATTAAGACTGTAAGCCCCCCGTGGGACAACCTGATCACCTTGTAACCTCCCCAGAGCTTAGAACAGTGCTTTGCACACAGTAAGCGTTTAATGAATACCATTATTATTATTATCTTGTAACTACCCAGTGCTTAGTACAGAGCCTAGCACATAGCAAGTGCTTATAAATATCAAAATGATGATTTGCTACTTATTAGTTGGACACAGGGCTAGTCAGAAATTGGACCAGCATCATGGAAGCCCTTTGGTCCTCTCACCCACCTTGCCCATAGATCTCCATGCAGCTTTGCCCTCCCCACCGCCATCTGCATTGTCCACTTCCTTGGGGCAGGAACCATGTGTACTCCATCCCGCTGACCACTCCCACTAAACATGTCCAAAACCAAACTTCTTTTCCTCCCAATCAAACCCTGCCCTATCAGCTCCTTTTTATGTAGTTCTTTGTGTTTTCTTCTATTGGTATTTCTTGAGGAAGGCTTGCTATGTGCCAGCTACTGTACTAGGTGTTGTGGTAGAAACAAGCTAATCTGGTAAAAGATTCCTGTCCCACGTGGAACTCACAGTCTTCACCTTCCCTTGAACAGATAAGGCAACGAGGCCCCGAAAATTCATTCATTTATTCGTTCATTCATTCATTCATTCAATCCTGTTGATTGAATGATTACTGTATGCAAAGCCTTGTCATCAGAGCTCGGGAGAATATACTATAAGAGTGAACAGAGCCCTTCCCTGCACACAGGGAGCTCACATTCCAGAGTGGGAGACAGACATTAATATACAGAAACAGATATGGAAGAAATAAAAAATGAATAAATCAGTCGATTACAGAGGTGACTTGCCCACAGGGTGACAGAGTCGAGAGCCAGAATTAGAGCTCTACCAACTAGAATAAGCTGCTTTCCTTTCCCATCACTCTATATTGTATCTCTTTTCTTCATGCCCCCTAGCCTGAATCTTTGGGTGTTTGATTCAATCAATCAATCGATAAATCAGTCATATTGATTAAGAGCATTCTGTGTGTAGACCACTGTACCAAGCTCTTGGTACACATTCCCTGGCCACAATGAGCATTCAGTCTACAGGGTGAGACAGACACAGATAGGAATCAATTAATTATGACTATAGATAGATGTGCTGAAGGGCTGGGAATTGTGGGACGAGGCTAAGAGAGGTCACGGTGCTGTGCAGGTTCCCCTTTGCCAGCTTGAATATGGGTCAATGGCGCCTTCTGTGCACCCCCCAACAGCCACGATCCAGGCCACAAGGCACTACGGAAATGGTAGTTCTGTAGGGGAAGGTGAACGCTGTCAAGAGCTAGCGTCAGACTATGACTCCCAGTTGTCTTTGGGGCTCAGGCATCGACAGTACCCTCCTGAGAGGGTCTGATCGCCTGGGTCACAGCCAGGGTTGTGCTATATTTCAGCGTGAAGGAAACCGGGGGACTAATGAGGGTTTGCTCCCGTGGGAGCATCTTGGGGAGCCACTTGGACCAGCTCAGAGCTGGCTCCTCCCAGTGAAATGTTGTTTTAATTTCCCAACCGTTTAAGGGGCTTTCCCTCAGTACGTGGGGCTATTCAGGGCTTGGGCGGTTGCTTTTGTGGTAATGGAAGGGAATGGGATGAAAGGTGCCTGATTTGGTCCGAGTTTGGGGTCCCTGAAATCTCTACACTATACCTCACAGGGAGGCGGTAGCATATACTTTGTAAATACCAAAGTTACTATCATTCTCAATAGGAAAACAGCCTGAACAAACGCCTCCCGCACCTTCCACACTCTGGCCAATGTTGGCGGGCCACGCCGCGAGGCCCGATGGGAGTGGCAGTTCGGGAGGCAGTGGTGAACACCATCAACAGCGAATGTCAGACTTCAGCTCCCATTAATCTTTGACTCCGAGCCGCCGCCCCACTCTCCTTCCCTTGCCACACGGACTTATTGGCTGCGTGGGCTGCCTGGGTTAGATTCCGTCATCCCTGCAGTATCGCGATTGTTTCGGTTCAGGGCTTACTCTTGGCCAATCGTGGGGTTGGAGACTGTAGGACCAGAACAGAGGCAGCCTGCGTCCAACAGCGGAGCTCGCCGCTTGTGGAAGAGGGTTAACAGGTAGTTCATCCCCAGTTTTCCAGGACTGGCAGCTCAGGAACAGAGATTCCAAATTGCCTTAGTCCAGGTCACAGAGAACAAAATCAATCAATCAATCAATCAATCAATCAATCAATCGTATTTATTGAGCGCTTACTATGTGCAGAGCACTGTACTAAGCGCTTGGGAAGTACAAATTGGAATCACATAGAGACAGTCCCTACCCAACAGTGGGCTCACAGTCTAAAAGGGGGAGACAGAGAACAGAACCAAACATACCGACAAAATAAAATAAGTAGGATAGAAATGTACAAGTAAAATAACTAAATAAATAAATAAATAGAGTAATAAATATGTACAACCATATATACATATATACAGGTGCTGTGGGGAAGGGAAGGAGGTAAGACGGGGGGATGGAGAGGGGGACGAGGGGGGAGAGGAAAGAAGGGGCTCAGTCTGGGAAGGCCTCCTGGAGGAGGTGAGCTCTCAGCAGGGCCTTGAAGGGAGGAAGAGAGCTAGCTTGGCGGATGGGCAGAGGGAGGGCATTCCAGGCCCGGGGGATGACGTGGGCCGGGGGTCGATGGCGGGACAGGCGAGAGCGAGGTACAGTGAGGAGATTAGTGGTGGAGGAGCGGAGGGTGCGGGCTGGGCAGTAGAAGGAGAGAAGGGAGGTGAGGTAGGAGGGGGCGAGGTGATGGACAGCCTTGAAGCCCAGGGTGAGGAGTTTCTGCTTGATGCGCAGATTGATCGGTAGCCATTGGAGGTTTTTGAGGAGGGGAGTAATATGTCCAGAGCGTTTCTGGACAAAGATAATCTGGGCAGCAGCATGAAGTATGGATTGAAGTGGAGAGAGACACGAGGATGGGAGATCAGAGAGAAGGCTAGTGCAGTAGTCCAGACGGGATAGGATGAGAGCTTGAATTAGCAGGGTAGCGGTTTGGATGGAGAGGAAAGGGCGGATCTTGGCAATGTTGCGGAGCTGAGACCGGCAGGTTTTGGTGACGGCTTGGATGTGAGGGGTGAATGAGAGAGCGGAGTCGAGGATGACACCAAGGTTGCGGGCTTGTGAGACGGGAAGGATGGTAGTGCCGTCAACAGAGATGGGAAAGTCAGGGAGAGGACAAGGTTTGGGAGGGAAGACAAGGAGCTCAGTCTTCGACATGTTGAGCTTTAGGTGGCGGGCGGACATCCAGATGGAGATGTCCTGAAGGCAGGAGGAGATGCGAGCCTGGAGGGAGGGGGAGAGAGCAGGGGCAGAGATGTAGATCTGGGTGTCATCAGCGTAGAGATGATAGTTGAAGCCGTGGGAGCGAATGAGGTCACCAAGGGAGTGAGTGTATATTGACACAAAAGTGACACAAAAGTGTCAGAGCTGGGACATGGTCCCAGGTCTCCCCCCTCCCAGCCCTGTGCCCTTTCCAACTCGCTTCCCTGCTTCTCGAGGGTTGTACGAGGTTGTTTGGATGGCGGCGGGGCTCTGGGAATCCAGAGGAACCGACCGTGCCCAGAATAATCTGGGAAGCAGCCCTCTTGTGGCAACTCTGGATTATTACATCGGCGCTCAACCGATTCTTCAGTCCTTTTGTACCTCGTTATCCTGTACGACGATCTTCTACCGGGAATATTTTTTTGTCCCTCCACCCAGTTACGTCGTCCTCTTCCTTGGGGCAGAGACCATGTGTACTACGTCCCGCCGGCACCTGCAACTACACAGGTCCTACTCAGAACTCCTTCTCTTCCCATTCTAACCCTGCCCTGGCACCTGCTCTTTTATTTGCTTCTTTGTTTTTTCTTCTACTGGTGTTTTTTCATAAGCGCTTGCTATGTGCCAGGTACTGTACTAAGCGCTGGGGTAGATTCAAACGAAGCTGGTTGAGCAAACTCCTGTCCCATATGGTACTCACAGTCTTCACCTTCCCTTTAATGCGGGCAACCGAGGCCCGAGACTTCTTTCATTTATTCATTCATTCATTCTATCATTTTAATGAAGCGCTTACTGTAATAATTTTAATAATAATCGCATTTGCTAAGCGCTTACTATGTGCCAAGCACTGTTATCAATAATAATAATGGTATTTGTTAAGCGTTTACTATGTGTCAAGCTCTGTTCAAAGCACTGAGGTAGATACAGGTGATCGGATTGTCCCACGTGGGACTCACAGTCTTAATCCTCATGT
This sequence comes from Tachyglossus aculeatus, assembly GCF_015852505.1. Classification (NCBI taxonomy): domain Eukaryota; kingdom Metazoa; phylum Chordata; class Mammalia; order Monotremata; family Tachyglossidae; genus Tachyglossus; species Tachyglossus aculeatus. The sequence continues at coordinate 23,422,961 of NC_052084.1, read as the reverse complement.
TACAGATGAGGCCCAGAGAACTTAAGGGACTTGCCCAAAGTCAGACATCTGACAATTGGAGGAGGCGGGATTAGAGCATACGACCTCTTATTCCCAAGCCTGAGCCACTATCTTCAGAGCTAGAGAGAATGCACTGCAGCAATAAACGGACACCTTCCCTCCAGGCAGGGAGCTCTCAGTCTAGAGGGCGAGACAGATGTTATGATACTGTAATAGATAAAGAAGGCAAGATAAAAAATGGAAAAAATCAGTCAATGACAGAGAGGTGACTTACCCACAGGATGACATAGTTGAGAGCCGGAATTAAAGCTTTACCCACTACTAGAGCAAGCTGTTTTCCTTTCCCATCACTGTAGCCTGTAGCACTTTTCTTTCTGTCCCCAGTATCTGACTCTTTGGTGTTGTGTTTGACTTAATCAATCAACTGATTGATCCATCGTGTTGATTGAGTGTATTCTGTGTGTAGAGCACTGTTCCAAGCTCCTGGGGCAATATTCCCTGGCCCCAACAAGCTCGCAATCTCCAGTGGGAGACAGACACCAATAAGAATCTATTAATTATGGCTTTAGACGGATGTGCTGAAGGGCTAGGTGTTGCAGGGCGAGGCTCAGAGCGGCCACAGCGCTGCGCAAGGTCCCCGTTTGCGCCACTCGCACTTTCTGTGCGACCCCCAACGACAGCGAGCCAGGACAAGGGGCACTAAGGGAATGGTAGTTCGGTTGGGGGAGACAAACATTGTCAAGAGCTAGCGTCAGACTGCAACTCTCAGACCTCTTTGGGGCTTGAGAATCCACAGAATCTTCCCGAGAGGGTCTGATCGGTTGGGCTGGTGCCTGGGCTGGGCTACATGCGAACCCGATGGAGAGCGCATGGGGCCAGTGAGGTTTCCCTCCCATGGAAGCATGTGGGGAAGGGTCTAGACTTCCCTTCTAGACTGTGAACCCGCTGTTGGGTAGGGACCATCTCTATATGTTTCCAACTTGTACTCCCCAAGCGTTTAGTACAGTGCTCTGCACACAGTAAGCGCTCAATAAATGCGATTGAATGCATGAATGAATGAATGAAGGGTCATAAGCAATTGCCTGGGCCAGCTTGGAGCGGGTTTATGACAATGAAAGGATGTGAAACAATCCCGCCCTTTGAAGTGGCTCGCCCTAAGTAGGTATGGTCGGTCACTGCTGCTTGTATGGTAAACTCTCCCGGGAGGAATGGAACGAAAGGAGTCTGATTTGGAGCATGTTTGTGGTTTCTGTGTTCTCTAGGCTACACCTCACAGGGAATGATAGCATGTACTTAGTGAATTCCTTAATTCCTACTCTCAATCTCAATCGGAAAATGGCCTGAACAACCGTTGTCTATGCCTTCCGTGCTCTGCCCCCGCCGAGGGGCAGAATGGGAGTGGTATTTCGTGAAGTGGAGGTGAACGCCATCAAGAGTGAACGTCAGACTATGGCTCTGAGAAATCCTTGTGCCCCGAGCCACCACGGCACCACACCAGCCTCGTTCTCCTACAGACACGGCCTGACTGGTTGTGGGGGTTGTCTGGGCCGGATTCCGTTGTCCCTGTATTATCGCCGTGGTGTTGGTTCAGGGATTATCCTTGGCCAATCACGGATGAGGAGATTGTACTATGAGCAGAGGCAGTTTGTGTCTCACATTGGATATTTCAGCCTGTTGAAGAGGGTTAACAGATGCCCAGTTTTACAGGTGGTGACATCTGAGGCGCAGAGATTCCAAACTGCCTTGGCTAAATTCTCATAGAACAAAGGTGTCAGAGCAGGGAGTTGGTCCCAGGCCTCCTACCTGAGGGCCTTGCGCCCTGCTGCCAATACCTCCCACTACACATGACCAAAACAGACCTCCTTCTCTTCCCAATCAAATCCTGTTCCAGGAGTTACTTTTTTATGTGTTTCTTTGTTTTGTCTTCGACTGGTATTTCTTCAGTAGTGCTTACTATGTGCCACATATGGTACCTATATCTGAATCTCTACCTTCTGCCCCACATGCGACTCACCGTCTTCACCTTCCCTTTAATGATGAGGCAACCAAGGCCTTGAGAATTCATCATTTATTCGTTCACTCATTCATTCATTGATTCATCCAATCATATTGATTGAGCACTTACTGTATGCAAAGCACTGTCTACAGCGCTCGGAAGAGTACACTGTGACAATAAGCAGACACGTTCCCTGTCCACCGAGAGCTCCGAGTCTAGAGGGGGAAACAGACGATGATATTCAGACACAGCTAAAAAAGAAAGAAAAAAATTATAAATCAGTCAACTACAGGCAGGTGACTTGCCCACAGAGTGACATAGTCGAGGACAGGAATTAGAGCTCTATCCATTAGATCAAGTTGCTTTCTTTTCCCATCACTCCAGGCCATATCAATTTGCTTCCTGTCTCCCAAGCCTGAATCTTTGATGTTGTGTTTGACTCAATCGATTGATCAATCACGATGATTGAGAGTATTCTGTGTGTAGAGCACTGTTCTAAGCTCTTGGGGCAGTACAGTATAAATACATTCCCTGGCCACAACGAGCATTCAGTCTACAGGGGGAGACAAACACCAAAAGAAATCAATTACAGCTATTGACGGAAGTGCTGGAGGGCTGGGGACTGTGGGGAGGGGTTCAGCGCGGCCGCAACTCTCAGCAACGCCAGCCTGAATATGGTCCACCGGCGCCTTCTATGCGTCCTCCAACAGCCGCGAGCCAGGCCTCGGTAGGCAGAGGCGATAGCTTTCCAGAACGAGCTTCGGACTACGACTCCAGGAAGTCTCTGGGGCTCGACCCTCCACAGAACCCTCCCAACTGGTTCTGGTTGGCTGGGTTGGTGCGTTGGTTGGACTACATTGGAACCCGACGGAGAGCGCAGGGACTCATGAGGGTTTGATCCCGTGGGAGCATCTTGGGGAAGGCCAAGGCCAGCTGCCTGGACCAGCTCTGAGCGGGCTTCTCCCAATGAAAGGATGTGGAACTATCCCACCCGTTTAAAGGGGCCTGCCTCTCAGTGCCTTGGCCATGGCTTTTGTGGTAATGGGAGGGAATGGGATGAAGGGTGCCTGATTTGGACCGATTTTGGGGTCTCTGAGTTATCTATGCTACACCTCACAAGGAGTGATAGCATGCAATTAATAAATCCGATAATTACTATCAATCTCTTTCGGAAAACAGCCTGAAGAACCCTCGACCACGCCTTCTGCTCCCTAGCTAATCGCGGCGAACCCCGGCGTGGGAGCTGAGGGGAGTCGTAGTTAGGAAGGGGGTGGTGAACACCATCAAGAGTGAATGTCAGACTACAGCTCCAGTCGTTCTTTGTGCTCCGAGCCGCCACGCCACCCTCCCTTCAACCACGACACAGCCTGATTGGCTGCATGGATGCCTCCGTCATTCCTACATTGTCGTGATGGTTTCGGTTCGTGGATTACTCTTGGCCAGTCGCAGTGGTAGGGACTGTACGATTAGAGCAGATGCAGCCTGCGCCCATGATTGTCTATGGTCAAGTAACAGGCAAGTGGCAGAGCCAAGACTGGTACACGGGTTCTCTTACTCCCAGCCCATGAACTGTTCCACTAGGCCACACTGCTTCCCAGCTGCTGTTCCACTGTCCTCTCTCAAGCTCTCAGCAAAGGAACCCCTGTAGGAACTCAGGAAATACGATTGATGCACTAATTGAAAGTAGGTTCCATTGCCAAAAGAGCCCAATACTTCAACCACCTCTAGGCCAAGACATGCTTTGTACAAGGAAGATCCCCATTGCTCCGTCTCCCTTGTCCTATTGGTCACCTGGACTGGGGATTGATGGTTTGGAATGGCCTTGCGGGGAGTGGATAGGGTCGCATGTCCAATGGTGATAAGATGCTGATGAGGCCAACAGGGTCTGGGAAGGTGAGTTAAGACTAAAGTAGGGAAATAAGTGGGAAATTCCACGCAGGCGTGGCATTATCTCCGTGCCTTTGCCCCGGGCCTGAGCTACGATGGACATTTGGGAAGACTCCCGGATTTAGAGCAGAGTCCTGGGGAAGGAAGGACCACTCAGGGTTATCTTGGTCCGTTTCCTTCCCATTGTGGATTTCAGAGCCTCAATCTGTGACGACTGCATCCACCTTCCTTCCAGCCCTGGACATCAGGAGCCTCTGACCCTGTTCTGGAGACTCCGTTCATAACTGGTAATTAACAATCAGTCAATTAATCAAAGGTATTTATTGAGGATTTACTGTGCACAGAGCACTTTATGAAACACTAGGAAGAGAACAACAAAGTTGGCAGATATGTGACCTGATCACAAGAATAATACAATATATATATAAATCCATAAATAAATTGTGGGTATGGCCGTACTTGTGTGGCAGAAGGTAAGATGAATAATAAGTGTATAATCGATGAAGAGGAGAGAAACTAAGGGAAAAGAGGGCTTCATCCAGAAAGACTTCTGGGAGAGACAAAACACACACACACACCCCAAAGCTCTATCCCCAGTCTGCCTTTTGTCATCCTTACTGCCCCAAGTTGGGTCCCTTTATTAATAATAATAATAATAATAATGATAATAATAATAGTAGTAATAATAATTGTAGTACTTGTTAAACGCTTACTATGTGTCCAGCACTGTATTTAGCACTGGGTAGATACAAGGCATAATGGACACAGTCCTGGTCCCATATAGGGATCACAATCTTAATCCCCATTTTACAGATGAGGTAACTGAAGTCCTGAGAAATGAAGTGACTTGCGTAAAGTCACACATCAGACAAATGGCCGAGCCAGGATTAAAATCCAGGTCTTTCTGACCTGTTATGCTCATGCTTTATCCCCTTTGATCCCGGTGATGAAGCCTAAGGAGAGGGGGAGGAGGGGGAGAGGAAGTAGGGGGCTCAGTCTGGGAAGGCCTCCTGGAGGAGGTGAGCTCTCAGTAAGGCCTTGAAGGGAGGAAGAGAGCTATCCTGGCGGATGTTGGGAGGGAGGGCATTCCAGGCCAGGGGGATGACGTGGGCATGGGGGTCGACAGGCGAGAACGAGGCACGGTGAGGAGATTAGCGGCAGAGGAATGGAGGGTTCGGGCTGGGCTGTAGAAGGAGAGAAGGGAGGTGAGGTAGGAGGGGGAGAGGTGATGGAGAGCCTTGAAACCGAGGGTGAGAAGTTTCTGCCTGATGCGCTGGTTGATTGATAGCCACTGGAGACACACTCGGTGACCTCGTGAGTGAGGAGAACCTGATGGAATGAAAAGACTGGCAGTGGGAGGAAGGGACAGGACGACGGGTAAATGTGGTGATAGGGGCTCCTGGAAAGGGAATAACTTCCTTCTACCTTCTAAGGGAGGACAGTGCTAGTGATTACTTCCATTGAGACAAGAGGAGATGCAGGACCCTGGGGATAAAAGCAGAAAATCCCCCGATAGATGCTAAAGCTCTTTGAAGGCAGGGATCATGTCTATTTTTTATGGTACTTGCCTACTATGTGCCAAGCACTGTACTAACCCTTGGGGCAGATACAAGATAATCAGTACGGGCATAGTCCCTGCCCCACCTGGAGAACACAATCTAAGTAGGAGGGTGTAGGATTCAATCCACTTTTTATGGTATTTGTTAGGCACTTACTATGTGTCAAACATTGTTCTAAGCATTGTAGTAGATACAAATTAGTTAGTTTGGACACAATCCCTGTCCCGCCTGGGGTTCAGTCAAAGCAGGAGGGAGTACAGGAGAACTGAGGCACAGAGAAGCTCACTGGCTTGCCCATGGTCACGCAGCAGGCACGTGGCAGAGACAAAGGTTAGTCCCCAGGTTCTCTGACTCCCAAGCCCGGGATCCTTTCCTCTAGGCCATGCTGTTCCAAGCTGTTGTTTCCATTTTCGTCTCCCAAGCTCTCAGTACAGCGCTGGGCCCCGAGTGGAAGCTCAGGAATTATGACTGATGGATTAATTGAGAGTGGGTTCCATTCCCAAATAGCCCTATGCATCAACAATCTCTGGGCCCAGCCACAGTTTGTAGAAGGAACATTCCCATTTTTCCACCTTGCTTACTCTTCTCTTGGTCTCCCTCCTTTATTCTTCTCCCTCTCCCTTCTGTGTTACCTTGATTTATTCCCTTTATTTATTTCCCCTCCCAGCCTACAGCACTTATGTACATATCTAAAATCTTATTTATTTATATCAATGTCCGTCTCCCACTCTAGACTTGTAAGCGCGTTGTGGGCAGGGAATGTGTCTGTTATATTCTTATATTGGTCTCTCCCAAGCGCTTAATACAGTGCTCTGCATACTGTAAGCACTCAAATAAAACGAATGACGGACTTGGTCACCTGGACTGGGAATTAATGGATTGGAATGGCTGCAGTTTGGGCCCCACCTCAGACCTTCTGAATGGGGCCCCAATCCAGGTATTACACGTTCACATCCAGAGCCACCAAAGCATCTACCATTAATTAGTGTCTCCCGACTAACCCCTGGGGAAAATTTCACTGTTCTCACATTCGATCCCCTTGTGCCCATCAGTAACAAAAGAGAATAAAATCCTCATTCTTGCTCCTGCATTAGGTAGAGTAGCCCATCTCCTGCTTAAAGGTTCCAGACTGATTTCCCTGCTATGAGCAGAGAAAAATCCTGATGCCTTCTTTCCCACTCATTTAGGCCTCGGGTAGTTTGATGGGGTCGCGTGTCCAGTGGTGATGGGAGGGCAAAAGCATCGTTTGGAGAGGTGCGTGAAAACCCGGAACAGGGGAAAAGGTGGGAAATTCGACACAGGCTTGACATTATCTCAGCTTTGCTTCCTTGCCAACTGCAAGATGGGCATTTGGGATGATCCCAGAATCAGGGCAGGGTGCTAAGGAAGCGAGGACCTCTCAGGATCACTTTGGTCCATTCCTTTTCCATTGTGTATTTCAGAGCCTCAATCTACGGACAACTGCAGCCACCTTCCCTCTAGTCCCGGGCTCCCAGAACCTATGAACCTGTCGTGGTGCTCCGGTTCAAAACTGGTAATTATCAGTCATTCATTCATTCAATTCATTCAATCGTATTTATTGAGCGCTTACTGTGTGCAGAGCACTGTACTAAGCGCTTGGGAAGTACAAGTTGGCAACATATAGAGACGGCCCCTACCCAACAGCGGGCTCACAGTCTAGAAGGGGGAGATAGAAATCAAAACAAAACATATTAACAAAATAAAATAAATAGAATAAATATGTACAAATAAAATAGAGTTAATAAATACGTACAAACATATATACATATATACAGGTGCTATAGGGAGGGGAAGAAGGTAAGGCGGGGGATGGGGAGGGGGAGAGGAAGGAGGGAGCTCAGTCTGGGAAGGCCTCCTGGAGGAGGTGATCTCTCAGTAGGGATTTGAAGGGAAGAAGAGAGCTAGCTTGATGGATGTGTGGAGGAGGACATTCCAGGGGGATGACGTGGGCCAGGGGTCGACGGCGGGTCAGGAGAGAACGAGGCACCGTGAGGAGATTAGCGGCAGAGGAGCAGAGGATGCGGGCTGGGCTGTAATCAGTAAATCAATCAGTTAATAGTGCTTATTGAGAACATATTGTGCACACAGCACTTCATGAAACGCTTGGGAGAGTACAACAGAGTTGGTAGACCCCTTTCCTGATCACAGTAACCTTCCAGTATAGAGGGAGTGAGAGACATAAATATAAATCCATAATGAAATTGCAGCTGTATATGTAAATGCTGTAGTATTGAAGGTGGGGTGAATAGCAAATACTTAAAAGGTAAACATCCAAGTGTATAGCGGTGCAGAAGGGAGAGGGAGTACAGAAGCAGTATAGCCTAGTGGCAAGAACATGGGTTTGAGAGTCAGAGGTCGTGGGTTCTAATCCCGACTCCGCCACTTGTCTGCTGTGTGACCTTGGGCAATCCACTTAACATCTCTGGGCCTCAGTTACCTCATCTGTAAACATGGGGATTAAGACTGTGATACCCACCTGGGACAACTTGATTACCTTGTATCTACCCCAGCGCTTAGTACAGTGCTTGGCACAAAGTAAGCGCTTAACAAATATCATAATTATTATTCAAGGAAAAGAGGACTTCATCCGGAAAGACCTCTGGGAGAGACAAATACAAATGCACACACAAGCGAGCACACACACACACACACACACAAAAAAAAAACTCAATCCCCAATCGGCTGTCATCCTTATTGTTCCAAGCAGAGTTCGTGGCTCAGTGGAAAGAGCAAGGACTTGTGAGTCAGAGGTCATGGGTTCGAATCCCGATCTGTCACATGTCTGCTGTGCGACCTTGGGCAAGTCACTTAACGTCTCTGAGCCTCAATTATCTAATCTGTAAAATGGGGATTAAGACTGTGAGCCCCACGTGGGACAACCCGATCACCTTGTAACCCCCCAGCGCTTAGAATAGTACTTCGCACATAATGAGCGCTTAACAAATGCCATCATTATTATTATCCCTAGGGGCTCCCTGATGGCTGGTTCGTATCTGACTACCTCACCTGCACCAAAGCCATACTAAGAGCTCAACTCCTCCAGGAGACCTTCGCAGACTAAACCCCCCTTTTTTCCTTTCCTCTTCCTCTGCCCCTCCCCATCGCCCTCCCTCCTTTTCCCCTACCCCCTTCCCCTCCCCACATCACTTGTATATATTTGTACATATTTATTACGCTATTCATTTTATTTGTGCATATTTATTATATTTATTTTATTAATGATGTGTATATAGCTATAACTATTTATTCTTATGGTATTGACACCTGTGTATTCGTTTTGTTTTGTTGTCTTCCTCCCTCCTTTAGACTGTGAGCCAGTTGTTGGGTAGGGACCATCACTATATCTTGCCGATTTATACTTTCCAAGTGCTTAGTACAGTGCTCTGCACACAGTTAGTGCTCAATGAATACAACTGAATGTATCAATGTATCCAAATCCTCTAATATTCAGAAACAGTGTTGTCTACTGGAAAAGACATGTCCTGGATGTCAGAGGACTTGGGTTCTCAACCATGCTCCACCACTTACCTGTTAGGTGACCTTTGACCAGTTACTTTGACCATTCTCAGTTCCCTTACCTGCAAAATGGGGATTCAATTATTAGTCTCTCTCCTACATAGATTGTGAACCTGGAGTGAGATATTGCTTGCTTATTATTCACCCAGAGCAGACATCCCGGACTTGTCTCCTGTGGGCCTTCTCCCTTTTCTGCAGCATCTCCAGGGATAACTGGGCCATGAGCTCCTTAACACTCACTGGGTCTTATGCTAATGATCCTAAACACTCTTCCTCCATCAAGTTCCTGACAATCTCAGTTATCCAGGTGCTGACGGTTGACAGTTTGGGGGCATGTATTCAGGTGAAACCTTGACATTCATGGGCTTGAGCAAAGATCAATCCCCCCCCCCCGCCCTGCCACATCATCATCATCATCATCAATCGTATTTATTGAGCGCTTACTGTGTGCAGAGCACTGTACTAAGCGCTTGGGAAGTACAAGCTGGCAACATATAGAGACAGTCCCTACCCAACAGTGGGCTATCACATGCAGACAAGGGATTTCCAGTCCCATGCTCCAGGAGACATTCTGCACCCATTCTCAACAATCAGGTATATATGCTATTCGAATTCTCATTTTGACTATGCTATTGGTATGTACGTTTACGTTTGCCACCCCCATAAGAATGGAAGCTCCTTGTGGGCAGGGAATAGTTGTTGTGTACTTCCCCGAGCTATTAGAGCAGGACCCGACCAAATGGGTGCTCAGTAAAGGCATTCTCTACTCCAACCATCACGCAGGTTTTCGGGGATGAAGCCTAAGGGTCACAGCTGGGACACCCACACTTCAGTTGTCCAGCGGGGAGATGCCTGCCATCAACCCATGAAGTCATCTAAAGGATTGGGTTGTGACCCTACCATGCCCGACGTCTCCCACAACTAGAGCTGTTCCTACCCAGTTCGTCTAGCGAGGAAGAAGTCATAACCCTCTATCACCCTCCAGAGAGCTGGATTGACGGCCCTCTGGTGTTCTCCAACAGGAGTTACAGGTCGGCTATGAGGAATCACACGCAAGTGACTGAGTTCATCCTCTTAGGACTCACGGATGACCCGAATTTGCAAGTGGTGATTCTCCTCTACATGTCTGTCACATACATTCTGAGCATCACAGGCAACCTGATTATCGTCACCCTCACCTTGTTGGACTCCCGCTTCCACACCCCCATGTACTTCTTCCTGTGCTGTTTCTCCTTCCTGGAGATCTGTTTCACCTCCACCTGCATCCCCAGATTCCTGGTTACCATTGTCACCGGGGATAGGACGATTTCCTACAACTGCTGTGCAACTCAGCTGTTTTTCTTCATCTTCCTGGGGGCGACGGAATTCTTCCTCCTGGCCGCCATGTCCTATGACCGCTACGTCGCCATCTGCCGGCCTCTGCACTACACGACCGTGATGAACCAGAAAGTCTGCACCCTGCTAGTCCTCTGTTCCTGTCTGACCGGGTTCCTGGTCATCTTTCCTCCTCTCATCCTTGGCCTCCAACTGGACTTCTGTGGCTCCGGAGCCATTGACCACTTCTTCTGTGACGTCTCCCCTTTTCTCCTGCTCTCCTGTTCGGACACCGGGTTCCTGGAGCTGATGGCTTTCATCTTGGCCTTGGGGACACTACTGGTCACCTTGGTGTTAGTGGCCGTGTCCTACACAGCCATAGCCCGCGCCATTCTGAGATTGCCCTCTGCTCAGCAGAAGAGAAAAGCCTTTTCTACCTGCTCCTCCCACATGGTCGTGGTCTCAATCACGTACGGCAGCTGCATATTTATGTATATGAAACCGTCCGCCAAGGACAGGGTGGACCTGACCAAGGGGGTGGCCGTGCTGAACACCTCCGTGGTCCCCATGATGAATCCCTTCATCTACACCCTACGGAACCAGCAGGTGAAGCAGGCCATCAGGGACCTGGTGCACCGAGTTGAATTTTCCACCTAAGTGTGAGGATTCTTTAGCCACGAAATCCCACCGGAAAATCCCGCAGAAGGTCGACCACAGAGACTCGGTACCTGTACATTATCCTAATGCTTCATCTCCTGTCTAACAAACAGGACCTGACGGTTCTCCATCCCTCTGGGCGCCCCCACACCCGCCCTCCTGGAAATCCCTCCCCTGGCCAGGCCCCTGCTGCCTCAGCCCTTTGCTCTCATCCACTCAGAGGGGAGTCAAGGCTTTTCACTCCACGTGAGAGACGTTTCTAGGTTTGTTCAGTGGGTCTGTGCCAAAGCCAATAGAAATCCACAGGTTCAATGCCTTTTTTTTGCAAATCTCCGTCTGTATCCGAGCTAAGTGAAGCCTTTTAGTAACAGGCCCTTTAGCCCTTACTCGCTCCCTTTGCTCTTCCCCCCGGCCCCCGAGGCACTTCGGTATATATCTGTAATTTTATTTATTTATGTTGATGTTTGCTTACTTGTATTGATAGATATTTCCTTCCCTCTAGACTGTGAGCTCATTGTGGGAAGGGATAGTCTCTATTGCTGTATTATATTTCCCCCATGCGCTTGGCACAGTGCTCTGCACACAGTAAAGACTCAATAAATAAGATTGAATGAATGAATGAATAAGGAACGACCTCATTGGTCATTACAGAGAGGGGAAGCCAAAGGCTCACCACCTTTTACCCCCATCCTCTCACTCCCCTCTCTCACTCCCAACCTCTCTCTCTTCTCTCCCACTCCCTTACTCCCACTTCTAAGCTCCCTCCCTCCCTCTCAATCCCCCTCTCACATGTATCCTTGACATATATGAATTGTCTCGGTTATACTGTGTTTCACTGCTTTCATTTGATTTGGGAAAACAATCCAATCAGTTCTGTTTGTTCCGTTTCTTAGCTAATCCTTGTTTTTACTCTGGCTCCCATTCTTTGGACATCACCTCCATCTATCTTCTTCATTTGACTGGAAAGTACTGGAAAGTAGGAGTATAATGCCCAGGACTCACTAGGCAGTCAATAGATTCCATTTGATAGATTGATGGATTGCTTAATACTCAGAACATCCTCAATATATGCTATCAGCACTCTGTAAGTGGTCAACAAATACCATTTCATTGACCGATGGATTGCTTTGCACTCAATAGGCTCTAAAAAGATATCGTGAGATCAACTGACGAATTGATTTTCACTCAGTAGGTTCTCGTAAATACCAGAGATGGACTAAAGGAATGACAGATTGCCTGACTAATTGATTGATTAATTTATAGACCTGGAATCCCAGTTCATAGGAGATGGGGTGAGAGTTAGGGGAAGGGCATACTCATATAAGACCAGAAGTCCTAGAAGGGGGCTGTGATTTCAGGGAAAGCCGCAGGGAGCTTACCCCGAATACAGGGAGCTTTGGGATCAGAGAAACAGAACCGGAAGACATTCTGGGGGAAGCTGGATAGCACCTGGTCTGTCATCCTTGTTGTTCCCGGAAATGTTACCAAGTGGATAGACTGATCCCAGCCCTTTTTCTCCCTGCTCACCCGAGGCCTGGGCTAGGGAGTATGGTCAGCAGTTCCGGGACGTCCTACAGGAGGCGCTAGATTGACTAATGTATTGATTGATTGATTGAATAACTACCGGGTCAGCCCATGACAATGGACTCTCGCAGGAGAGGACAGCTCAGAGTGGCCGCGGGAATTCAGCTAGACCCAGGACCGAGTGTCAGTCTGTGTGCCCCTGGTGAGCACATATTGTCACATGAGCTGAAGCCTTGGGCAGGACATTAGTAAACTCCGAGGCGACTCTCCGACGTGATTCTGGTCATTCAGAACTTCCAGGAGGCTGAATAAATGGGCCTATCATAATCTCCAATCCACAGCCACTGATCAGGCATTCTGGGAGGGAGTGGACACGGAGGTGTCCCCCTGGGAGAGTCCCGATGACAGGAAAGGGGTGTGTCTTCGTTTCTCGGTCGGCCGCCACTGTCTCATCCTTGAGATACGGGGACCTCCGACACCCCAGAGAGAAGGATGTGGGGAGCAGAGTGTCAGAGGGGCCGAAGGAGAGGGATTCTGTCTGGAAACTCCCACGTTCTGTCGGATGGTGGCTTCCCCAGCAAGTGTGATGACCGGCTTCCCCGGCTAGTGGGATGATCAGAGCTAGAGCTGCCCTGGGATAAAGTCTTCCTCCTTTCAGGCCAGGACACCCCAGCTAGCATTAGACTCACAGGTGTCTCCAATGTCCCGTCCTGCAGGGGGAAGAGGGAAAAGGTACCTCACTTCTTTTCCCCGTGGTGGACAGAAATATACTGGCCTGGTCCTGTTTCCTTTTCAAACAGGAGGGAAGGACCGTCCCCAATCTGGTGATTAAACTTTCGCAGCCAGAGCCATGAAAGAATCATCCATTCATTAATGTCTCCTGACTCTCCCCTGGGGAGACTTTCCTTGTTTTCACAATTGGTCCCCATGGGCCCAACCGAAACCAAAGATTATAAAACCTTCGCTCTTGGTCCTGCCTTAGGTAGAGAAGCCCGTCTCCTGCCCAAAGTGTCAAAACTGACTCCCTTCTTATGAGCTGAGAAAAGTCCTGATGCCTTTCCTCTCTTCCCCTTACCAGAAGATGCCGAAATTTTGGCCTCCTTGGGCGTATATGGAGTCACGCGTCTATTGGTGATGGGAGGGAGAGGAGACGAGCAGGATCTGGAGAGGTGTGTGCAAGCCTGAAGCAGGGGAACAGGTGGGAAATTCCACCCAGGCATGACGTTATCTTCTTGCCGCTGTCCCAGGCCTGGGCCAACCCCCGGAATTAGGGCAGAGTGCTAGGGAAGGGAGGACCTCTACGAGTCATCTTAATCTGTTCGTTTCCCGTTGTGAATTTCAGAACTTCAATCTGTGGACGACCGCATTCACCTTCCCTCGACCCCTGAACTCCCGGAACCTGTGACCCTGTACTGGAGCCGTCTCTTCATAACTGGACTCTTCATAATTATCCAACAATAATTAATCAAGGGTATTTATTGAGGGCTTAATGTGCTCAAATCACTTTACAAAACACTACAGAGAGGACAACAGAGTTTGTAGACACGTTACCTGACTACAACATTCAAAAAGTAAAAAGGAGGAGGCAGACATAAATATAAATCCATAAATAAATTGCGGGTACAGACGTAAGTGCTGTAGGTCTGAAGGTTGGGTGAATTACAAGTGCTTAAAAGGAAAAGATCTAATTGTATAAGTGACGCAGAAAGGAGAGGGAGTAGGGGAAAAGAGGTCTTCATCCAGAGAGACCGCTGGGAGAGACAAATACACACACACACACACACACACACACACACACACACACACACACACACGAACTCTATCTGATCTTCCATCCTCCTGTCTCTCCCCACTTCAGTGTATGCTTCCCTCTGCTGCCCAGATTATCTTTCTACCAAAACGCTCTGGGTATTTCACTCCCCTCCTCAAAAGTCTGCAGTGGTTGCTTATCAACCTTCGCATAAAGCAAAAACTCCTCACTATTGGCTTCAAAGCTCTCCATCACCTTGCCCCCTCTACCTCACCTCCCTTCTCTGCTTCTACAGACCAGCCTGCACACTCCACTCCTCTGCCACTAACCTCCTCCTCGTTCTCGCCTGTCCCGCCGTCGACCCCTGGCCCACATCCTACCTCTGGCCTGGAATGCCCTCCCTCCTCACGTACACCAAACTAGCTCTCTTCCCCTCCTCAAAGCCCTACTGAGAGCTTACCTCCTCCAGGAGGCCTTCCCAGACTGAGCCCCCCGTTTCATCTGCTTCTCCTCCCCTCTCCATCGACCCTATTCCCTCCCTTTGCTGTATCCCCTACGCTGTCCTTCAGCACTTGTGTATATTTGTACATATTTATTACTCTACTTCATTAGTGATGTATATATATATCGATAATTCTATTTATCTATTTTAATGCTATTGGTGCCTGTCTACTTGTTTTGTTTTGTTGTCTATCTCCCCCTTCTAGACTGTGGGCCCTTTGTTGGGTGGGGATTGTCTCTATATGTTGCCGAATTGTACTTTCCAAGCGCTTAGTACAATGCTCTGCACACAGTAAGCGCTCAATAAATATGATTGAATGAATGAATGAATGAGCTCTATCCCCATTTCACTCTATCATCCTTATTGTCCCGAGCAGGGTCCCAATAGTAAAAAGTATTATTAATAGTAATAATAATAATACTTGTGGTACTTGTTAAGCCTGTACTATTTCCCTGACACTGTACTAATCGCTTGGGGAGATACAAGGTAATCAATCCAGTTGGGCACAGTACCAGCCCCACACAAGATCCTTAGTCTTCATCCCCATTTTACAGATGAGGTAACTGAAACTCTGAGAAGTTAAGTGACTTGCCCAAGGTCACACAGCAGACAAGTGGCCGAGCTGGGTTTAGAATCCAGGTCTTTCTGACCTGTCGTGCTCGTGCTCTATCCCCTTTGATCCAAGTAGACACCCTGATGGCTGCTACGTCTCTGGGCAACCCACCTCCACCTTTTATCCAAATCTTCTTATCTTCAGAGTAGCTTCGCCTAGTGGAAAAAGCATGGCCTGAGAGTCAGAGAACACAAGTTCTATTCCATGTTTCGACACCTACCTGCTGTGCGACCTTGGGCCAGTAGTTTACATTGTCTGTGCAACAGTTCCCTCATCTGCAAAATGGGGATTCAATTTTTGATCTCCCTCCCATTTCGATTGTGAGTCCCAAGTGGGACCTAAGTATCCTATATCCACCCCATCGCTTAGTACAGTGCTTGGAACATAGTAAGAGCTTGACAAAAGCACATTTATTATTCAGCCAGGGTTCTCAGTAAATACTATCTCTACTCCACCATTAAACAGGTTCTTCGTGCTGAACCTAAAGATCGTGACTGGGATAATCAGGTGTCCGTTTTCCCACGGGGAGGTATCCGCCATAAATCCATGAAGTCATCTCAAGGACTGGGTCCCCACTTGGTCATGCCAGAGGTCTCGGGTACTTGGCCTGGAGTGGAGAACTCTTGGCAATCCTGAGCTGTCCCTGCCCACCTAATCTGGACCAAGAGACGACACGCCCTCTGTTCCCCTCCAATAAATCAGACTGATGGCTTTGCAGTGTTATCCAGCAGAAGTCACAGGTCGGCCATGAAGATTCACACTCAAGTGACTGAGTTCATCCTCCTGGGGCTCACGGAGGATCCGGACTTGCAGACTGTGATTCTCCTCTACATGTCTGTCACTTACATACTGAGCGTCACCGGCAACCTGACCATCGTCACCCTCACCCTGCTGGACTCCCACCTCCACACGTCCATGTACTTCTTTCTGCGCTGCTTCTCCTTTCTGGAGATCTGCTTCACCTCTACCTGTATCCCCAGATTCCTGGCTACAATTGTCACCGGGGATAGGACGATTTCCTACAACTGCTGTGCAACTCAGCTACTTTTCGTCGTCCTCTTCGGAGTGACCGACTTTTTCCTCCTGGCTGCCATGTCCTACGACCGCTATGTCGCCATCTGCCGGCCTCTGCACTACACGACCGTCATGAGCCAGAGTGTCTGCACCCTACTGGTCCTCTGCTCCTAGCTAACTGGGTTCCTGGTCATCTTTCCTCTTATTATCCTTGGCCTCCAGCTGGACTTCTGTGGATCGGTAGACATTGACCATTTCTTCTGTGACAGCTCCCCTCTGCTCCTGCTCTCCTGCTCGGACCCCTGGTTCCTGGAGCCACCAGGCTTTCGTCTTGGCAGTGGGGACACTCCTGTTCACCTTGGCGTTAGTGGCTATGTCCTACATGGCCATCGCCCACACCATCCTGAGACTTCCCTCCACTCAGCAGAGGAAAAAAGCCTTTTCCACATGCTCCTCCCAAATGGTCGTGGTCTCCATCATATATGGGAGCTGCATCCTTATGTACATAAAACCATCCGCTAAGGACAGAGTAGACCTGACCAAGGGGGTGGCGATGCTCAATACCTCCGTGGCCCCCGTGTTGAACCCCTTCATCTACACCCTGCGGAACCAGCAGGTCAAGCAGGCCTTCAAGAACCTGGTGCAACGGGTTGGATTTTCCTCCAGGAGGTGAAGGCTCCTCAGTGATGAAATCCAACAGGAAAGGCTGCAGAAGAGGAAGAGTCAGTGCCTGAATATTAGTCTAATGCCTCATCTGCTGCCCAACAAGCAGGTCCTGATGGTTATCCGTCCCTCTTTGCACCCGCGCACCCACTTTCATGAAATTTCCTCCCCTGGCCAGGTCTCCCTGCTTCTAAAGCCCTTCTGCCCTCGACCACTCATTGGAGAACTTAGCGTTTTCCCTCTCTGTAATAGAGACTTTCCGAGATTTACTCAACAGATCTGTACCGAAGCCAATAGAAATCCCCAGGTGCAAGGGGTTTTTTGTACATCTCCTTCCATATCCGAGCTAAATGAGGCCCTCCATCTGGAGGGGTGACATCATTGGTCATTACGTGGAGGAGAGGTCAAAGGCTCACCACCTTTTACTCTCATTTTCTCACTGTCCTCTCTCACTCCCTAACGCAATCCCATCCTCTCGCTCCCCCCTCTCACATCTATCCTCAGCACTTATTCATATATGGCTTAGTGGAAGGAGCCCGAGCTTGAGAGGACGTGGGTTCTAATGCCTGTCTGCCACTCGTCTGCTATGTGACTTTGGGTAAGTCACTTAAATTCTCTGGGCCTCTGTTACCCCATCTGGAAAATGGGGATTGGGGCTCACAGTGTGATTTAGGACTGTGAGCCCCACGTGGGACAACCTGAAGATCTTGAGTCTATCCCAGCTCTTAGAACAGTGCTTGGCACATAGTAAGCATTTAACAAATACTATTATTATTATTGTTATTATATGTGTCTATTGTTTTGTAATTGTACTGATTTAATCTAATTTAGGCAGACATACAAATCTGTCCTATTCATTTGGATCCCTATCTGATCCCTTTTCTTTCTTCGGCTCGTACTCCTCGGAAATCACCTCTAACTGTCTCCACCATTCTATTAGAAACTTCTGAATGATAGGAACCATGTAGGTTTCATCAGTTGTGCTCTCCCAAGCACTTACTAAACTGCCTAGGATTCAATAGGCAGTCAATAGATTCTATTTGATTGATTGATGGGTTACTTAACACTCAGTACGCCCTCAATAAACGTCATCGAATTGATTGATAGATTGTTTTGCACTCAGCAGGTGCTCAACAAATTCTATTTAATTCACTGATGGATGACTTGGCAATCAATAGGCTTTCAAAAATTACCCTGAGATCAATTTACAGATTACTTCGTACTCAGTAGGTGCTAAATTAAACCATTAATTGACTAAGGGTGTGACTGATTGATTCATTTGTTGAAAGGCCTGGAATCCCATTTGGTTTGGGGAAAATATGTTGTTATAAAACCAGAGGTTCTAGGAAGGGGTTGAGTTTTCATGGAGAGCCACAGGGAGCACTGGGATTAGGAAACAGCAGGGGACAACCAGCTGGTAGAAATAGCATGCTGCAGGGGATACAGCACAAATCTGGGGGTCAGAAAGCCACAGGTTTTAATCCATGCTCTGCCACTAGTCTGCTGTGTGACTAGTCTGCAAGTCATTTCACTTCTTTGTGCTTCAGTTACCTCATCCATAAAATGGGGATTAAGGCTGTGAGCCCCATGTGGGACAGGTACTGTGTCCAACCTGATTTGCTTGCATCGCCCCCCCAGGTAGTACAGTACCTGGCACATAGTAAGTGCTCAGCAAATGCCATCATTAAATACCATTATTAGCACCTGGTTTGCCATCCTTTTAGTTCCCGGAAATGTTACCAAGTGGAGAGGGATAGATGAAAAACGGGTGCAAATACAAACACAAGGGTCACACAGAAGTGTGATCCTTCACACAGTCAGCGCTTAGAACAGTGCTTTGCATATAGTAAGTGCTTAATAAATGCCATTATTATTATTATTATTATTATTATTATTATTATTATTAAGTGAGAGGGAGAAGAGGAATTGAGGGCTTAGTCAGGGAAGGCTTCTTGGAGGAGACGTGCCTTCAATAAAGCTTTGAAGGTGGGGAGAGTGATCATCTGTTGAATATGAAGATGAACAGTGTTCCAGGCCAGAAGCCAGACATTGGCGAGAGGTCGGCAAATTAATAATTCCATCTGTGCTAAAGTACTGTGGGCCGGAGTATGACACAGAGTACAGAGATGCACAGGAAGACAACTAGCGTGTTGGAAATTAATCAGGGACGTTTTTCAGAGAACAAGAAGAGTGTCTTAGGTGGCCAGTTATAGGGAAGCAGCATTGCATAGTGGCTAAGGCATAAGCCTGACAGTCAGAAGGTTATGGGTTCCAAAGTGCCACTTGTCTGCTGTGTGCCCTTGGGGAAGTCACTTAACTTCTCTATGCTTCAGTTACCTCATTTGTAAAATGGGGATTAAGACTGTGAGCCCCACGTCGATAGGGACTGTGTCCAACTGATTTGCTTGTATCCACTCCTGTGTTTGGTACAGTGCCTATGCATAGTTAGTGCTTAAAAATATTATTATTATTATTTAAATTCCAGGATGCCTATCGCAATTAATTTTCTTTTTCCTAGGTGACATCATCCCTACTCTCTTTTCAGCATTTATGCACTCACCTCTTCTCATTACAGTTTAGTACATATCATATTACCTACTCACTCTAAGAGGACTTTCTTCATATATAAATTACTTTAGTGCCTATCTCCTCTGCTAGACTGTAAGCTCCTTGTGGGCAAGGATTGTGTTTTTTCTATTATATGCTTACAAGCATTCAGTAGAGTGCTCCAGACAAAATAAACACTCAGTCAATACTGTGATAGACTGTAATCTATTTGAGGGTGGGGATCATATATTCTACCTCTATTGCACTCTCCCAAGTGGTCAATACAGCTCTCTGTACACAGTCGATTGACTAATTGCAAACTGCTGCTACCCTGTGGGGAGTTTTGATGTAAAAGAGTTCTGAGTTACCCGGAACTAGATTCTTTACAACTCTCTAATAGTGAAATATTATTAATAACAACAACAATAATAATAACAACAATAGTGGTATTTGTTATTTGGTATTTGATTATTAAGTTTTTGGTATTGAGAAGCAGCATGGCATAGTGGATAGAGGACGGGCCTGGGAGTCAGACGGATCTGGGTTCTAATCCTCGATGCACCACATGTTTGCTATGTGGCCTTGGGCAAGTCACTTCACCTCTGGGCCTCAGTTACCTCATTTGTAAAATGGGGATTGAGACTGTGAGCTCCACGTGGGACAGGTACTGTGTCCAACTCGATTTGCTTGTAGCCACTTCAGGGCTTAATACAGTGCTTGCCACGAATACCGTTAGTATTATTTTTATTATTATCATTGTTAAGCCATTACTATGTGCCAAGTACTGTACTAAGTGCAGGGATAGATACAAGGTAATCAAGGCATGGGGCTCACAGTCTAAATAGGGGGAAGAACTGGTATGAATACCCATTTTGAAGATGAGGGGCTAAGCCACAAATAATTTAAGCAACTTGTCCAAGGTCACCCAGCAGACAACGGATTAAAACCCAGGTCCTCTGACTCTGAAGCTTGTGCTCCTTGATCTAGGCCTTGCTGCTTCTCGACAGCAATCCCACTGGAGTGATCAAACCCACTCAGGAAGAGTTCATCATTTCATTGTTGCATCAGAGGTAGACAAATCAAGTCCTCGCCTGAGATATAAACTTTGAGAAGTGACTAAGGAGGCACTAGGGGAATGATTACTAAGTTTGGAGCATAAGTCTCTGTGGGGGTGGGGTGGGGACAAAGTTCCTCGGAGCATAGAGACTTAGAGCTACCCTCGAACCAGCCCCACAGCTACCCAGAGAACAAGAGCTTCCACCAATCCTAATTCGTATTTTCTGTTGTAAACTCAGACTGGGGAGCTTCAGGCCCTGGGGAATTCCTTTGTCTGGATAAGGCTCTCCTGAGAGAATACAGCACAGATCTAATGAGAAACCACAGTTCAGAACCCTGTATTTAGCCATCTGCATATCCCTGTTCCTTGTAGGAAAAGGACTGTGATTTTTACAGTTTTTATATTGTCCTCATCTCTCCCGCCGCCAACACACTTCTGTCATCCTGGAACTCTCCCTTTTCACATGTGGCACACCACTACTCTCCCCATCATCAAAACCTTTCTGAAATCACATCTTCTCCAGGAAGTCTTTCCTGATTGATCACTGATATCCCCACTTTAAATTCCCAACAACCGCCATTTCAACACTTCTGAAAGTGTGACTTTCTTTAAGAAGAAATAAGAGGCTTTGGACCCTTGTTTGCAATTCTGTATCAGAAAACGAAATTGAATAGCCAAAGCTTTCCTTAGTGAAGACAGAATTATAGCTCCCCTCTCAGGTCTTCCTTTCTCATCCTCTTTTTCCGTTTCCACTCCCAAGTCTGAGCCGCCCACCACTTTGTCCACTACACCTTCCCCATCCCTTTCTGCAACAACTTTAGAGCTAGTTGTGATCATATGAGCAGTAGAATAATAATTGTGGTATTTGTTAAGTGCTTACTATGTGTCAGGTACTGTAGTACACTAAGCGCTGGAGAGGTTACAAGCAAATCGGGTTGGACAGAGTCTCTGTCCAGCATGGGGTTCAGAATAGTAGTAGTAGTAGTAGTAGTAGTAGTAGTAGTAGTAGTAGTAGTAGTAGTAGTAGTAGTAGAACTTTCCCTTCACTGTAGACAGCACCACCATCCTTCCTGTCTCACAGGTCTATTACCTTGGCGTTATCCTTGACTCCTCTCTCTCATTCAACCCACAAATTCAATCCGTTATGAAATCTTGAGGTCCCACCTGCACAACATCGCTAAAATCCGCCCTTTCCTCTCCATCTATACTGCTACCACGTTAATACAATCACTTATCCTATCCTGAGGAGATTACTGCATCAGTCTCTCCATGCTGACCTCCAGCCTCCCATATCTCACCACTCCAGTCCATTCTTCACTGTGCTGCCCAGATCATTTTTCTACCAAAATGTTCTGAACACAACACCCATCTCCTCAAAGAACTCCAGTGGTTGCTCATCCACTTTTGTATCAAACAAAAATTTATCTCCATTGACTTTAAAGCACCACATTACCTTGCTCCCTCCTACCTCATCTCGCTTCTCTCCTACAATCCAGTCAGCACACTTCACTCCAGTGCTAACCTTCTCACTGTGCCTTGATCTCGTCTGTCTCACCGCCGACCCTTAGCCCACATCCTGCCTCTGGCTTGGAACGTTCGCCCTCCTCAAATCCGCCAGACAAATACTCTCCCCACACCTCCTCAAAATCTTACTGAAGGCACATATCCTCCAAGAGGACTTCCCAGACAAAGTCTCACTTTTCCTCATGTTCCATTCCCTTCTTCACCACCATGACGCATTCTCTTTGCTCTTCCCCACTCCCAGCCCCACAGCACTTATTTATATACCTGTATTTTTTTTTGTATTGATGTCTGTTTGACACATGTCTACATGTTTTGTTTTATTGTCTGTCTCCCACTTCTAGACTGTGAGCCTGTTGTAGGGTAGGGACCATCTCTATACGTTGCCAACTTGTACTTCCCAAGCGCTTAATGCGGAGCACTGTATTACCACCTATCTGTGAATCAAATAGAAAAACTTAACTTTGGGCTTCAAGGTACTTAATCAACTCTCCTCCTTCCGTCTTACCTCCCTTATCTCCTACTGCAACCCACACCTAACTTCTTTAATACCAGCCTACTCATTGTACCTCAAGCCCTTCTTTCTCACCACAGACGTCTTGCCCACATCCTCCCTCTGGCTTGGAATTCCCTCCCTCTTCATATCTGACAGGCCACCACTATCTCCACTTCATTCATTCATTCATTCATTAAGTCGTATTTAATGAGATCTTAATGTCTGCAGAGCCCTGTATTAAGCTCTTGGGAGAGTACTATGTAAAAAATAAACTGGCACATTCCCTGCACACAAAGAGCTTGCAGTCTAGAGGGGGAGGCAAACTTGGATATAAATAAACTACTGATCTGTACCTGAATTCTGTGGGGCTGGGATGGGGATGAATAAAGGGAGCAAGTCAAGATGAAGCAGAAAGGACTGGGAGAAGAGGAAAGAATGGCTTAGTTGGAATGTCTCTTGGAGAAGTGTGCCTTCAAAGCGCTACGAAATCATATCTCCTCCAAAAGCCCTTCCTTATGTTTCACCTACAGATTTGGATCTGTACACCATAAGCACTTGATATTCATCCCTCTTTCAGTGCCACAGCACTCACGTACATAACCATCTGGAATTTACCTTATCATTTGTCTCCCTCTTTAGACTGTAACCTCCTTGTAGGCAAGGATCATGATTACCTAATCTACTGTATTGTCATCTCCCAAGTGCATTGTACAGTGCTTTGCACACAGGAATTGCTCAATAAATACAATTGACTGATTGATTGATTGATTGATAATTGTAGCAGCAATAAATGTAATAAAAGCCAAGCAGCAGTAGTAGTAGCAGGAGTAGTAACACTAATAGATGAAGTCATAGTAGATATAGTAGAATAGTAGCAGCAGATATAATAGCAGAAGTAGTAGAATGAATATTAATTAATTATTATTATGGTATTTGTTAAGTGCTTACTACGCACCAGGCATAGTTCTAAGCGCTGGGGTAGATACAAGATATTCGGGTTGGGCACAGTCCCTGTCCTACAGAGGGCTCACAGTCTTAATCCCTATTTTACAGATGAGGGACTGAGACACAGAGAAGTGAAGTGACTTGCCCAAGGTCAAACAGCTGGCAAGTGGTGGAGCGGGAAATCTCACTGAACACTCAGAACGTGTTGTGATCACTCCATTTATAAATATATTTTATTTGTATGTCGCCCATTAGAGTGGAAGCTCCTCGTAGGCTGAGAATGTGCCACATCTTTCTCAATGATAGTAGCAATAAGTAGCACCCATTGCTACTCAAATCAAATAAGAACTCCTCTCTGTTAATTCATTCATTCAATTGTATTTATTGAGCACTTACTGTGTGCAGATCACTGTACTAAGCGCTTGGGAAGTACAAGTTGGCAACAAATAGAGACGGTCCCTACCCAAAAATGGGCTCACAGTCTAGAAGGGGGAGACAGACAATAAAAGAAAACATGTGGACAGGTGTCAAGTCGTCAGAACAAATAGAAATACAGCCAGATGCACATCATTAACAAAATAAATAGAATAGTAAAAATGTACAAATAAAATGAATAGAGTAATAAATCAGTACAAACATATATACGGGTGCTGTGGGGAGGAGAAGGAGGTGGGACAGGGGGATGGGAAGGAGAAGAGGAAAAAGGGGGCTGAGGCTGGGAAGGTCTCTTGGAGGAGATGAGCTCTCAGTAGGGCTATGAAGGGAGGAAGAGAGCTAGCTTGGCGGATGTGTGGAGGGAGGGCATTCCAGGCCAGGGGGAGGACGTGGCCCGGGGGTCGACGGCGGGACAGGCGAGAACGAGGTACAGTGAGGAGGTTAGAGGCAGAGGAGCGAAGGGTGCGGGCTGGGCTGTAGAAGGAGAGAAGGGAGGTGAGGTAGGAGGCGTCGAGGTGATCGAGAGCCTTGAAGCTGAGAGAGAGGAGTTTTGCTTGTTGCATAGGTTGACTGGCAGCCACTGGAGAGTTTTGAGGAGGGGAGTAACATGCCCATAGCGTTGCTGCACAAAGGTGTTCCGGGCAGCAGCGTGAACTATAGACTGAAGTGGGGAGAGACAGGAGGATGGGAGATCATAGAGGAGGCTGATGTAGTAATCCAGTTGGGATAGGATGAGAGACTGAACTAGTAGGGTAGCAGTTTGAATGGAGAGGAAAGGGCGGATCTTGGCGATGTTATGGAGGTGAGACCAGCAGGTTTTGGTGACAGATTGGATGTGAGGGGTGAACGAGAGAGTGGAGTCGAGGGTGACACCAAGCTGCGGGCTTGTGAGATGGGAGGGATGGTAGTGTCGTCTACAGTGATGGGAAAGTCAGGGAGAGGGCAGGCTTTGGGAGGGAAAATAAGGAGTTCAGTCTTGGACATATTGAGTTTTAGATGGCAAGCAGACATTCAGATGGAGGTGTCCTGAAGACAAAAGACACGAGCCTGAAAGGAGGGAGAGAGATCAGGGGCAGAGATATAGATTTGGGTGTCATCAGCATAGAGATGATAATGGAAGCCGTGGGAGCGAATGAATTCACCAAGGGAGTGAGTGTAGATAGAGAACTGAAGTGGACCAAGAACTGACCCTTGAGGAACTCCTACAGTAAAGGGATGGGAGGGGGAGGAGGAGCCAGCAAAGGAGATTGTGAATGAACGGCCGGAGAGATAAGAGGAGAACCAGGAGAAGACGGACTCTGTAAAGCCAGGTTTGGATAGCGTGTTGAGGAGAAAGGGGTGGTCCACAGTGTCGAAGGCAGCTGAGAGGTCGAGGAGGATTAGGATAGAGTATGAGTCATTGGATTTGGCAAGAAGGAGGTCATTGGTGACCTTTGGGAGGGCAGTTTCGGTGGAGTGTAGGGGACTGAAGCCAGATTGGAAGGGGTCAAGGAAAGAGTTGGCGTTGAGGAATTCGAGGCAGCAGGTATAGACGACTCGTTCTAGGAGTTTGGAAAGGAATTGTAGGAGGGAGATAGGGTGACAACTAGAAGGGGAGGTGGGCCCAAGAGAGGGTTCTTTTAGGATGGGGGAGACACGGGCATGTTTGAAGGCAGAGAGGAAGGAATCAGTGCAGAGTGAGAGATTGAAGATGGAAGTTAAGGGGGGGAGGAGGGAAGGGGCGAGAGATTTCATAAAATGAGAGGAAATGGGGTCTGAAGTACAGGTGGATGGAGTAGAACTTGAGAGGAGGGAGATCTCATCTGAAGATACTGCAGGGAAGGATGGGGGAGTAGCGGAGAGGGTTGAGAACGTGGGAGAAGGGGGAGGAGTGAACTTTGGGGAGCTCAGACCGGATGGAGTTAATTTTACTAATGAAGTAGGAGGCCAGATCGTTGGGGCTGAGGGATGGAGGAGGGGAGGGAACAGGGGGCCTGAGAAGGGAGTTAAATGCACGGAAGAGCTGACGGGATGATGGGCATGGGTGTCAATAAGGAGGAAAATAGTTTTGCCTGGCAGAGGAGAGGGCCGATTTGAGGCAGGGAAGGATAAACTTGAAGTGAACAAGACTGGCCTGGTGTTTAGACTTTGGCCATCAGCGTTCAGCAGTTCGAGCATAAGAGCGAAGGAGGTGGACAGTGGCGGTCATCCAAGGTTGTCGGTTAGTGATACGACGGTGGCGAAGAGAAAGGGGAGTTGAGTAGAGAGGGTAGAGCTGAAAGCAGTAATCTAGTCATCTAGATTGGGTAGAGAGGACAGGGAGGAGAGGTGGAGTGTGATGCACAGAGAAAGATGGATGGGGCCGAGAGAGCGGAGCTCTCTGTGGGTAGTATATAGATTTACAGAGGGGAGGAGTGTGAATGAGGAAGCGGGTGAGAAGGTTATGATCAGAGAGAGGAATTTCAGAGTTGGTGAGGGTGGAGATAGTGCAGAGGTAGGAGATGATGAGGTCGAGTTGATGAGTGGGCGAGGTGGGGTGGAGCAGGAAATTGGCAGCGTCAAGGAGAGATAGAAGGCGGGCGGTAGAGAAGTCACCAGGGACATCCACGTGGATGTTGAAGTCTCCAAGGATCAGAATGGGCAAGGAAAAGGAGAGAAGAAAGGTGAGAAAGGGGTCAGAATCGTTAAAGAAGTTGGAGCTGGGGCAGGTGGGAGTGGTAGATGATGGCTATAGAATCTGGAGGGGGTGGTAGAGACTAATAATGTGGGCTTCAAGGGAGGAGAAGGAGAGGGAAGGGCGAGGAGGGATAGTGCGAAAGCAACATTGGGGAGCGAGAAGGAAACCAACCCCTTCTCCTTTTCCGGGGAGTCTGGGGGAGTGTTAGAAAAAGTGGCCTCCACTGGAGAGAGCGGCAAAGGAGACCGTGTCATCCGGAAAGAGCCATGTTTCGGTTAGGGCGAGGAGGAGTAGAGAGCTGGAAAGGAATAGGTCCAGGATGAAAGCGAACTTACCTATAATGGAGCGGGGGTTCCAAAGGCCAAACTTGGCAGCAGCTGTGGAGGGAGGGGAGGGAGGGGGAAGGGTGCGAGGGGTGGGGAGCGTTTGGATTGGGATGGGTTGGCGGGGACCTGGGAGGGGAGAAGTGAAGAGGGGTGGTGATGAGAAAGAGATAAGCGGTGATGGAACTGGGATGGGGTGGGGTGGGGAGGAGAGGAGGGAGGGGGATGGAAGAGAAGAGTTGAGGGTTGGCGCTGGTACAGAGGGATGCTGGGGAGGGGGTGAGGGGGAAGAGTGGGGGCGGAGAAAAGGGAGGGAAAGAGCTGGGTGGGAGAGGGGAAGGGGAAGGTGTGGAATGGGAAGGGCAGTTGGGAGCAGGTGAATTGATAGTTCATGTTGAGGTCAGCAAGGTAGATGACAGCACAGTGGGAAGCTCACAATTAACATGCGGTAGCAATAATGCAGTAGCAATAATGCAGTAGCAATAATAAAATTAGGTGATGACATCACAGAATGTAGCTAATAATTGACATGCTATGGCAATAATAAAATAAGCAGATATCACAGAGAGCAGATAACAATATGTGATGGCAAACAATAAGCAGATGATGACGTCACAGCGAGCAGTTCAAAATTAACATGCAGGAGCGACCCTAAAATAGTCAGATGATGCTCAAAGCAGAAAGATCAATTGTCTGTAGGTCAGGCAAATCAAATCAACTCAAAGAGGTTAATAGCAGGGAGAGTCCAGGGGTTCTTGGCAAAAATGTCTCTGAGGTGGTGGAGGATGGAGTCCTATGGATGGCAGTTCTGGAGTAGGGCGGAACTGTTAAGGAGGGTCATGGAAGCGGAGAGGCCTGGGGAGAGGAGTGAACAACCAAATAGCACGGGCGGGCTGACTAGGTGCAAATGAGGTTGTTGCTAAAGTAACTCGGTGATAACAAGAGCCTTTTTCCTGGGGGAGGGAAGCGGGAGAGGCGGGGAATCAGGTCCGGAACGGTAAGGGGGTAGTGGGGGTGCTCCTTGAAGAAGGTCACTTATGTGGTGGGGGGTGACGGAAGCAGGGGGACACAATGTCTCACGATCAAGCAGGGGGATCCAATGCCCCACGATCCCAGTTGGCTACTTGGACAGAGTGGAGGTGGCTTTGAGGGGTGAGTCTAGTGATGAGGGTGAGTCTAGTGATGCTGGATGGAGTGGGGGCCCAGCCCAGGGGTCTCGGTGTCCTCGGGCGGGGATGCACATGTCCGGGTGGGGGACGGTTTTACTGCTATTCCTGCTATCTCCCCGATACCAATCTAATCTCTTCTCCCAAGCCTACTACCCAGACTGTGGCCTTTCCTCCTCCCAAGCTAACCTTCCAAATGTACCTCGCTGTCGAGCCTGCAATATTCCATATACTACTCCCTTCCCGCTCCAAGAAAACACTGTGTCCTCATCCCTTAGCCAGAACACATCAGGAACCTCCTTCAGAGCCAAATGCAACTTACTCCAGGAAGGCTTCCTCGGTTGGGAACGCCTATAGAACGCCTATAGACGCCTGGGACTCCGTTTCCGAGAGGCCCGTCTGCCATCACACCGCGTGGCCCCCGCTGCTCCTGGAAGGATCCTCTCCTCAGAGCGCCGCCATAGACGCCCGGGACTCCGTTCCCGAGAGGCCCGCCCGCCATCACACCGCGTGGCCCCCGCTGCTCTCGGATGGATCCTCTCCTCAGAGCGCGCCGCCATAGACGCCCGGGACTCCGTTCCTTAGAGGCCCGCCCGCCCGCCATCACACCGCTTGGCCCCTGATGCTCCAGGAATGATCCTCTCCTCAGAGCGCCCCCATAGACGCCCGGGACTCCGTTCCCGAGAGGCCCGCCCGCCATCACACCGCATGGACCCCGCTGCTCCCGGAAGAATCCTCTCCGCAGAGCGCCAGAAAGGCCCGCCATAGACGCCCGGACTCCGTTCCCGAGAGGCCCGCCCGCCATCACACCGCGTGGCCCCCGCTGCTCCCAGAAGGCTCCTCTCCTACGAACGCCGCCATAGACGCCCCCTGCTTCCACCTCCACCCACTTAAGCGACCTTCCTTATATTGCCACGCAACTCCCCTTCCCAGTCCGGGCCTGGGGAGAGGAGTGAACAACCAAATAGCACGGGCGGGCTGACTAGGTGCAAATGAGGTTGTCAGCCCTGACTGACTCCCCCCGCCCCCCACCCCGGGAAAAAGGCCCTTGTTATCACCAAGTTATATTAATGACAACCTCATTCGCACCTATTCAGCCTTCCTGTCCCGCCATCGACCCCCGGCCCACGCCCTCCCCCGGGCCTGGAATGCCTTCCCTCTGCCCATCCGCCAAGCTAGCTCTCTTCCACCCTTCAAGGCCCTACTGAGAGCTCATCTCCTCCAGGAGGCCTTCCCAAACTGAGCCCCTTCCTTCGTCTCCCCCTCGTCCCCCTCTCCATCCCCCGCATCTTACCTCCTTCCCTTCCCCACAGCACCTGTATATATGTATATATGTTTGTACATATTAATTACTCTATTTATTTATTTTACTTGTACCTATCTATTCTATTTATTTTATTTTGTTAGTATGTTTGGTTTTGTTCTCTGTCTCCCCCTTCTAGACTGTGAGCCCACTATTAGGTAGGGACTGTCTCTATATGTTCCCAGCTTGTACTTCCCAAGCGCTTAGTACAGTGCTTTGCACGCAGTAAGTGCTCAATAAATACGATTGATTGATTGATTGATTGATAACTCCCTTCCCTGGTTGGGATATCCCATTAGCTACTTTCACTGCCTTGTGCATTTCTTCTTTTTTAGTCGTGTACTTGTAAATTTTGTGAGTGTAACTGTGATTTGTATTTGAATGACTTGCCCGAGATGATCAAAAGACCCGTGACACAACTGGGAAAAAAAACCCTAGATAATCGACTGTCTTCTCCACCTATGACAGCCAACATAGCTCCTTCTCCTCCAAACCGTTTTTCAACCCCCACCTCCACCATGTTGGATCCCAGATAAAGGTAAAATGGGGTTAAGTAACCTCTGGGGCCCACCAATTGTAATCAATCTCTTTTCTTATGGCATTTGATAAACACTTCCTATGTGTGAAATAGTCAGTCAATCATATTTATTGAGCACTTACTGTGCACAGAGCACTGTACTTAGCACTTGGGAGTATACAAAACAAAAATAAACAGACACATTCCCTACTCACTATGAGCTTACAGTCTGGAGTGGCAGAGAGTCATTAATTAATAAAAAAGCACTATTCTAAGCACTGGGGCAGATACAAGTTAATCAGGTCCCTGTGCCACATGGGGCTCACAGTCTAAAT
The DNA here is from genome assembly GCF_015852505.1 of Tachyglossus aculeatus. Taxonomy (NCBI): domain Eukaryota; kingdom Metazoa; phylum Chordata; class Mammalia; order Monotremata; family Tachyglossidae; genus Tachyglossus; species Tachyglossus aculeatus. The sequence goes on along the minus strand of NC_052084.1, from coordinate 23,392,644 downwards.
TGGAGGGAAGAGGTTAATTCTGATCAGTGTCAAGTGATGATCTCAGATGATGTTAACAGAATTCGTGATTCTGACTTGGTGGAACAGTGCTGACTATTACGTTTCTGTAACAGGAAAGAGAAGAAAATGATGACATCACTGCTCTTCACAAGAAAAGTGAACTCAACTTTGAAAAAAAACCAGATGTAATTACTGTATCTGTTTTTAACATCTCCTTCATGTCTTCAAAATTTAGGGCTGCTAGGAGTGATTAGAGCTGATTCTATATAATGAACATCCTGGGCAGCCATGAATCCCTCTTTCTCCAGTCACCCAGAGGCCATGGAAAAAGTAATAGGGAATGAGGAAGGGAAATAATGTGCATGTATGTATGACTCACCTCACCTCATTGCTCTCTTACTACAACACAGCCTGCATACTTTACTCCTCTAATGCAAACGTACACAACTGTACGTCGATCTCGCCTATTTTGTTGCTGATCTCTCGTCCGCATCCTGCCTCTGGCCTGGAATGCTCTCCCTTTTCATAATCGACCCAAAATTACTCTTCCCACCTTCAAAGCTTTATTGAAGGCACGTCTTCTCAAGGGGCCTTACCTGACGAAACCCTTATTTCCTCTTTTTCCCCTCCCTTCTGTGTTACCCTGACTTGCTCTTTTTATTCACCATGCCCCGCCAAGCACCACAGAACAGCACGTATGTAAATATCTGGAATTTATTTATATTAATGTCCACCTCCCCCTCTAGACTGTAAGCTCATTGTGGGCAAAGAAATGTGCCTGTTATATTGTTGTGCTCTCCCAAGCACTTAGTACAGTGTTCTGCTCACAGTAAGTGCTCAATAAAAACGATTGTTCGATAGAGGTGGACATCTGTGTCTTCTGACTCTCAAGCCAGATATCTCTGCAACTTGGACAATTCCCACGTCCCCTGCTTCTAGATCCAGCACTGAATCGTGTGGAAGCAGAGGGACAGAAATACTCCAGTGATATTCCAGATAGCGACACGAAGATGTTCTCGTGATACTATAGATAGCATTGCAGAAAGGAAGTGCTAGGTGTAGCCCAAAAGTCTGACCCAAATCAGACCGTCACTTTGGAGCGTCCTACCAATCAATCAATCAATCAATCAATCGTATTTATTGAGCGCTTACTATGTGCAGAGCACTGTACTAAGCGCTTGGGAAGTACAAATTGGCATCACATAGAGACAGTCCCTACCCAACAGTGGGCTCACAGTCTAAAAGGGGGAGACAGAGAACAGAACCAAACATACCAACAAAATAAAATAAGTAGGATAGAAATGTACAAGTAAAATAAATAAATAAATAAATAAATAAATAGAGTAATAAATATGTACAACCATATATACATATATACAGGTGCTGTGGGGAAGGGAAGGAGGTAAGACGGGGGGATGGAGAGGGGGACGAGGGGGAGAGGAAAGAAGGGGCTCAGTCTGGGAAGGCCTCCTGGAGGAGGTGAGCTCTCAGCAGGGCCTTGAAGGGAGGAAGAGAGCTAGCTTGGCGGATGGGCAGAGGGAGGGCATTCCAGGCCCGGGGGATGACGTGGGCCGGGGGTCGATGGCGGGACAGGCGAGAGCGAGGTACAGTGAGGAGATTAGCGGTGGAGGAGCGGAGGGTGCGGGCTGGGCAGTAGAAGGAGAGAAGGGAGGTGAGGTAGGAGGGGGCGAGGTGATGGAGAGCCTTGAAGCCCAGGGTGAGGAGTTTCTGCCTGATGCGCAGATTGATCGGTAGCCATTGGAGGTTTTTGAGGAGGGGAGTAATATGTCCAGAGCGTTTCTGGACAAAGATAATCCGGGCAGCAGCATGAAGTATGGATTGAAGTGGAGAGAGACCACTGCTTAACATTGGAGAAAATGGAAGGAAAGGGAAAGGAGAGAAAACATGAAGAAGCAGCGTGGCTCAGTGGAAAGAGCACGGGCTTGGGAGTCAGAGGTCGTGGGTTTGAATCCCGACTCCTCCACTGGTCAGATGGGTGACTTTGGACAAGTCCCTTAACTCCTTAAGACTGTGAGCCCACGTTGGACAACCTGATTACCTTGCAACCTCCCCAGGGCTTAGAACAGTGCTTTGCACGTAGTAAGCGCTTAATAAATGCCACTATTATTATTATTATTATTACCCTAGCGCTTGGAACAGTGCTTGGCACTGGTAACCTCATTCCTTGGTGACCTCATTCGCTCCCACGGCTTCAACTATCATCTCTACGCTGATGACACCCAGATCTACGTCTCTGCCCCTGCTCTCTCCCACTCTCTCCAGGCTCGCATCTCCTCCTGCCTTCAGGACATCTCCATCTGGATGTCTGCCCGCCACCTAAAACTGAACATGTCCAAAACTGAACTCTTTGTCATCCCTCCCAAACCCTGCCCTCTCCCGGACTTTCCCATCTCTGTTGACGACACTACCATCCTTCCCGTCTCACAAGCCCGCAACCTTGGTGTCATCCTCGACTCCGCTCTCTCATTCACCCCTCACAACCAAGCCGTCACCAAAACCTGCCGGTCTCAGCTCCGCAACATTGCCAGGATCCGCCCTTTCTTCTCCATCCAAACCGCTACCCTGCTCGTTCAAGCTCTCATCCTATCCCGTCTGGACTACTGTATCAGCCTTCTCTCTGATCTCCCATCCTCATGTCTCTCCCCACTTCAATCCATACTTCATGCTGCTGCCCGGATTGTCTTTGTCCAGAAACGCTCTGGGCATGTCACTCCCCTCTTTAAAAATCTCCAGTGGCTACCAATCAATCTGCGCATCAGGCAGAAACTCCTCAGCCTCGGCTTCAGGGCTCTCCATCACCTCGCCCCCTCCTACCTCACATCCCTTCTCTCCTTCTACAGCCCACTCCGCACCCTCCGCTCCTCTGCCGCTGATCTCCTCACCGTGCCTCGTTCTCGCCTGTCCCGCCATCGACCCCCGGCTCACGTCATCCCCCGGGCCTGGAATGCCCTCCCTCTGCCCATGCGCCAAGCTAGCTCTCTTCCTCCCTTCAAGGCCCTACTGAGAGCTCACCTCCTCCAGGAGGCCTTCCCAGACTGAGCCCCTTCCTTCCTCTCCCCCTCACCCCCCTCTCCATCTTACCTCCTTCCCTTCCCCACAGCACCTGTATATATGTATATATGTTTGTATATATTTATTACTCTATTTATTTATTTATTTATTTATTTTACTTGTACATATCTATTCTATTTATTTTATTTTGTTAGTATGTTTGGTTTTGTTCTCGGTTTCCCCCTTCCAGACTGTGAGCCCACTGTTCGATAGGGACTGTTTCTATATGTTGCCAACTTGTACTTCCCAAGCGCTTAGTACAGTGCTCTGCACAGAGTAAGCGCTCAATAAATACGATTGATTGATTGATGGGCACATAGTAAGCGCTTAACAAATACCGCAATTATTATACGCATTTTCCTGGAAAATTTTCTGGGGCTAATCTGGGCTCTCAGAAGCGCCCTCATCCTCACCCCCTACCCCAGGATAAGCCCAGTGTCTCTGCCCCTCCCAGGGGAAGGACCTAGCCAGGGGTCTCCAGGCTGAGTCCCAGCAGCCCTCACCTCACCTCTATGCTCTGAGCATGTGTTTCTGCTTTCCGTTCTGTTTCCCAAGGGCCCCAGTCTCTGTCGTCTGACATCGTGGTTAATGGTGTAGATTCTTTAGTGCTCTTAAGCACGGCTTCCCGCAGCTCAGCTGTGGCACCTGGCCTCTGTTTCCCCAGAGCCCATCGCGAACAGAGCAGATAAAGCCAGCCTGACTCTCAGCCTTCAGAGTCTCTCGTCTCCCTGCTCAGTGAGTAGGGCTCCTTCATCCGGATAAACCATGATCCACCTCGATGATCCCAACAGCAGAGATATGGCCCGGAGAGCAATAGCCGGCAGAGCTTCCCAGGGTCCCGGATGAGTTCTGGGGAAAACCAGGGGAAGTTCTCCCCTGGAAGAACCTGGGAGAGATTCCCCCATCCCACGCCCACCCCCACTCCCACCACAGTGAGATGTTAGGTAGGTGAGATAGAGGCTGCTTCCGTGTGTCCAAGAGGTGGAACTAGACTTTAACACAAAATTGTCTTCTATCCCTGCATGCCGAGTCAAAGTCCCGATAAAGCCATCAGAGGGAGTGGGAAAATTGTGTTGTCTTTGTTTGACACAAGAAAGATTTTCCCTTTCCTCCTCCTGCCGTTCTGCAGGTAATAGATCTGAATGTACAATGAATCAATGGATCTAAAACTCAGTGTATAAAACTCAATATGTCCAAGACTGAACTCCTTATGTTCCCTCCCAAACCCTGACCTCTCCCTGACTTTCCCATCACTGTAGACGGCATTACCATCCTTTCCGTCTCAAAAGCCTGCAACCTTGGTGTCATCCTCGACTCCACTCTCTCGTTCACCTCACACATCCAATCCGTCACCAAAACTTGCCGGTCTCACCTCTGCAACATCGCCAAGATCCGCCCTTTCCTCTCCATCCAAACCACTACCTTGCTGGTTCAATCTCTCATCCTACCCCGACTGGATTACTACATCAGCCTCCTCTCTGATCTCCCATCCTCCTGTGTCTCCCCACTTCAGTCTATATACTTCACGGTGCTGCCCGGATCATCTTTGTGCAGCAACGCTATGGGCATGTTACTCCCCTCCTCAAAAATCTCCAGTGGCAGCCAGTCAACCTACGCATCAAGCAAAACTCCTCACTCTCAGCTTCAAGGCTCTCCATCACCTCGACGCCTGCTACCTCACCTCCCTTATCTCCTTCTACAGCCCAGCCCGCACCCTCCGCTCCCCTGCCTCTACCCTACTCACTGTACCTCGTTCTCGCCTGTCCCACAGTCGACCCCCGGGCCACGTCCTCCCCCTGGCCTGGAGTGCCCTCCCTCCGCACATCGGCCAAGCTAGCTCTCTTCCTCCCTTCAAAGCCCTACTGGGAGCTCACCTCCTCCAAGGAGCCTTCCCAGACTGAGCCCCCTTTTTCCTCTCCTCCTCCCCATCCCCCTGCGCTACCTCCTTCCCCTCCCCACAGCCACCTTTATATATGCTTGTACAGATTTATTACTCTATTCAATTTTACTTGTACATATGTACTACTCTATTTATTTTGTTGATGATGTGCATCTAGTTTTATTCTGATGACTTGACACCTGTCCACATGTTTTTGTTTTGTTGTCTGTCTCCCCCTTCTAGACTGCGAACCGTTGTTGGGTAGAGACAGTCTCTATTTGTTGCCAACTTGTACTTCTGAAGCGCTCAGTGCTCTGCACACAGTAAGCGCTCAATAAATACGATTGAATGAATGAATGTTCTGTTGGTGCACTTATCAGCCAAACAGTAAATTAATTAATCAACAGCACTAATTTAGAATTTACTCTTAAATAGTCAATCAATCGAGCCATAGAATTGACTAAGCACCTACGTGATTGGCGCAGAGCACGATTCCAATCTCTTAGAAGAGTAAAGAAGAGTTAGTAGAATCCGGACCTGGGTGTCAGAAGGACCTGGGTCCTACTTGGCTCGGCCCCTTCTTTGTTGTGTGACCTTGGGCAAGTCATTTGACTCCTCTATGCCTCAGGTACATCATCTGTAAAATGGGGATTAAGACTATGAATTCCACTGGGACATGAACGGTGTCCAACCTGATTAGCTTGCATCTACCTAGCGCTTATCACAGTGAATGGCTCATGGTAACTGTTTAAGAAATGTCATAAACAATCCCTGTCCTCACGTAGTTAACAGTCTAGCGTGCGAGATTTTAGGGGAGAGGGATTAATTCCGAGAAAAGTGTTGGTAAAGGAGAGATTGAAACTAAGGACACTAAGATCAGAAAAGTAGCTGATGGGATCGGTAGTTCAAAGACACTGCCTCTTGTTTGGGCACTTCATTCATTCAGTCGTATTTATTGAGCGCTTACTGTGTGCAGAGCACTGTACTATGCGCTTGGAAAGTACAATTTGGCAACTTCCTCTCCAACTACTTCACTCAGCTGTTCTTCACCATCTTCTTGGGGGTGACGGAGTTCTTCCTCCTGGCCGCTATGTTCTACGACCGCCAGGTCGCCATCTGCCGGCCTCTGCACTACACGACAGTCAGGAGCCGGGGCTTCTGCTCTCTGCTGGTCCTCTGCTCCTGGATGGCTGGTTTCCTGGCCGTCTTCCTGCCAATCATCCTTATCCTCCAGCATGATTTCTGCTCATCCAATATCATCAACCACTTCATCTGTGACTCTTCTCCCATGCTACAGCTGTCCTGCTCGGACACAAGTTTCTTGGAGCTAATGGCTTTCCTCTTGGCCTTGGGGACCCTGCTGGACACCCTGGCTCTACTGACCGCGTCCTGCACAGCCATCATCCGTGCCATTCTGAGACTGCCTTCCTCCAAGCAGAGGAAAAAGGCCTTTGTCACTTGCTCCTCCCACATGGTCGAGGTCTCCATCTCCTACGGCAGCTGCATCTTCATGTAAGTCAACCCATCCCCCAAGGCAGGGGTCTCCTTCAGCAAGGGGGTGGCAGTGCTCAACACCTCCGTGGCCCACATGCTGAACCCCTTCACCTACACTTTGAGGAATGAGCAGGTCAAGCAGGCCATAAGGAACCTGATGTACCATGTTCAGTGTTTCTTAAAGAAGGGATGGAGGGCAAGGTAGGCGGGAGTGGACAAAGAAATAACAAAGTTATAACAGTGATGATATTTATTAATTGCTTCCTAAATATGATGTACTAAGCATGTGGGAAAATGCAACAGAAGGTCAGGGCATATTCCCTGTCCTCCAGGAACTTCCACTATCATGGGGGAAAGGGAAGCAGTCCTTAATACACAGGGACTGTATATTCCCTACAATGCGTAAAATACAACTTAAATCATTTGTACCTGTTTAATGAATACCATTGATTCAGAAATAACTAATGTCTTTATGACCTCAAGAGAAATCGCTCTGTCTAGGGGAAACACTACTAATATTTCTGAGAATCAGCATGGCTTAGTGGAAGGAATACAGGCCTGGAAGTGAGAGAACGTGGGTTCTAAACCTGCGTCACTCTCATACTTGGATTTGCATCCTTTATTCACCCTTTCTTCAGCCCTACAGCACTTATAAACATATCCATAATTTATTCCTTTATATTAATGCTTGTCTCCACTTCTAGACTGTAAGCTCACTGTGGACAGGGAACCTGTCTACCAACTCTATTTTATTGTACTTTCCCAAGAGCTCGGTACAGTGCTTTCCACACAATAAGCACTCAATAAATCCGATTGACTGATTAGTAATAGTAGTAGTTTTAAGAATAGTAATAGTAGTAGCATTTATAGAGTGCTCATTTGAGTTCAAGCACTGTAATAGGTGCTTGGTAAGTACAGAATAGTGAAATTACAAATATTCTGCCTACAAAGAGCTTACCCAAAGTAAAAATATTTACAACTAGAGAAGTCAAAAACAATTGAATCAATCGAGGACTAAGGAGGGGAATAAGTAATTCCATATGTTTTAGAGTTGGCTAAAGGAATGATATGGTTCTGGGGACTGAGAAATTCATTAGAGAAAGCTTGTTGGAGGAGGTGAGATTTTAGGAGGGTTGTCAATGTGTTCTGTCACAAGGGGTCTGTATGGTGTGCGAAAGAACGGAGTTCCAGGTCTCCTCACTACTCACATCCTCCTGACTATTGCCTATTCCTGTCCACATCAAGCCAATACTCCTGGCCATGAGTTTCAAGGCTATCTCTCAGCATTCTTTCTCTGCTGCTTATGCATTCTCTCATCTCGCTACACTCCAGCTTTCCCTCTTTGCTTATTCCAAGCTAGCCTAATGACCATGAACTATTCTCAGTCATTGCCAACCCATTACTCCAAGTCCTTTCTCTTGCCTTGAACTCCCTTGCATTTCACATATGCCAAACCACGGTTCTCTTCCTCAAAAGCCCTTCTGAAATCCCTCTTCCTCCAGGAGTTCTTCCCCACTTAATTTTGCTTTTACCCGGTTTCCTCCTCAACTACCTCCTCAGCATTTACACACTCCCTACTACACATAGAATTTCTGTTCATATCAATTTAGCTTCTCCCAGTTAATCTCCCAGTATTTTAAGATGCATAAACCCATGAGCCAACTCTAGCACATATTACCTTAATTAAACCCATCTTCATCACTTGTGTATTCAGCTTTATTCAACTGAAAATTCAATTATTTACTCTGACCTCTGTAGTGGTAAATTATTATCATCATTATCATGATTGTTGTTGCATTTGTTAATCACTTATTAGGAGATAAGTGCTGGGGTAAGTTAAAGATCATCAAGTCAGATGCAGTTCCTGTTTCACATGGATCTAACAGTCTAAGCTGGAGGGAGAAATGAATTTCGTTTTACAGTTGGAGAAACTGATGCAAAGAGAAATTAAGTTACTTGTCCAAGGTCACAATGCAGGCAAGTAGAACCTGGAATTAGAACCAAGGTCCTCTGAGTCCTTGGCCGGTGCTTTTTCCACTAAGCCATGCTATTTCTCCTTCTCAAACCTTCCTTCTTTGTGTAAGATATTTGAGGGCAGGGAATATGTCTATTGCTTCTATTGTATTCTCTCAATAATTTAGTACCATTCATTAACCACTCTGTAAATGTCATTTACAGATTGATTGATCGATTGATTAATTGGTCAAGAAAGAGTACAGTTCACTGCATTCATTCATTCATTCATTCAATCGTATTTATTGAGCGCTTACTGTGTGCAGAGCACTGTACTAAGCGCTTGGGAAGTACAAGTTGGCAACATATAGAGACAGTCCCTACCCAACAGTGGGCTCACAGTCGAGTCTAGTTATGGGCACCCAGGATGTGCTCATAACTAGTACTTGAAAGGTATGTACTCTTCAATTTAAGCCTGTACATGCCTATAAATCTACCTTCCTTTTTTATCTGTAATTCATTTTCTGTCTGTTTACCTATTGGATTGCAAGCTCCTTGAGGACTGGTTCCATGCCTTCTACCTCTATCAGTTTTTTCTTAGGGCTTATGATGGATGTCTGTACACAGTAAACGCTACTAATGGATTACACTTGTGTGTTTCTCTACTGGGAAGGGTTTGGGATAGAACTGGTGACTGTGAATCTCGGAGGGCAGTTCATGGGTGGGGCCAGTGCTGATATTTAAACTAGAGGTAAAAATGGCTAAAGCCAGCAGCAGAACCCAGCCAAAAGGTCTTGATTTAGGGTGGGACAGCACCGGGCAGGTGGATGAGCCTCTCCCCTCCCCAAGGCTAAAGATGGGGTAGCTGTCCCTCCCCAAGGAAAAACTCAGCCAGGGTCTTCAGGCTGGGCTCCTGCATTCCCCACTTCATGCTCGTCCCTGCCCTCCGAGATCCCCCGGCCCCGTTCATCACGGGCCCCTGTCTCCACAGTCCACCACCACGGATAATGGTGTAGACTTATTATTCCTCTTGAGGGCTGCTCTCCGTGGCCCAGCTGTGACTCCTGGCAACGGTCCATGGGGCCCGTCACAAACAGAGTGGATATAACCAGGCTGCCTCCTGCCATGTCGACCTTCAAAGTCACCCACCTCCCCACTCGGAGAACCGGGTCCGTGGATGTGGCTGTTGGAAATCGGGCCAGGAGGGGCCTGAAACGACTCCTCTGGCCACCGTTAACTATTGCTCTTGTCTTATTTGCCATAGCCCTTAGGTTTCCGTAGCCAGCCTTCTGCCCAATTATGCATAGACGGGGAAGCTTCCAGAGACCCTGTCTATTTCTCCCCTGGGTAATTTTCCCAGTGTTTAGTGCAGTGTTAGGCCCCATTGCCACAGTTTACTCTCCCCACTTCAATCCATACTTCACGCCGCTGCCCGGATTGTCCTTGTTCAGAAACACTCTGGGGATGTTACGCCCCTCCTCAAAAATCTCCAGTGGCTACCAATCAATCTGTGCATCAGGCAGAAACTACTAACCCTCGGCTTCAAGGCTCTCCATCACCTCGCCCCCTCCTACCTCACCTCCCTGCTCTCCTTCTACAGCCCATCCCGCACCCTCTGCTCCTCTGCCGCTAATCTCCTCACCGTGCCTCGTTTTCGCCTGTCCCGCCGTCGACCCCCGGCCCACGTCATCACCCTGGCCTGGAATGCCCTCCCTCTGCACATCTGCCAAGCTAGCTCTCTCCCTCCCTTCGTGGGCCCTACTGAGAGCTCACCTCCTCCAGAAGGCCTTCCCAGACTGAGCCCCCTCCTTCCTCTCCCTCTCGTCCCCCTCTCCATCCCCCATCTTACCTCCTTCCCTTCCCCACAGCACCTGTACATATGTATATATGTTTGTACATATTTATTGCTCCATTTATTTATTTATTTATTTTACTTGTACATATCTATTCTATTTATTTTATTTTGTTATGTTTGGTTTTGTTCTCTGTCTCTCCCTTCTAGACTGTGAGCCCACTGTTGGATAGGGGCCGTCTCTATACATTGCCAACTTGTACATCCCAAGCGCTTAGTACAGGGCTCTGCACACAGTAAGCGCTCAATAAATACGATTGATTGATTGATTGATTACTCTGGTGGTGGAGGAGGGAGGGGAGCACCTTGACCCCACCTCACCTTCTAGTTATCGCCCCATATCCCTCCTACCATTCCTTTCCAAACTCCATGAACGAGTTGTCTACACGCACTGCCTCGACTTCCTCAACACCAACTCTCTCCTCGACCCCCTCCAGTCTGGCTTCCGTCCCCTACATTCCACGGAAACTGCCCTCTCAAAGGTCACCAATGACCTCCTGCTTGCCAAATCCAACGGCTCCTACTCTATTCTAATCCTCCTCGATCTCTCAGCTGCCTTCGACACTGTGGACCACCCCCTTCTCCTCAACACGCTATCCGACCTTGGCTTTACAGACTCCGTCCTCTCCTGGTTCTCCTCTTATCTCTCTGGTCGTTCATTCTCAGTCTCTTTTGCAGGCTCCTCCTACCCCTCCCATCCCCTTACTGTGGGGGTTCCCCAAGGTTCAGTGCTTGGTCCCCTTCTGTTCTCGATCTACACTCACTCCCTTGGTGACCTCATTCGCTCCCACGGCTTCAACTGTCATTTCTACGCTGATGACATCCAGATCTACATCTCTGCCCCTGCTCTCTCCCCCTCTCTCCAGGCTCCCATCTCCTCCTACCTTCAGGACATCTCCATCTGGATGTCTGCCCGCCACCTAAAACTCAACATGTCCAAAACTGAACTCCTTGTCTTCCCTCCCAAACCCTGCCCTCTCCCGGACTTTCCCAACTCTGTTGATGGCACTACCATCCTTCCCGTCTCACAAGCCCGCAACCTTGGTGTCATCCTCGACTCTGCTCTCTCGTTCACCCCTCATATCCAAGCCGTCGCCAAAACCTGCCGGCCTCAGCTCCGCAACATTGCCAAGATCCGCCCTTTCTTCTCCATCCAAACCGCTACCTTGCTCGTTCAATCTCTCATCCTATCCCGTCTGGACTACTGTATCAGCCTTCTCTCTGATCTCCCATCCTCATGTCTCTCCCCACTTCAATCCATACTTCATGCTGCTGCCTGGATTGTCTTTGTCCAGAAACGCTCTGGGCATGTTACTCTCCTCCTCAAAAATCAACAGTGGCTACCAATCAATCTGCGCATCAGGCAGAAACTCCTCGCCCTTGGCTTCAAAGCTCTTCATCACCTCGCCCCCTCCTATCTCACCTCCCTTCTCTCCTTCTACAGCCCACCCCGCACCCTCCGCTCCTCTGCCACTAATCTCCTCACCGTGCCTCGTTCTCGCCTGTCCCGCCATCGACCCCAGGCCCACGTCACCCCCCAGGCCAGGAATGCCCTCCCTCTGCCTATCCGCCAAGCTAGCTCTCTTCCTCCCTTCAAGGCCCTACTGAGAGTTCACCTCCTCCAGGAGGCCTTCCCAGACTGAGCCCCTTCCTTCCTCTCCCCCTGGTCCCCCTCTCCATCCCCCCATCTTAACTCCTTCCCTTCCCTGCAGCACCTGTATATATGTATATGTCTGTACATATTTATTACTCTATTTATTTATTTATTTTACTTGTACATATCTATTCTATTTATTTTATTTCGTTAGTATGTTTCTTTTTATTCTCTGTCTCCCCCTTTTAGACTGTGAGCCCACTGTTGGGTAGGGACTGTTTCTATATGTTACCAACTTGTACTTACCAAGCGCTTAGTACAGTGCTCTGCACACAGTAAGCGCTCAATAAATACGATTGATGATGATGATGATAGTGATATATTCTTATTTGTGCAGGCATCTGAGCATTCATTAGAGAACCAGGGTAGCCTATTCGATAGGACAGGGGCTTGAGTCAGAAGGATCTGGGAGCTAGTCCCGGCTCTGCCACTTGTATGCTGCGTGACCTTAGGCAAGTCACTTCACAGCTCCGTGTCTCAGTTACTTCAGCTGCAAAATGGAGATGATTGATTACAATTTAATACAAGTAGGAAGAGGTAATAGAGAATAAGGACGTATGATCAAGCAGATGCTTAGGTGACTTGGGAATAATAAAGAGACATTTGGTGGAATGAGAGATCAGGGAAGAATTTAATCGGACCTAGCACGTCCACTGAAATTTCCAAGTGGTTAATACAGTACATTGCACCATGAACTAAATCAAGGAGCTGTGTCTAGGTTAACACCAATGTTATGGACTTGTGAGTCAGGTAGGATGTTAATCGAGCATATATATATATATATATATATATATATATATGTAATCTAACATATATACATGAGTAGTAAGGAGGGAATAAATAAATCTGTATGTGCTAGAATTGGCTGAAGGAATGATAAGGCTCTGGGGAGTGAGAAATTAATTGGAGAGCTTGTTGGAGGAGATGAGATTTTAGGACGGTGATCAATCGGGGGAGAGGTGTGGTTTGTCTGACGTGGGAAAGAAGGGAGTTCCAGGTCTCCCCACTGCTCAAATCCTTCTGACAGTTGTCCATTCCTGTCCTCATCAAGCAGAAACTCCTGACCACGAGTTTCAAGTCTATCTCTCAGCATTCTCACTCTTCTGCTTATATACTTTCTTCTCCCACTACAGCCTAGTTTTCAGTCTTCACGCTTTCCAAACTAACCTGATAACAGTGCCTCATTATCAACTCTCCCTGCCTCCATTTCATTTCTCCTGCCTTGAACTCCCTTCCATTTCATATCTGCTATACCAGTGTTCATTTTAAAACCCTTCTGAAATCCTTTTCCTCCCCACTTATTTCTTCTTTTACCTAGGTCTCATCTTCCTAAATACTACCACGGCACTTACTCAATCCCAACTATCCATAACACTTCTGATCATCTCAATTTAGTCTCTCTGTTACTCACCCAGCATTTTAAGATGAGCCAATTCTACCACATATGACTTCATTTAAACCCATACTCATCACTTGTTTATTCATCTTTATCCGAATGTACATTCAGTTATTTAAACTGACCACTCTATGGGAAAATAATTATTGCATTCGTTGTTATCATTATCGTTGTTGTATTTGATAATCGATTACTGGATGCCAGACACTGTGCTAGGTACTGGAATAGGTATAAGACCATCAAGTCAGACTCAGTCCTTGTTTCACACTAAGATCACAGTTTAAACTGGAGGTAGAACAGGTTTCAAATCCCCACGGAATAGCTAAGAAAATTGAGGCAGAAAGATGTTAAGTGACTTGCCCAAGGTTACACAGCTGAGAAGTAGGAAAGCAAGGATTAGAACCTGGTTCCTTTGACTTCCGGGCCTGTGCTCTTTCCACTAAGCCACGTTGCTTCTTCTTGTCATACCTTCTTCATTAGACTGAAACATTCTTGAGGACAGGGGACATAACTATTTACTCTATTGTACTCGCTCAAGAATTTAGCACCTCTCAATAACATCTGACTGGTTGATTGTGTAAGGAGTAGTACAGTTCACTGTTCCCAGGAGGCCCTCATAACTAATATCACTACTGTTTGTCATAGTCTATTTAAGCCCTTATTTTCCCATAAATATATCTTCCCATTTTATCCATAATTCATTTTTGTCTCCCTGATAGACTGTAAACTCCTAGAGGCGAGATATCGTGTCTTCCACCTCTATTCTTTTATTTTGTCAGCGTTTAGCACAAAGGTCTGGGCACCGTATATACCGCTGATGGATTAGGATTGTCGATTGGGATTGTGTGTTTTCCTCCTGGAAGGGCTTGGTAAAGAACTGGTGGCTGTGAATCCCCAAGGGATTGACGGAGTAAGTGACAGGGGCCCAGCCAGAAAGGTGTAGGGTGGAGCAGCACCGAGTTGATGGATGAGCCTCTCCCGTCCCCACGGCTAAAGATTGAGTCGCTGTCCCTTCTTGGAGAAGAACTCAGCCAAGATCTCCAGGCTTGTTCCACCCTGTCCCTGCTTCATTTCTGAGTGCTAAACTCCCGACCCTGACCTCCGCGGTCCCCCCAGCCCAATTCTCCATGGGCCCCATTCTCCACCGGCCACCACTTAGGATAACTGTGTAGACTAATGCTCCTGAGTGCTGCTCCCTGCTGCCCAGCTGTGACTCCTGGCCCCGGTCCCGGGAGCTGATCACAAACAGAGCGGATAAAAACCTGGCTGGCTCCTGCCACGCCAGCCTTCAGAGTCAACCGCCTCCCTGAGCGGAAAACCGGGTCTGTGGCTGTGGCTTTTGGAATACGGACCACGAGGAGCCTGAAATTTCTCCTTTGGCCACGTTCACCTGTTGCTCTTGTTTTATTTGTCATTGCCTTTATGCTTCCGTCGCCAGTATTTTGCTCAATTATGCTTAGATAGGGAAGTTTCCAGTGACCGGGTTTAATTCTCCACTATATAATTTTCACAGTGTTTGGTGCAGTGCTAGGCTCTATTGCTACATCTTGCTCTTGTGCTGGCGGAAGGAGGGGACCTCCTGTCTGTGATCTTTACAAGTCTTTCCCACGACCTGAGGGTCCAGAGCGTGGGGAGGGCCCTGTGACTCTGAGCTCTGGATCGAATCTGGTCTTGGAAGTGCCGTGGGGACAAAGTACGGGAAACTGACCTTCAGCTGGCCTGGGGCGGGCCCCTCAAGAGAGGGTCTACATGACGAATGGCCACAGGGAGGGAGCTGGGTGTCAGGAGGAGAAGGTCTGGATGGGGAGAAGTTGGAAAATGCTCGCAGGTCTCTACCCTCCCCTCCTCTGGTGCAGCACCAGCAAGCCGGCTTCAAGCGCTTAGAACAGTGCTTTGCACATAGTAAGCGCTTAATAAATACCATTTAAAAAAGGGGTGGGCGGGGACGGGACCGAGCGCAGCCTTCCCAATGCACCTTCTGAGAATCTCCACCAGGGATCTGATTGCAGGAAAGTGAGTCTGCCACTGCTCTCATCTCTGCTCCTCCTGCTTTCATCCTCTTCATCTCCAAAGTGTATGTGGAGCTAATGTAAGCTGACTCGTGTGAGTTTGTCTGCTCTGGAACCCTCACAGGTATTTTTCTTATTATTAGGGAAGACACTGGACCTGAATTGTCAATATTATTTATTACTATACATGATGGTAATAATAATAGTAATGTTTTGTTATGTTTTCTGTCTCCCCCTTCTAGACGGTCAGCCAGTTGTTGGGTAGTGACCGTCTCCATATGGTGCCGATTTGTACTTCCCAAGCGCTTAGTACAGTGATCTGCACACAGTAAGCACTCAGTAAATACGATTGAATGAATGAATTAATTAAATACTATCATTATCATTGTTGCTCTAGTTTTAGCTGTTGGTGGTATCGTTGTTATGACACTTACTGAGCGCTTGGGTAGATGAATGGCTAGAATATCAGATACTGTCCCTGTCCCACACTGGACTTAAACTTCATCCCCATTTTAAGGAGGAGAAAACAGAGGCCCAGAGAGGCGAAGGGATTTCTCCAAGGTCACATAGAAGGAAAAGGGCAGATCTAGAATGGGAAGCCAGTCCTATGGTCTGACCCCTAAGCTACCCAGCCTCCTTCATGTCTTTCAGTCCAGCACAGGAAGCCATTAGCCTAGGTAAAGCAGGTGAAAGTGAGACACTGGCATCTCCCCGAACGGGGCTGGGGGGAGTGTCTCCTGGGAAGATGTCATTCCACACGAAACCGGAGGAAGACTTTACCCCGACTCTGGAGACTCCGAATCCCCTGTTATCCGAGTTGTCCAGTCAGGTCAGCCATCAATTCTTGTCTGTGCTGGACTGGCTTCACTCTTTGGAAGGGGGCAGAACAACCTAGTGAAAAGTGCACGGGACTGGGAGTCCCGCCTGGCTTCTAGTCCCAACTCTCCCTCTGGTTTATTGGCTAACACTGGGAAAACACTTCACTACTCTGAGCCTCAGCTTCCTCCTCTATAAGCGAGGGTAAGATAGAATGTGAGCCCCGCTGAGGGATAGAAATTGGGTCAGATACGATCATCTAACTCAGCATTTCGGGCGGTGCTGAGCACACAGGGCACGCTTTGTTAATGCTGTAACTGATTCATCAATTACCCAGGATAACTCATGAATCGGGTATAACCACCGCCCAATAGGAAAGGACATCAGAAAAGTGGAGAAGAAGAAGGTGCATGACCAGGATCAGAAGGAAGAAGGAGAAGAGGAAGGGGGGATAAGGAGTACAGAAGAAGGGAGGAAGAGGAAAAAGGTGAAGGGGAAGAGAAGAAGGGGAAGTGAAATGAGAAGAAAGAAGAAGAGGAGTTGGAGAAGGAGGAAGAAAGTGGAAGAGGAGGTAAAAGAGGTGAAGTAATGAGAGGAGGAAGATTCAGGCAGTCAGTCCATCGAATTTATTGAGCACTTGCTGCGTGTAGATCACCATACTAAGTACAAAAGTACAATATAACGAAATAAGACACATTCCCTACCCACAACGAGTTTACAGTCTAGAGGAGGAAACAGACAATAAATATACATAAATGCTGAGGGACTGGGAGGGAGGATGAATCAAGTGAGTAAGTCAGGGCATCGCAGAACAGAGTGGGAGAAGGGGAAAGGAGGGCCTCTTAGAGGAGATGTGACTTCAATAAGGCTTTAAAAGTGGGGAGAAAAATTGCCTGTCAGATATGAAGAGGGAGAGCATTCTAGGCCAGAGTTGGATGAGAAAGCGCTTAACAAATGTCATCATTATTATTGACGGTGAGAAGGTAGTGAGAAGAATAGCATTAGAGAAGCAAAGGGTGAGGGCTGTTTTGTAGAAGGAGAGTAATGAGGGGAGGTCGGAGAGGTCAAGATGATTGAGTGCTTTAAAGCCGATGGCAAGGAGATTCCGTTTGAAGTGGGGGTGGATGGGCAACTACTGGCGGTTCTTGAGAAGTGGAGAAACGCGGACTGGACGTATCTGCAGTAAAGTGATCGGGGTGGCAGAGTGAAGTATGAACCGGAGTGGGAAGAAGAAGCAGGGAGGCCAGTAAGGAGGATGATACAGTAATCAAGGCAGATAGAGGAAGTGCTTGGACCAATGTGGCCGCATTTTGGATGGAAAGAAAAGGGATGATTTTAGAGATATTGTGAAGTTCGAACCGAAAGGATTTAGTAACGAATTGAATGTATGGATTGAGTGAAAGAGAGGAGTCAAGGCTAACACCAAGGCTGCCGATTTGTGAGACAGGAAGGATGGTGGTGCCGTCTACAGTGATGGGAAAGTCGGAGGAAGAACAGAATTTGGGTAAGAAGACAAGGAGTTCTGTTTTAGACATTTCAGGTTTGAGGTGATGGTGGGACATCCAAGAAGAGATGTCTTGAAGACAGGAGGAAATATGAGGCTGCAGAGAGAGAGAGAGAGGAATACGGGCTGGAGATGTAGATTTGGGAGGAAAAAAGGGAGGAGATGGATAAAGGGGAAGCTGGAGGGAGGTAAGGGTAGGTAGTGGACCATGTCTCAGGCCCCGTTTCCTAGAAACCCCTCTAGGCTGCATGGATCAGGGCTACTGGATATGATTACCTCAACCAGGCAGTAGCAGACAGAGAAGAAGGATCAGACAGTCGAAAGAGCGAGGAATAAACAAAGAAGTGGGAACCGGGGA
Source organism: Tachyglossus aculeatus (assembly GCF_015852505.1). NCBI lineage: Eukaryota > Metazoa > Chordata > Mammalia > Monotremata > Tachyglossidae > Tachyglossus > Tachyglossus aculeatus. The sequence goes on along the minus strand of NC_052084.1, from coordinate 23,374,657 downwards.
GATCCTCGCTGCCAGAGGAGTTGGGAGCTTCCAGAGGAGGGTGGGCTCACCGGCATCGTGGGCAAAGAACCAGCACCTAGGAAAGGCCGATGGATCTCCTGGAGCAGAATCGGGGGAATATTTTCATGCCCCCTCTGTCCAAAGTATATATAGTGTGGTTGTGCAGCAGCCAGAGCCTGAACCATTGACCCTCCAGGGGATGGGGAATCGCTCGTTAGTTGGTCTATGGGCCCTTCTCCCCGTCTTAGACTGTTCCTGCACCTTCCCTCAGCTCCCCCATCTCTACCGTTGCTCCTGCAGATTTGGCTGAAGCCACCAAGCAACCATGAGAAATGGCATGGGGGTGAGAGTTCATCCTTGTTGGGCTCACAGATGACCCACACCTGCATGCTCTGATCTTCCTCGTCCTCTTCCTCACCTACACATCAAGCGACATCGGGAACCTGACCATCATCACCCTCACCCTCCTAGACTCCCGCCTCCGCACCCCCATGTACTTCTTCCTGCGCAGCTTCTCCTTGCTGGAGATCACCTTCATATCTGCCTGCATTCCCAGTTTCCTGATGACCACTGTCACTGAAGAAAGAACCATTTCCTTTTCCAACTGTTTCACTCAGTTGTTCTTCACCATCTTCCTGGGGGTGACGGAGTTCTTCCTCCTGGCGCCATGTCCCACGCTTTGTCGCCATCTGCCGGCCTCTACACTACACGACGGTCATGATACGGGCGTCGGCACCCTTCTGGTCCTCATATCATTTCTGTCCAATTACCTGATGGTGTTTCCTCCGGTTATGATGGTTGCCCGACTAGACATCTGCTACTCCAATATCCTCAATCACTTCATCTGCGATTCTTACCCATTGATGGGGCTGTCGTGCACAGACATATGCTTCCTGGAGCAGATGGTTTCCCTCCAGTCCTTGGGGATGCTCCTGGTCACCCTGGCACTAGTGACCACATCCAACACGCCATCATTTGCACCATCCTGAGACTGCCCTCCTCTCAGCAGAGGAAAAAGGTATTTTCCACTTGCTCCTTCCACGTGGTCGTCGTCTCCATCACATAAGGTAGTTGCATCTTCATGTACATTAAACCGTCTGCCGAGGAAAGGGTGGAACTGACCAAGAGGGTGGCAGTACTCAACACTACCGTTGCCCCCATGCTGAACCCCTTCATCTACACCCTGCACACTGAGGTCAAGCAGGCCTCAAGGCCCTGGTGCACCAGGTTGGGTTTTCCTCCAGGAAGTGAGGGCTCATCTATGATAAAACTCCACAGGAAAATCTCCAGGAGTCACAAAAGGTCGACCACAGAGACTCGGTGCCTCTACATTAGCCTAATTCTTCATCTGCTGCCCGACAAACAGAACCTGGCCGTTCTCCAACCCTCTGTGCATCCCCACACTTGCCATCCTCGAGATCCTTCCCTTGGCCAGATCTCCTTCCTACCTTAGCCCTTCTGCCCTCCACCATTCAGAGGGGTATGTTGTCCTTTCCCTCCACATGATAGAGACATTCCGAAGTTTGCTCTGCATGTTGGTGCCAAAGCCGATGGAGTACCACAGGTGCAGTAATAATAATAATGATGGCATTTGTTAAACACTTACTATGCACACAGCACTGTTCTAAACGCTGGGGGACATACAAGGTTATCAGGTTGTCCCACGTGGGACTCACAGTCTTAATCCCATTTTACAGATGAGGTAACTGAGGCCCAGAAAAGTTAAGTGACTTGCCCAAAGTCACATAGCTGACAAGTAGCGGAGCCAGGATTTGAATCCATGACCTCTGACTCCCAATCCCGGGCTCTTTCCACTGAGCTCTTTCCACGCTGCTTCTCATATGTGCTGAGTGTTTTTTCTCCTTCCCCTGGCTCCACACCTTTTCTCCTGCTTTGAGCTTCCTCACATTTCATACCTGCCAGACCACAATTCTCTGTCTTCTGAAATACCTCTTCCTCCAGGAGTTCTTCCCCATTTAATTTTTTTTTTTACTTAGATCTCACCCTCCTAACTACCACCTCAGGACTGATTCACTTTCAACAAACCTTAGCACTTCTGTTCATATCAATTTAATCTCCCAATTAATCTCCCTTCATTTTAAACTGAGCCAACTCTTGCACAGATGACCTTATTAAAACTCATCTTCATCACTTGTGCATTCATCTTTATTCAACCGTGCATTCGAGTATTTAATCTGACCATTCTAGTGGTAAATTTTATGTCAATTATTATTGTTATTATCGTTATTGCTGTTATGTTTATTGATTGCTTTTTGGGTGCCAAACACTGTACTGAGCATTAGGGTAAGTACAAGACCATCAAGTCCGATACAGTTCCTGTTTCACACTAAGCTCAGTCTAAATTGGAGGTAGATCAGGTATTGAATCCCCATTGAACAGCTAAGGAAGGTGAGGCCGAGAGAAGTTAAGTGACATAAGATTACACAGTAGACAAGTGGCAGAACAGGGATTAGAACCTAGGTACTGGGATTTCCAGGCCTGTGCTATTTATACTAGGACACACTACTTCTCATTTCTCTCATATCTTCCTTCCTCATTAGACTGCAATATTCTTGAGAAGAATGGACATATTTGCTTTTTCTATTGTGGTATCTCAATAATTTAGCACTTCTCAGTAAGCACTCTGTAAATACCACTGATTGGCTGATTGATTGGATAAGGAATAGTACAGTTCACTTTTCTCTGGAGGATCTCATAACTGCTACTACTACTACTATCAATCAATCAATCAATCAATCGTATTTATTGAGCGCTTACTATGTGCAGAGCACTGTACTAAGCGCTTGGGAAGTACAAATTGGCAACACATAGAGACAGTCCCTACCCAACAGTGGGCTCACAGTCTAAAAGGGGGAGTAGTAGTAGTAGTACTACTACTACTACTACTACTGCTGCTGCTGCTGCTGCTGCTGCTGCTGCTACTACTACTACTACTACTACTACTACTACTACTACTACTACTACTACTACTACTACTACTACAGTATGAGATCTTCTATTTAAGCCCTTACTTTCCCATAAATATACCTTCCTATTTTAACCGTAATTCATTTTGGGTCTGTTTCCAGGTTAGTTTGTAATGTCCTTGTCTCCCATTTCTATGGTGGTTTTTGTTTGTTTGTTTTTATTTTGTCAGCGTTTAGCATGGAGATCTGCACACAGTTCATTCTATTATTGGATTGGGATTGTGTCGTTTCCTCCTGGGAAGGGTTTGGGAAAGAACTGAGGGTTGTGAATCCCCGAGGGCGTTTCTTGGGAGGGACCAGTGCTGATATTAACAGCTGGAGTCCAGGCCCAAGTTCATTCATTCGTTCAATCGTATGTATTGAGAGCTTACTGTGTGCAGAGCACTGTACTAAGCAGTTGGAAAGTGCAATTCAGTAACAAATGTCTGAAACCAGAAAGTGGGGCTCAGCAGCTGTTTTACGGTGGGGCAGGGCTGGCAGATGAGCCTTTCCCCTCCCCCAGACAAAGACTGGCATAATTGTCCCTCCCCAAGGAAGAACTCAGCCAACTTTTCCAAGCTGCATCCCTACAGTTCCCGCTTCATCTCTGGGTGCTGAGCCCCTGGCCCTGTCCTTCGAGGTTCCCTCAGCCCTGTTCTCTACGGGCCCTGGTCTCCACTGGCTGCCACCACGGGGAAAGGTGTAAGCTACTTATTGCTCCTGATTCTTGGCACCGGTCCACGGAGCTCGTCGAGAACAGAGCGGATAAAACCAGCCTGGCTCCCACCACGTTGGTCTTGAGAGTCATCCGCCTCACTGCACGGAGAACTGGGGTCCATGGCAGGACTGTGACTGCTGGAATCAGGGCCACAAGAAGGCTGAATCTTCTCCTCTGGCCACTATACCCTGTTTTTCTTGTCTTATTTGTCATTGCCCTTATGTTTCCGTCGCCAGCCCTCAGTTCAATTATGCTTAGATGGGGAAACGTCCAGGGACCGTGTCCAATTCTCCCCTAGGTAATTTTCCTAGTACTTAGTGCAATGCCTTGCCCCATTGCTACTCCTTGCTTTGTTGCTGGAGGAGGGAGGGGACCTCCTCTCTGTGATCTCTGAGAGCCTTTCGCAATTTCTGAGGGTCTGTAGCATGGGAACGTCACCTGGAGTGGGCGCTGTTTCTCTGGGTTCTGGATCAGATCTGCTCTCGGAAGTGTGGTGGGGACAAAGGGAGGAGAGCTGACCTTCGGATGGCCTGGGGCGGGACCCCCGAGAGAGGGTCTGCTTGTCGGGGAGCCAGAAGGAGTGGACCGGCTGTAGGGAGGAGGCCCGGATTTGAAGAGGTTAGACAGTGCTCCCTGGTTAAGACCCTCTCCTCCTCTGGTGCAGCAACAACAAGCCGTCTTTTAGGGGGACCGAAGGCGGTTTTCTGGATTCACCTTTTGAGGTGTGTCATCAGGGACCTGATCCTCAAGAAAGTGAGTCTGTCTTGTTCTACTCTCTGCTCTTCCTCCTTCATCATCCTCCCCCCGAAAGGGTATGTGGAGCTCAGGGAGCTGACTCTTGCGCCCTCCTGTCTCTGGGACCCAACATACGAAGTTTATCCATTAGTTGGGATGACAATGGACATGAATTGTAATTATTATTTTTATCGTCATTACTTTTATTTAACTGGCTGTTGTTACTGTTGTTACGGCATTTAGTAAGCACTTACCGCTTGCTGGGCGGTTGGATAGATGCATAGTTGTGCTATCGGACACAGTTTCTGACCCACACGGACCTCACAACTTTATCCCCATTTAACAGAGAAAATGAGGGCCCAGAGAAGTGAAAGGGCATCTCTGAGTTCACACAGCAAACCATGGGCAGAGTTGGAATGAAAACCCAGATCTCCCAGAACCTAGACCCAAGCTGTGATCCTTAAATTAGCGAGTCCTCTTCCAATCTCCTGGTCCTTGTCAGGCCATCAGCCAGAGTAAAGCGAGTGAGCATAAGCCATGGGCAACTCCACGAACAGCGGTAAGGTGTGTCTCCTGTGACGATGTCATTCCACATGGAACAGGAGGAAGATTTTACCCCCACTTTGGAGATCCCGGACTCCCTGTTAGAGAAGTTGTCCAATCGGGTCAGTCATCACATCTTGCTTGTGATGCGGCTGTCTTTACTCTTCGGCAGGAGGTAGAGCAACCTAGTGAAAAAAGCACGTGCCTGGGAGTCAGGAGGCCTGGCTTCTAGCAAAATTCTCCCACTGGACTATGGGGTGACCCTGGGCAAACATTTCACCACTCTGAACCTCAGCTTCCTCCTCTATAAAATGAGGATAAGATAGACTGTGAGTCTCCTGAGGGACAGAAATTGGGTCCAATTTGACCATTCGAATCTACCTCAGTACTTCAGCCGGTATTTAGCATATAGGGTGTTCTTTGTTGATGCTGTAACTGATTCATCAATTGCACTGCATAATTCCTGAACCGTGTATAACTGCTATTCATTAGGAAAGGACATCAGGGAAGTGGAGAAGTGGATTATGACCAGGAGCAGGAGGAGGAGGGGGAAGATGGGATAAGTAATATAGAAGAAGGGAGAGAGAAAAAGAAGAGGCATAATGGGAGGAAGAAGGTGAAGGGGAAGAGGAGAACTAGAAGTAAGATGATAAGAAATAGGAGCAGGAGAAGAAGGAAGAAAAGGGAAGAGGTGGTAGAAAAGAAAGCGTAATGAGAAGAGGAACAATAGAAAGAAGAAAAGGAAGTAAATGAGAAGAAAGGAGGAAAAGAAATAAGAGAAGGAGGAGGGTGGTAATGGAAGGTAGTGGTCCACATCTTTGGCCCCGTTTCCTAGAGGCCCCTATCCTCCATCCCAGGTTATATGAATCAAGGCCGCTGAAAGTGACTACCAGATCCTGGCAGAAGCAGACTGAAGGGCAGAAACAGGCAGTCCATAGAGTGAGAAATAAACTGAGAGGTGGGAGCCAGAGAAAACTAGGCTGCCAGAAGAACGGGGAGCTTTCAGGGGACAGTGTACTGTAGGCACCTGTACTGTAGGCAGGGAAAGGTCCAGGGGTGGAGAGTTAAACTAGAAGAGAGGGGTCAAACGGGTTCCCACGAGACTTCAGTGGATCGGCTGGAGGGGAACTGGGGAAGTTTTCCTGCCAAACCCCCTCTGACGACAATATGCATGGTTGGGTCGTGTGGCAACCAAAGCCTGAACCACTGACCTTCCAGGAGAGGGGGAATCGCTCGTTGGTTGGTCCATGGGCTCTTCTCCCTGTCTTAGGCTCTTCCAGCACCTGTTCTCAGCTCCCCTATCTCTCCCATTGCTTCTTCAGATTTGGCTGACTCCACAAACCGACCATGGGAAACGGAACAGGGGTGACAGAGTTCATCCTTGTGGGACTCACAGATGACCCCCACCTGCAGGCTCTGCTCTTTCTCGTCCTCTTTCTCACCTACGCAGTGAGTCTTACCGGGAACCTGACCATCGTCACTCTAACCCTGCTGGACTCTCACCTCCACACCCCCATGTACTTCTTCCTGCGCAGTTTCTCCTTGCTGGAGATCGCCTTCACGTCCACCTGCATTCCCAGATTCCTAGTCACCATCGTCACCGGAGACAGAACTATTTCCTTTTCCAGCTGCTTCACTCAGCTATTCTTCACCATCTTCCTGGCGGTGTCGGAGTTCTTCCTCCTGGCCGCCATGTCCCATGACCGCTATGTTGCTATCTGCCGGCCCCTGCACTATACGATCGTTATGAGCCGGGGCGTATGCTCCCTGCTGGTCCTCTGCTCTTTTCTCTCCAGTTATCTGATCGTGTTCCCACCCGTTGTGATGGGCGCCCGGCTAGACTACTGCGACTCCAACATCCTCAACCATTTTTTCTGCGATTCTTCCCCATTGATGGGGCTTTCCTGCACAGACACACGCTTCCTGGAGCTGATGGCTTTCCTCTTGTCCTTGGGGACGCTACTTGTTACCTTGGTGCTAATGACTGCCTCCTACACAGCCATCATCCGCACCATCCTAAAACTGCGCTCAGCCCAGCAAAGGAGGAAGGCCTTTTCCACCTGCTCCTCCCACATGGTCGTAGTTTCCATCACATATGGCAGTTGCATCTTCATGTACATCAAACCGTCCGCCAAGGACAGGGTGGAACTGACTAAGGGGGTGGCGGTGCTCACTACTTCTGTGGCCCCCATGCTGAATCCCTTCATCTACACCCTGCGGAACAAGCAGGTCAAACAGGCCTTCAGGGCCCTGGTGAACCGGATTGGGTTTTCCTCCAGGAAGTGAGGATTCATCTGCGATAAAATGCCACAGGAAAATCTGCAGGAGTCTCAAAAGATCGAACACAGAGACTCGGTACCTGTACATTAACCTAATGCTTCATCTGCTTCCTGACCAACTGGATCTGGCCGTTCTGCAGTCCTCTGTGCCCTCCAACACCCGCCCTCCTATAAATCCCTCTCATGGCCAGGTTCCCCGTGCAACCCCAGCTCTTCTGTCTTAGTCTATTCATAGGGGAATCCTGCCTTTTCCCTCCACATGACAGAGATGTTCCGAGATTTGTTCTGCAGGTCGGTGCCGAAGCTGATGGAGTACCACAGTTGCAATGTGTGTCTGTTTTTTTCCCAATTATCCTTCTGTTTCCTAGCCGAGTTTTTGCACCTAGATATTTGATGTCACCTCTCGTCGGCGGAGGGGAATCCAGTGTCTCACCACCTCTAACTACTATCCTATTGCTCTTATTGCTCCCCCTTTCACTTCCACTTTCCACTTCCCCCACTCACCTCTACCCTCTTGCTCTACCCATCTCACCCCCACTTCCTCTCATCTCAGCATGTATGCGTGTGTAAACTTTAGATTGTAATTATAGTGATATATTCTTATTTGGACAGGTATTTGATCAATCATTAGAGTACCAGTGTAGCCTAGTCGATAGGGCAGGGGCTTGAGAATCAGAAGGACCTGCGTTCTAATCCCGGCTCTGCCACTTGTATGCTGTATGAATGTAGGCAAGTCACTTGACATCTCCGTGTCTCAGTTACATCATCTGTAAAATGGAGATAAAGACTATGAGCCCCATGTGGGGCAGGGACTGTATCCAACTTAATTAATTTGTATGTACCGCAGCGCTTACTACAGTTTCTGGCACATAGTAAGCTCTTACCAAAAAACATAGAAATACAACATTCCAGTCTGTGCTATTTGTTCTGCTTCCTTCCTGATCTTTTTTCTTACTCTGGCTCCCATTCTTTGGAAATCATCTCTCTCTGTCTTCCTTATTCGATTGGAAATGCCTGGATAGCAGGAACTCCGTGCTTTTCTTTAGTTGTGCTCTCCCAAGCACTTAGTACAGTGCCTAGAACTCAGTAGCCAGTCACTAGATTCCATTTGATTGACTGATGGATTTCTTAGCACTTGGTATGCCCTCAATAAATGCAAACGAATTGATTGATGGATTGTTTTGCGCTCAGTAGGTGCTCAATTAATGCTGATTGATTGATGGATTGTTTTGCACTCTCTAGGTTCTCAATAAATGCCAGGTGATCTTTTGGCAATCGGTGCTCAACAAATACCATTAAATGACTGATTAGACACTTGATTAAATAATTGCTAGATCTGACATCCTATGAGGCAGAATGAAATGGAGAAGTCAAGCCACAAAGGGAGCCACAGTATGGTATTTATTGAGCAGTTATTGTGCGCTTACTGAGGTAAGCTCTTGGGAGAGTACAGTACGACAAGTTGGTAAACACGTTCCCAGCCTACAAGGAACTTACAGTCTAGAGGGGAGACAGACATTAGTAATGATGGTACTTGTTAAGTGCTTACTATGTGTCAAACACTGCAGTAAGCACTGGGGTAAATACAAGATAATCAGGTTGTCCGCCATGGAGCTCACAGTCTTATTCCCCATTTTACAGATGAGGTAACTGAGGCACAGAGAAGTTAAGCTGCTTGCCCAAGCTTGCACAGCAGCAAGTGGTGCAGTCTGGATTAGAACCCACATCCTCTTACTCCCAAGCCCGTGATCTTTCCACTAAGCCATGCCACTTCTCTAATATAATAACATTAATATAAATAATTAAATTACTGATATGTCCATTACTGCTGTGACGCTGAGGGTGTGTGACTATTACATGCTTAAAGGGTGCAGATCCAAGAGGATAGGTGTCACCGAAGGGTCTGCAATAAAGCATCAAGCATTTTAAGCTTTTATTTGAATTTATTCTATTGTATTTATTGAGCACTTACTGTGTGCATAGCACTGTACTAAGCGCTTTGAATCACCTCAGTCCTGCTGCTTAAGTACCTTGATCAAACACTGGCTAGAAAAACTAGAATAGCAAGGCACCAAACTCCAACCTCATTTGTAAACCGTAAAATGAGGACAAAATGCCCATTTGCTAGAGTTCTACCTGAGCAACTTTATCCATCTTATCTCTACAGCTCCCTTCATTCCAACAATTCCACCCGTCTGACTTGCCTACAGCTACTCCATTAGCTTTCCATTCTCTTCCTCGGTCAGGTGGGAGCTCCTTTTTGCCAAGTCACTTAATTTCTCTGTGCCTCAGTTACCTCAACTGTAAAATGGGGATTAAGACTGTAAGCCCCCTGTGGGTCAACCTGATCACCTTTTAACCTCGCCAGCGCTTAGAGCAGTATTTTGCACATAATAAGTGCTTATTGAATACCATCATTATTAAGGAACAAGTCTCGACCAGTCAATCAATCAATTGTTTTGTTGACCAGCAACTGGATGCAGAACATTGTACTGAGCTCTTGGGAGAGGACAGCAGAATTGGTAGACACAATCCCTGCCCTCAAGAAGTTTGTAACCCATCAGGAAAGACAGACACTGCAACAGATTGCGGCTAGGAAGAGGTAATAGAGAATAAAGATGTGAGTATGCACAAACAGATGCTTAGGTAACGGGTATAATAAAGTGAGAGTTGGTGGCATGAGAGATCAGGGAAGAAATTAATCGGACCTAGCACGTCCACTGAAATTTCCAAGTGGTTTATACAGTACATTGCACCGTGAACGGAATGAAGGAAATGTGTTGAAGACAACACCAAAGTTCTGGGCTTGTGAGACAGGGAGGATGCTAATCAAACATACATATGTAATCCAACATATATACATGAGTAGTAAGGAGGGAATAAATAACCCCATATGTGCTAGAATTGGCTGAAGAAATGATATGGCTCTGGGGAGTGAGAAATTAACTGGAGCTTTTTGGAGGAGTTGAGACTTCAGGAGGGTGGTCAACATGGGGACAGCTGTGGTTTGTCTGACACGGGAAAGGAGGGGGTCCCAAATCTCTCCACTGCTCAAATCCTTCCGATGGTTGTCCATTCCTGTCCACATCAAGCAGAAACTCCTGACCATGAGTTGCAAGGCTATCTCTCAGCATTCTCGCTCTTCTGCTTATGCATTATCTTCTCCCACTACACCCCAGTTTCACTCTTTGCGCCTTCCAAACTAACCTACTAGTGTGCGTCATTCTCAACAGTCGCCATCCCCGACCCCGGCTCCATGCCTTTCCTCCTGCTCTGCCATTGCATACCTACCAGACCACTGTTCACTATAAAACCCTTCTGAAATCCCTCTTCCTTCAAGAGTTCTTCCCCACCTATTTTTCTTTTGCCTAGGTCTCGTCTTCCTAACTTCCACCTCAGCACTTATTCAATCCCAACTTTCCATAACACTTCTGATCATATCAATTTAGTCTCTCTCAGTTACTCTCCCAGAATTTTAAGATGAGGCAACTCTAGCACACAAGACTTTATTTACACCCATCTTCAGCACTTATGTATTCATCTTTATTCAAATATACATTCAATTATTTAAACTGACCACTCTAGTGGTAAATTATTACTGCATTCATTATTATCATTATTGCTGTTGTATTCCTAATCGTTTACTGGGTGCCAGACATGGTGCTGGGTACTGGAATAGGTACAAGACCATCAAGTCAAGCACAGTCCCTGTTCCACACTAAGATCAAAGTCTATATTGGAGGTAAAATAGGTTTCAAATCTCCATTGAATAGCTAAGGAAAGTGAGGCAGAGAGAAGTTAAGTGGCTTGCCTAAGGTTGGACAGCAGACAAAGAGCAGAGTAGGGATTAGAATCTGGTTCCTGTAACTTCCAGTCCTGTGTTTATTCCACTAGCTGACATTACTTCTTCTTCTCATACCTTCCTTCCTCATTAGATTGAAATTTTCTTGAGGACAGGGGTCGTGTTCATTTACTCTATTGTATTCTCTCAAGAATGTAGCACCTCCCAGTAACCACCAGGTAAATATCACTGACCAGTGACTTTACACACTGACTGTGTAAAGAATAGTACAGCTCACTGCTCCCAGGAGGCCCTCATAACTAATATTACTACAGTATATAATTGTCTATTTAAGCCCTTACTTTCCCATAAACATATCTTCCTATTTTAACCGTAATTCATTTTGTGTCTCTCTCCCTGTTAGATTGTAAACTCCCTGAGGCGAGAGATCATGCCGTCAACTTTTTTTTTTAGTTTTTATTTTCTCAGCATTTAGCACAGAGGTCTGGACACCGTATATGCTGATGACGGATTGGGATTGTGTGTTTTCCTCCTGGAAGGTCTTGGGAAAGATCTGGTGACTGTGAATCCCCGAGGGCAGTCCTTAGGGAGGACCAGTGTTAATGGATTAAGAGAGCGGGGCCCAAACAGATGGTCCTGAAGTAGGGTGGGGAAACACCGAGCTGATGGATGAGCTTCTCCCCTCCCCAAAGCTAAAGATGGAGTCTCTGCTCCTTCTTGGAGAAGAACTCAGCCAAGGTCTCCAGGCTGCCTCTCCATGATGGGTCCCTGCAGTCCCTCTGAGTGCTGTGCCCTCGACCCTGCCCTCCGAGTTCCCCCCCAGCCCCGTTTTCCACGGGCCCCAGTCTCCACTGGCCGCCACTGAGGGTAACGATATAGACTCATTAGTGCTCCTGAGTGCTGCTCCCCGCGGCCAGGCTGTGACTCCTGGCCCCGGCCCCAGGAGCTGATCACAATCAGAGCGGATAAAAAGCTGGCTGGCTCCTGCCACGACAGCCTTAGAGTCACCCGCCTCCCTGCGTGGAGAACGGGTCTGTGCTGTGGCTGTTAGAATCCGGGCCACAAGGAGCCTGAAACGTTTTCTTCTAGCCACCGTCCCCTGTTGCTCTTGCCTTATTTGCCATTGCCTGTATGTTTCCATCGCCAGCCTTCTGCTCAGTTATGCTTAGATGGGGAAATTTCCAGGGACCGTGTTTAATTCTTCCTTGGATAATTTTCCCAGTGTTTAGTGCAGCACTTAGGCGCTATTGCTACTCCTTGCTCTGGTGCTGGAGGAGGGAGGGGACCTCTTTTCTGTGATTTCTTAGAGTATTTCCCACTACCCGAGGGTTCTGAGTGTGGGAGGGTTACCCGGGGTGGGCCCTGTCTGGGTTATGGATTGGATGTGGTCTTGGAAGTGTCTTGTGGACAAAGGATGGGAAGCTGACCTTCAGCTGGCCTGAGGCGAGCCCCCGAAGAGGGTCCGATTGACAGGTAGCCACAGGGAGGGAGCAGGAGGTCAGAAGGAGAATGTCTGGATGTGACGGGGTTGGACAGTGTTCCCTAGTCCCAACCATCCCCTCCTCTGGTGCAGTCCCAGTACGTCATCTTCAAGGGGGACAGAGCACGGCCTTCCGAGAGAAGCAGCATGGCTCAGTGGAAACTGTACGGGCTTTGGAGTCAGAGGTCATGGGTTCAAATCCCAACTCCGCCACATGTCTGCTATGTGACCTTGGGCAAGTCACTTAACTTCTCTGAGCCTCAGTTACCTCATCTGTAAAATGGGGATTAAGGACTTGATCACCTTGTATCCCCCCAGCGCTTAGAACAGTGATTTGCACATAGTAAGCGCTTAACAAAGTCATCGTTATTAATTTATTTCGAGTTCACCTTCTGAGGGTCACCATCAGGGACCTGATTACGGGAAAGTGAGTCTGTCACTGCTCTCATCCCTGCTCCTCCTGCTTTCATCCTCTTCGCCTCTAAAGTAATATTTGGGGCTCATGTGAGCTGACTCGTGTGAGTTGGTCTGGAACCCTCACAGGTATTTTTCTTATTATTAGGAATGACACTGGACATGAAGTGTCAATATTATTTATTATTATCATTATTATCATTGTTGTTGCGCTCGTTGCAGTTGTTGGTGTTGTTGTTATAATGGCACTTACTGAGCGCTTGGGTAGATGAATGCCTAGCATATCAGATACAGTCCCTGTCCCACACTGGACTCAAACCTCGTCCCCATTTTACAGAGGAGGAAACAGAGGACCAGAGAGGCGCAGGGATTTCTCCAAGGTCACACAGAAGGCAAAGGGCAGATCTAGAATGAGAAGCCAGTCCAATTTCTGACCCTTAAGCTACCCAGCCACCTTCATGTCTTACGGTCCAGCACAGGAGGCCAGTAACCGAGGTAAATCAGTTGAGACACTGGCATCTCCCCAAACGGAGGTTGGGTGGTGTGGCGGGGAAGTTGTCTTCTGGGAGGATGTCATTCCACACGGAACCAGAGGAAGACTTTACCCCACCCTGGAGACTCCGGATCCCCTGTTAGCAGAGTTGCCCAGTCAGGTCAGCCATCAATTCTTGCCTGTGATGGACTGTCTTTATTCTTTGGAAGGGGGCAGAACAACCTAGTGAAAGTAGCACTGGATAGGGAGTCTCTCCTGGCTGCTAGTCCCAACTTTCCCACTGGTCTATTGGCTAACCCTGGGCAAACATGTCACCACTCTGAGCCTCAGCTTCCTCCTCTACAAACGAGGATAAGATAGACTGTGAACCCCTCTAAGAGATCGAAATTGGGTCAGACCTGACCATCTTGAATCTAACTCAGAACTTCGGGCGGTGCTTAGCACATATGGCATGCTTTGTTAATGCTGTAACTGATTCATCAATTGCCCGGGATAATTCATGAATCGGGTATAACCACCGCCCAATAGGAAAGGACACCAGAGAAGTGGAGAAGAAGGTGTATGACCAGAAGCAGGAGGAGGAAGGAGAAGAGGAAGTGGAGGATAAGGATTACAGGAGAAGGGAGGAAAAGGAAGAAAGTGAGGGGGAAGAGAAAAACGAGAAGTAAAAGGAGAAGAAATAAGAAGAAGAACTGGAGAAGGAGGAAGAAAGGGGAAGAGGAGGTAAAAAAAAGAAAAGTTGTAATGAGAAGAGGAAGAATCGGTCAGTCAATAAGTCCATCGTATTTACTGAGCACTTACTGTGTGTAGAACACTGTACTATATACGTACAATATAACTAAATAAGACACATCCCCTTCCCACAACAAGCTGACAGTCGAGAGGACGAAACAGACAACATAAATAAATAAAATTACAGATATGTACATAAATGCTGTGGGACTGGGAGGGAGGGTGAATCAAGTGAATAAGTCAGGGCGACGCAGAATGGAGTGGGAGAAGGGGAAAGGAGGGCTTCTTAGAGGAAATGTGCTTTCGATAAAGCTTTAAAAATAGAGAGAAAAATTGCCCATCAGGTATGAAGAGGGAAGGCATTCTGGGCCAGAGGTAGGACGTGGGCGAGAGATTGACAGTGAGAAGGTAGTGAGAAGGACGGCATTAGAGGAGCGAAGAGTGAGGGCTGGGTTGTAGAAGGAGAGAAATGAGGAAAGGCAGGAGAGAGCTAGATGATTGAGTGCTTTAAAGCCGATGGTAAGCAGATTTGATGTGGAGGTGAATGGGCAACTACTGGCGGTTCTTGAGGAGTGGAAACACACGGACTGTACGTTTCTGCAACAAAATGATCCGGGTGGTAGAGTGAAGTATATACCGGAGTGGGAAGAGGAAGCAGGGAGGTCAGTAAGGAGGCTACTACAGTAATCAAGACAGGATAGAATAAGTGCTTGGACTAATGTGGCAGCAGTTTGGATGGAAGGAAAAGGGCAGATTTTAGCGATGTTGTGAAGGTCGACCCGAAAGTATTTAGTAATTGATTGAATATGTGGATTGAATGAAAGAGAGGTGTCATGGTGAACACCAAGGTTACGGGCTTCTGAGACAGGAAGGATGGTGGTACCGTCTACAGTGATGGGAAAGTTGTAGGAAGTACAGAATTTCGGTAGGAAGATAAGGAGTTCTGTTTTAGACATTTCAGGTTTGAGGTGATGGTGGGACATCCAAGAAGAGATGTCTTGAAAGCAGGAGGAAATATGAGACTGCAGAGAAGGAGAGGGATACGGGCTGGAGATGTAGATTTGGGAGGAGAAAAGGGAGGAGGCAGATAAAGGGGAGACTGGAGGGAGGTAATAGCAGGTAGTGAACCACATTTCTGGCCCCGTTTCCTAGAGGCCCCTCTAGGCTGCATGGATCGGGGCTACTGGATATGATTACCTCAACCAGGCAGGAGCAGACAGAAGAGAAAGTCAGAGACAGTCGAAAGAGCGAGGAATAAGACGAAAGGTGGGAGCCAGAGAGATCCTCACTGCCAGAGGAACCAGTAGCTCTCAGGGGAGGGTGGGCTCACCGGTACCGTGGACATAGAACCAGCACCTAGGAAAGGTTGATGGATCTCCTGGAGCAGATTCGGGAATTTTCCCACTCCCCTTTCTGACCAAAGTGTGCATGATTTGGTTGTGCAACAGCCAGAGCCGTAACCACTGACCGTCCAGGGGACGGGAAATCGCGCATTGGTTGGTCCATGGGCTCTTCTCCCAATCTTAGGCTGTTCCTGCATCTTCCCTTAACTCCCTCATCTCTCCCATTGCTCCTGCAGTTTTGGCTAACGCCACCAATCAACCATGGAAAATGACACGGGGGTGACAGAGTTCATCCTCGTGGGGCTCAAGGTGACCCCCACATGTAGGCTCTAATCTTCCTCGTCCTCTTCCTCACCTACGAATTCAGCGTCACCGGGAACCTGACCATAGTCATCATCACCCTCCTGGACTCCCGCCTCTGCACCCACATGTACTTCCTGCACAGTTTCTCCTTGCTGGAGATCGCCTTCACGTCCACCTGCATTTCCACATTTCTGGTCATCATTGTCACCGGAGACAGAACCATTTCCCTTTCCAACTGCTTAACTCAGCTGTTCTTCACCATCTTCCTTGGGGTGACCGAGTTCTTCCTCCTGGCCTCCATGTCCTACGACCGCTATGTTGCCATCTGCCGGCCACTGCACTACCGACCGTCAAGAGCCGGGGTACATACTTCCTGCTGGTTCTCTGCTCTTTTCTTGCCAGTTACCTGATCGTGTTTCCATCGTTTGTGATGGGTGCCCGGTTAGACTACGGCACCTCCAAAGTCCTCATCCACTTCATCTGTGATTCTTCACCAATGATGGGGCTTTCGTGTCGCTTTTGAACTATCCCTCCTCCACCTTCCCTTTCCTTCCCTTCCTTTGAAGCCCACATTATTAGCCTCTACCACCCCCTCCAGATTCTTGTAGCCGTCATCTACCGCCCTCACGGCCCCACTTCCAACTTCTTTAACGACTTTGACCCCTTCCTCACCTTCCTTCTCTCCTTCTCCATGCCCACTCTGATCCTCGGAGACTTCAATATCCACATGGATATCCCTGACGACTCCTCTGCCGCCCGCCTTCTATCTCTCCTAGACGCTGCCAACCTCTTCCTCCACCCCACCTCACCCACTCACCAACTTGGTCATACCTTCGACCTCATCATCTCCTATGGCTGCACCGTGTCCACCCTCACCAACTCTGAAATCCCTCTCTCTGATCATAATCTTCTCACCTGCCTCCTCACTCACACTCCTTTCCCCTGTAAATCCATATTACTCCCTCACAGAGACCTCCACTCTCTTGACCCCATCCATCTTTCGGAGCACCTCACACCCCAACTCGCCGCCCTCTCCTCTCTACCCAGTCTTGATGATCAGATTACTGCTCTCAACTCTACCCTTTCTACTCAACTAGACTCACTCGCTCCCCTTTCCCTTCGCCGCTCTCGTACCACTAACCCACAGCCCTGGATCACTGCCACTGTCCACCTCCTTCGCTCTTATGCTCGAGCTGACGAACGCTGCTGGCGAAAGTCTAAACACCATGCCAACTTCGTTCACTTCATGTTTATCCTTTCCTGCCTTAACTCAGCGCTCTCTTCTGCCAGAAAAAACTATTTCTCCTCCCTTATTGACACCCATGTCCATCACCCCCGCCAGCTCTTCCGTATATTCAACTCCCTTCTCAGGCCCCCGGTTCCTCCCCCTCCTCCTTCCCTCACCCCCAACGACCTGGCCTCCTACTTCATTAACAAAATTAAATCCATCAGGTCCGACCTCCCCAAAGTCACTTCCCCTCTTCTCCAACCCCCCGGCTCTCAACACTCTCTGCTACTCTCCCATCCTTCCCAGCAGTATCCTCAGAGGAGCTCTCCACCCTCCACTCAAGTGCTACTCCGGCCACCCGTGCTTCTGACCCCATTCCCTCTCATCTCATGAAATCTCTCACTCCATCACTTCTCCCCTCCTTAACTTCCACCTTCAACTGCTCACTCTCCACTGGTTCCTTCCCCTCTGTCTTCAAACATGCCCATGTCTCTCTCGTCCTAAAAAACCCTCTCTTGACCCCACCTCACCTTCTAGTTATCGCCCCATATCCCTCCTACCATTCCTTTCCAAACTCCTTGAACGAGTTGTCTACACGCGCTGCCTCGAATTCCGCAACACATACTCTCTCCTCGACCCCCTCCAATCTGGCTTCTGTCCCCTAAATTCCACGGAAACTGCCCTCTCAAAGGTCACCAATTACCTCCTGCTTGCCAAATCCAACGGCTCATACTGTAACTCCATCCTAATCCTCCTCAAACTCTCAGCTGCCTTCGACACTGTGAACCACCCCCTTCTCCTCAACATGCTATCCGACCTTGGCTTCACAGACTCCATCCTCTCCTGGCTCTCCTCTTATCTCCCCTGTCGTTCATTCTCAGTCTCTTTTGCAGGCTCCTCCTCCCCCTCCCATCCCCTTACTGTGGGGGTTCCCCAAGGTTCAGTGCTTGGTCCCCTTCTGTTCTCGATCTACACGCACTCCCTCGGTGACCTCATTCGCTCCCACGGCTTCAACTATCATTTCTATGCTGATGACACCCAGAACTACATCTCTGCCCCTGCTCTCTCCCCATCTCTCCAGGCTCGCATCTCCTCCTGCCTTCAGGACATCTCCATCTGGATGTCTGCCCGCCACCTAAAACTCAACATGTCCAAGACTGAACTCCTTGTCTTCCCTCCCAAACCCTGCCCTCTTCCCTGACTTTCCCATCTCTGTTGACGGCACTACCATCCTTCCCGTCTCACAAGCCCGCAACCTTGGTGTCATCCTCGACTCCGCTCTCTCATTCACCCCTCACATCCAAGCCGTGACCAAAACCTGCCGGCCTCAGCTCCGCAACATTGCCAAGATCCGCCCTTTCCTCTCCATCCATACCGCTACCCTGCTCATTCAAGCTCTCATCCTATCCCGTCTGGATTACTGCATCAGCCTTCTCTCTGATCTCCCATCCTCGTGTCTCTCCCCACTTCAATCCATACTTCATGCTGCTGCCCGGATTGTCTTTGTCCAGAAACGCTCTGGGCATGTTACTCCCCTCCTCAAAAATCTCCAGCGGCTACCAATCAATCTGCGCATCAGGCAGAACCTCCTCACCCTGGGCTTCAGGGCTCTCCATCACCTCGCCCCCTCCTACCTCACCTCCCTTCTCTCCTTCTACAGCCCACCCCGCACCCTCCGCTCCTCTGCTGCTAATCTCCTCACCGTACCTCGTTGTCGCCTGTACCGCCGTCGACCCCCGGCCCACGTCATCCCCCGGGCCTGGAATGCCCTCCCTCCGCCCATCCGCTCTTCCTCCTTTCAAGGCCCTACTGAGAGCTCACCTCCTCCAGGAGACCTTCCCAGACTGAGCCCCTTCCTTCCTCTCCCCCTCGTCCCCCTCTCCATCCCCCCATCTTACCTCCTTCCCTTCCCCACAGCACCTGTATATATGTATATATGTTTGTACATATTTACTACCCTATTTATTTATTTATTTATTTTACTTCTACATATCTATTCTATTTATTTTATTTTGTTACTATGTTTGGTTTTGTTCTCTGTCTCCCCCTTTTAGACTGTGAGCCCACTATTGGGTAGGGACTGTCTCTATATGTTGCCAACTTGTACTTCCCAAGCGCTTAGTACAGTGCTTTGCACACAGTAAGCGCTCAATAAATACGATTGATTAATTGATTGATTGATTGATTTCATGGACAGACTTCCCACTTCCTGGAGCTGATGGGTTTCCTCCTGGCCTTGTCGACATTCCTTATACCCTGGAGCTAATGACCGCTTCTTACATGGCCATCGTGCATGCCATCCTAAGACTGCCCTTCACCAGCAGGGGAGAAAGACCTTTTCCACCTGCTACTCCCATGTGGTCGTGGTCTCCATCAGGTAGGGCAGCTGCATCTTCATATACATCAAACCAACCACCAAGGACAGGGTGGAACTGACCAATGGGGTGGCGGTGCTCACTACTTCTGTGGCCCCCATGTGGCCCCCTTCATCTACATCCTGCGGAACGAGCAGGCCAAGAAGGCCTTTAGGGACTTGATTCAGTGAGTTGGATTTTCCTAGGGGAAGTAAGGTCTCATCTGCGATAAAGTACAACTGGAAAATCTTCAGGAGTCACAAAGTGGCCACAAAGACTCGGTACCTGTACATTAGCCTAATGGTTCATCTGCTGCCTACCAAACAGGACCTGGCCGTTCTCCATCACTCCGTGCATCTCCGCACCCACCCTCCTGGAAATACATCCCCTAGCTAAGTCCCCCTGCTCCCTTAGCCCTCCTCCCTGGTCCACACAGGGAAGAGTTTAGTCTTTTCCTCTGCATAATAAGAAAATTGCGAGGTTGCTCAACGTGTCGGTGTCGAATCTCTCTCCGTGTATGAGCTAAATTACTGTGTCCAACCTGATTAATTTTTACCTACCCCAGCTCTTAGAGCAGTGTTTGGCACATAATGAACACTTAACAAGTACCATAATAATAATTATTATTATTCCTTGATCCTGTAGCAGTGAGGTCACTGGTCATCAGAGGGAGGGCAAACCAAAAGTTCACCACTTCTCAATCCCATCCTCTCATTTCCACTTCCCCCTCCTCCCCTCATCTTCACCTTCTCATACTCCCCCTCTCTTCCCACCTTCTAACATCCAATCTCAGCATTTGCATATATGAATATGTTAAATTATAATTTTTGTGATTTCATATGATTTGGGCTGACATTCCAATCTGTCTCACTTGTTCTGGTCCTTATCTGATCCTTGTTCTTACAGAGGCTCCCACTCTTTGGAAATAATCCCTGTCTGTCTCCCCCATTCGTTTGGAAACATCAGTGTGTTCTTCTCCACTTGTCTTCTCCCAAGCACTCCATATAGTGCCTAAGACTTAGAAGGCTGTCTATAGATTCCATTTGATGGATGGATGGATGGATTAACACTCATTAAGCATAGCCAAACGGAAATTACAGGCTCTGGGAGTCAGAGGACTTGGGCTTTAATCCCAGCTCTGACACTTGTTGACTGTGTGACCTTGGGTACATCACTTTAATTTCTCTATGCCTCAGTTACCTCATCTGCAAAATGGGGATTAAGACTCTGAGTCCTACGTGGGGCTGATTAGCTTGTATGTACTTTAGCCTTAGTATAGCTCCTATCACATAGTAAGTGCTTAGCAAATACCATTAAAAGTATTTTTCAAATTGCTAGCATGTTGACATTCCTTAGCTGTTCAATAAATGTCATTGATTGACCAATGGAGTAACTGATTGACTTGATTGATTGATTAAATGATAGTCCTAGCATCTCATTTATTATCGCGGTGGGGAGTATCTCAATACAAGAGCAGAGCTCCTAAAAGGAGGCTGAGTTTTCCGGGAGACCAGAAGAAGCATGGGACTCAGGGAAACATTATGAGACACCCCGCTGAAAGAAGCTGGTATGCCATCCTTGTAGTTGTTCTGGAAAATGATACTAAGTAGAGAGAAGAATCCCAGCTCACTTCTCGAGGTCCTAGGCGGAGAGGCTTAGACCCAGCGCTTAGAACAGTGCTTTGCACATAGTAAGTGCTTAATAAATGCCATTATTATTATTATTATTATTATTATTATTATTATTAATTGACTGCTTGGTCAACACGTGACCCGGACTCCCACAAGAAAGGACAGCTCAGGCCAGGTGCAGGTACTCGGCCAGACCCAGGGCCGAGGGTCAGTTTGTGTCCTCGTGAGGAGCATATGCTACCACACCAGCTGCAGCCAGGGGACAGGACACTGCTAACCTCCGTGACCGACTCTCCGGCGAGGCTCTGGTCATCCTGAGCTCCTAAAAAACTGAATAAAATTGCCAGTTACCACCTTGCCCACAACCACTGAGCGGGTTTTCTGGAAAGGAGTGGGCCTGGGAGCATCACTCTGGGGTACCCCTGATAAGAGGAGAGTGGTGTGTCTGAATCTCTCGATCAGGTCCCCCGTCTCTGTCAAGACCTAATTGAACGGAGGCCTGTGGCACCCCATGTGAAAGGAAGTGGAGGAGCAGAGTGTCAGAGGGGCTGTGGGCCAGTAATTCTGTCCATAAACTGTCAGGCGGCAGCTTCCTCGGAAAGTGGGAGACTCAGAGCTAGAGCTGCCCCTGGATAGAGTCTTCCCCATTTTGGACCAGGACCCCCCAGATATCATCATAGCCACAGATGCCTTCTGGGTCCCCTCCACCACAGCGAAGAGAGAAAGGAGATCCCACTTCCTTTACACTTGATGGACAGAGATGCCTTAGCTCCTTTCTGTTTCCTTCTCAAATAAGAAGGAAGAGCATAGAGGTTAAGGAAGGGAGAGCTGAGGAGGGAAAATAGAACGAGAGCTTGGGTAAGGAGAGCTTCGTTCCAGTATAGGTGGTAGACAATGGAGGACCCATATGGGAAGGGAGGGAGGGAAGGAGAGAGGAAATCAAGGATTCTACCTCTCCCAGATGCTGCTGCTACCTCTCCCAGAGGGGTGTTATGTAGAAAACACCATCATTATCATTATTAACACAGATTCAACCTTTAGCTCCTAGTCAGGGACCTTATCCCAAACGTTCCCAGGAAGTCTCAACACACAGTAGACCATTCAGGTACCGAGCGCGGGCCACTTACACGGGTGGGGTTTCAACACATCCATTCATATTTATGAGCCCGCCCTGAGTTCCATTAGCTCAGGAGGAGAGGCCGGACCCTGGGGATCAAAGCAGCAAGTCTCCCGATAGATGGTAAACGTTTTGAAGGCATGGATCGTGTCTATTATTTTTGGTGCATTTCTATTATGTGCCAAGCACTGTTCTAAGCACTGTGACAGATACAAAATAATCAGAATGAACACAGTCCCTGCCCCACATGGGGAACAGTCTAAGTAGGAGGGAGTCATCCACATTAATCCCCATTTTTATTATATTTATTAAGCACTTACTATGAGTGAAACACTGTTCTAAGTGCTGGGGTGGATACAAAATAATCAGGTTGGACCCAGTCCTTGTCTTGCATGAGGTTCATAATCTAAGTAGGAGGAAGAACAGGAAAACTGAGGCTCAGAGAAGTTATGGTCACTCCACCACGTGTCTGCTGTGTGACTTTGGGCAAGTCATTTAACTTCTCTGTGCCTCAGTTACCTCATCTGTAAAATGGGGATTAAGACTGTGAGCCCCACGTGGGACAACCCGATCAATTTGTAACCTCCCCGGCGCTTAGAACAGTGATTTGCACATAGCAAGCGCTTAACAAATGCCATCATTATTATTATTAGCAGGCAAGTGGCAGACCCAAGATAAGAACCCAGGTTCTCTGACTTCCAAATCCATGTTCTTTTCTACTAGACCATGCTACTTCCTAGCTAGTGACTCAAGATATATGATTCATGGATTAATTGAGAGTAGGTTTCATCCCCAAAAGAGACTCAACCAATCTGAACCTAACCACCATTTGCAAAAACGAGATCTCTATTGTGCCACCTCACTTGCTCTCCTCTTGATCACTTGGATGGTTTGGGATACCTCTGCGGCTGTGCCCCACCCCAAATCCGCAGCCCCAATCCGGGTTTTAAAGTTTCACAGCCAAAGCCAACAAAGCAACCTCAATCCATTTGTGTCTCCTGACGTACCCCCGGGGAGACTTTCATTCTTCTTACAATTAGTCCCTGTGGGCCCATCGGGAACCGAAGAGTATAAAACCCCACTCTTGCTCCTGCAGTAGGTGGAGAAGCCCATCTACTGAACCAGGGGACCAGATTGTCTCCGCTGCTGTGAACAGAGAGAACTGGATGCCTTCCTTTCCACCTGCTTCTTAGAGGACGGAGAAACCTTGACCCCGTTGGAAGTGGTTGGGGTCACGTGTCCAATGGTAATGGGAGGGCGAGGAAGGGAGTAGGGTCTGAGCAGCTGCCCATCAGCACAGAGCAGTGGAACAGGTGGGAAATTCCATATAGACCTGTCACTATCTCAGCACCACTACCCAGTCCCCAGGGGATGAAGTCCTAGGAAAGTGAGGATCCCTCAGGGTCACTTTGAGGCTTTACTTTCCCGCTGTGGATTTCAGAGCCTCAATCCGTGGATGACTGCACCCAGCTTCCCTCCAACCCTGAAATCCTGGAGCCTGAGACCTTGTCCCCTAGCCTCCGTTCAGAACTGGTAATTATCAGAAAATCAGTCAATCAATTAACGGTATTTATTGAGGGCTAACTGTGTGCAGAGACGTTTACTAACGTTTGGGAGAGTACAAAAGATTTGGTAGACATGTTCCCTGACCATAAGAACCTTACAGTATAAAGAAAGAGACAGACATAAATATAAACCCATAGGTAAATGATGGATATGTATGTAAGTGCTGTAGTACTGAAGCTGGGGTGAGTAACAAGTGCTTAAAAGGGAAAGGTTCAAGTGCATACACGACTCAGAAGGGAGAGGGAGCTTGGGAAAAGAGGGCTTAATAGAAATGCACACACACACACACACACACACACACACACACACACACACGCACGCACACAATACTTTATCCCCAGTCTGCTCTTTGTCATCCTTACTGACCCAAGCAGGATCCCTTTAATCCAGGGAGGCTCTCTGGTGGCTGGTTAGTCTCTGACCACCCCACCAGCATTCTGTGTCCAGATTCTTTAATCTTCAGAAGTAGTGTCGCTTATTAAAAAGACGGCCTGGGATTTAAAGTTACCTTATTTGTAACCTTGATCCAGTCACTTAAATTCTCTGTGTCAGTTCCCTCAACTGCAAACTGGGGATTCAGTATTTGTTCTCCCTCCTACCTGGATTGTGAGTCCTGTTTGGGACCCAATTATCTTCTATCTACCCCCAGCGCTTTATAAAGTGCTTGACACATAGTTGGGGCTTGACTTCCTCTCTTCCTACTCCTTTTTATCGCCCTGACTGACTCCCTATATTCAGCACCATCAAACCCTCTTCTCCACCCCAGCCCCACAGCACCTATGTACATATCCATAATTTATTTACATTAATATCTGTCTCACCTTCTAGACTGTAAGCTCGTTGTGGACAGGGAATGTGTCTATTATATTGTTGTGTTGTACTCTACCAAGCGTTTAGTATAGCGCCCTGCACACAATAAGAGCTCAGTATATACGACTGATGGATTGACAAAAACCACAGTTGTTGTTCACTCAAGACAGGCATTCCAAACCCGTCTCCTGTGGATATTCTCTTTTTCAGTCAGCATGTCCAGGGAATGGCCGGGCTATGAGCTCCTGAACACTCACTGGGTCCTATGCTCATGGTCCCAACCTCCCTTCCTTCCTCAAGGCTCCTGACGAACTCAGTTTCCCACGTACTGGCAGTCAATAAGTTGGGTGCATATATTGTGATGAAACCTTGACATTCATGGATGGGTCAAAAGACACTCCCCCCCCCCCCCGCCATTCACATATACACGAGGCATTTACGCATCCATGATCCAGGGGGCAGTCTGCACTCAGTCTCAACAATCATGTGTACATGCTACTTAAGTTCTTATTTTGACGACACTACCAGAAAATACGTTTACGTTTGCATGCCCATAAGAACGAAAGCTCCATGTGGGCAGGGTATTTGTCACATGCTTTTGTGTACTTTCATGAGAGATTAGAACAGTGCCCTGCTCCCAGTGGGTGCTCAGGAAATACAACCTCTATTCCAAGTATTATCTCTCTTCCGACCTTCACGCAAGTTCTGGGTGCTGAAGCCTAAGGATCACTGCTGGAACCATCATTTTTATATTGTCCTGCGGAGAGGTGTCAGCCATCAAACCAAGCAGTCATCCCAAGGAATGGGTCCTGAGCCAGCCATACCCAAGATTTCTTGGACCCGGCCTGGAGTGGAGGACCCTGGGCATATCTGGAGCCGTCTCTACCCACTTAGTATGGAGGGAGCAGAGAAACAGCCCTCGATTCCCCTCTAGTATGGCAGACTGACGGTCCTCTTGGCGTTATTAATTCATTCATTCAATCATATTTATTGAGCACTTAGTGTGTGCAGAGCACTTTACTAAGTCTTGGAAAGTACAAGTTGGCAACGTATAGAGATGGTTCCTACCCAACAACGGGCTCACACTCTAGAAGGGGGAGACAGACAACAAAACAAAACATGTGGACAGATGTCAAGTCGTCAGAACAAATAGAATTAAAGCTAAATGCACATCATTAACAAAATAAATAGAATAGTAAATATGTACAAGTAAAATAAATAGAGTAATAAATCTGTACAAACATATATATGGGTGCTGTGGGGAGGGGAAGGAGGTAGGGCGGGAGGGATGGGGAGGAGGAGAGGAAAAAAGGGGCTCAGTCTGGGAAGGGCTCTTGGAGAAGGTGAGCTCTCAGTAGGGCCTTGAAGGGAGGAAAAGAGCTAGCTTGGCGGATGTGTGGAGGGAGGGCATTCCAGGCCAGGGGGAGGACGTGGGCCGGGGGTCGACGGTGGGACGGGCGAGAACGAGGTACAGTGGGGAGGTTAGCGGCAGAGGAGCGGAGGGTGCGGGATGGGCTGTAGAAGGAGAAAAGGGAGGTGAGATAGGAGGGGGCGAGGTAATGGAGAGTCTTGAAACCGAAAGTGAGGAGTTTTTGCTTGATGCGTAGGTTGACAGGCAGCCACTGGAAATTATCCAACAGTAGTCACCGGTCAACCATGAGGAACCATTTGCCAGTGACTGATTTCATCCTCCTGGGGCTCACGGATGCCCCGAATTTACAGGCAGCGATTCTCCTCTACACTTCACCTACGCACTGAGCGCACATGGCCGCCTGTCCAGGTACTCGGGTGGGATTTTAACACATATTTTAATTTTCATAAAACCACCCCGATTTGACATAGTCTGTTCCCTTTGGCCCTCCAGACGAGAGAAACAGCGTGGCTCAGTGGAAAGTGCATGGTCTTGGGAGCCAGAGGTCATGGTTCTATTCCAGGTTCCGCCACTTGTCAGCTATGTGACTTTGGGCAAGTCACTTAATTTCTCTGGGACTCAGTTACCTCATCTGTAAAATGAGGATTAAGACTGTGAGCACCACTTGGGACAACTTGATCACCTTGTACCCCCCACGGAACATAGAACAGTGCTTTGCACATAGTAAGGGCTTAACAAATGCCATCATTATTATCGAATCGTCATTAGTCCCCCAAGAGGTGAATCGGTTCCGTGGCTTCTCGTTGGTGGTTCAGCAAAAACTTGGTATCCCTCGGTCTCCATTGGTACCCGTTTACCATCTTAGTCCCTTCTCCAACGGTTAATCAATCACTCAACCATATTTATTGAACACTTACTGTGTGCAGAACACTGTACTAGGTGCTTGGAGAGTTGTGGCCTCCCTGCCCACAACAAGCTTACAGTCTAGAATGGAAGACAGACATTCACATAAATCGATAAATTACGTATATGTACATAAGTGCTGTGGTGCCGAGGAGGGGTACAAAAGGGTGCAAATACAAGTGCAAGAATCAAGCAGAAAGGAGATGGAGAAGAGGAAATGAGGGCTCAAACAGAAAAGGCCTCTTGGAGGAGATGTGCCTTCAATAGGGGTTTTAAGGTGGTTGTGGGAGGAGAAGGGAGTGGTCATCTGTTGGATACAAAGAGGGAGGGCGTTCCAGGCCAGAGGCAGGACTTGGGCAAGAGGTCGGCGGCGGTTGATCTCCACCCCATGGCCCGATTCGCCATGTTAGAGTCCGAAATTCCAAGGCGTTAAGGAAACACGGGATGCTATGGTCAATCTTAGAGTATGATGGCTTGGGGTTTAGAGTTATCCTGTAGTGGCAGCGACTCCAGGAGACAGGGGATGGTTCTGGGAGAGGCACCGCAGTGCTTAGGAATAGGGGATTGTATGTGTGAAGGGGACTGCGATTCTGGGCAGCTGAAGCCGGTCCAACAGTGGAGCCTGGATCTGGTCGTGGAGGCCGGGAGAAGGCCGCCTGAAGACACTGAGCCAGGTGTAGACAAGGGAGGCTTTGCGAAGCGCGTCAAATCAAGCCCTCTGGCGGGGGGGGGGGGGATGCAGGCGAGAAGGGACGGCAGAGGTCCACAGCAGTGGCAGTTTGGATTCCCCTCAGCTTGCTGTGAGGTCTACACCGCAGACTGCAGGGGCGACAAAGAGGCTTGGATTTTCTTTCCCACATGGCGGATGACCAGAGCCTGGACACATCCTCAATCTGGGTATTAAGCATTAGCAAAGCATGTTCGATTCATTAGTGTCTCCCGACTCACTCCTGGGGAGACTTTCATTGTTCTCACAATTGGTCCCTGTGTGCCTTTCGAGAACCAAAGAGAATAAAACTCTCACTCTTGTTCTTGCAGTTGTTAAGAGAAATATAAATGGACCAGACCGACACTCCTGCTATGAGCAGAGAAAACTGCTGATGCCTTTCATCCCTCCCCTTTTCCAGAGGACGCCGAAACTTTAGCCTGGTTGAAGATTTGATGCAGTCGCATGTGCAATGATATTGGGAAGATGAGGAAGACAGCATCGTTTGGGGAGATGCGTGAAAGCCTGAAACAGGTGGGAAATTCCACATGTTATTTCAGAGTATATATGTATATATGTTTGTACATATTTATTGCCCTATTTATTTATTTATTTATTTATTTTACTTGTAGATATCTATTCTATTTATTTTATTTTGTTAGTATGTTTGGTTTTGTTCTCTGTCTCTCCCTTTTAGACTGTGAGCCCACTGTTGGGTAGGGACTGTCTCTATATGTTGTAAACTTGTACTTCCCAAGCGCTTAGTACAGTGCTCTGCACACAGTAAGCGCTCAATAAATACGATTGATTGATTGATTGATTGATTGATTGATTGATTGAGTCTCTGTCCAGGGACTACGACGAGTGCTTGGGGTGACGCCAGAAATCAGGGCAGAGTACTCAGGAAGTGAGGACCTCTCAGGGTCACTTTGGTCTGTTTCCTTTCTGTTGTGGATTTCAGAGACTTAATCCATGGACGAATTCAGCCACCTTCCCTCCAGTCCAGGGCTCCCAGAGCCTGCGATCCTGTAGTGGAGCCCCCTTTCTGAACTGGAAAGTATCAGTCAGCCAATCAATCAATCAGTGGTAGATATTGAGGGCTTATTGTGCTCAGAGAGCTTTACAAAGCGCACGAGAGAATACAATAAAATTGATAGACCAGTTCCCTGAACACAAGAAGCTTAGAAGTACAGAGGGAAAGACATAAATATGAATCCATAAGTGAATTACGGATATATATGTAAGTGCTGTAATACTGAAGGTGGGGTGAATAGCAAGTGCTTAAAAGGTAAAGATCAAACTGAATAAGTTATGTAGAAGGGAAACGGACTAGGAAAAAGGGAAGTTTCGTCCATCAAGACCTCTGGGAGAGACAAATATAACACATACACACACCAGAAATCAATCCCTAGTCTGCTCTTTGTAATCCTTACTCTACCAAGTAGGCCCCCCTTGAACCGGGAAGACTTCCTCATGACTGGTTAGTTTCTGAGCTCCCCTCCTGCACCATGTATCCAGATATTCTAATCTTCAGAAGCTGTGTCGCCCATTGGAAAATGCATGCCCTGGTAATCAGAGGACTTGCGTTTTAATCGCTGCTCCGACACTAACCTGCTGTGTGACTTTGGACTAATGACTTAACTTCTCCGTACTTCAGTTCCCTCATCTGCAAAATGGAGTTCAATTCTTGGTTCCTGTCCTACTAATTTTGTGAGCACCAGGTGAGACCTGGTTACTTTGTATCCACCCAGCGCTTAGTATAGTGCTTAGTAGATAGTAATGAATGGACAAAAACAGATTTATTATTCACCAGGCAACAATCCCGAACTTGTCTCATGAGTGTCTTCCCCCTTTTCTGGCTGTACCTCCAGGTAATGACTGGGTCATGAGCTCCTTAACACTCATTGGGTCCTATGCTCATGGTCCCAAACACTCTTCCTCCTTCAAGGCTCCTGACAATCTCAGTTATACAAGTGTTGGCATTTGATGGGCTGGGGGCATGTATTCAGGTGAAATATTGACGTTCATGGGCTCGGACAAAGAACACACTCCACCCCCCTCCCCAGCATGTACACCAGGCATTCATGCACCCATGCTCCAGGGCGCACTCTGGACTTATTCTCCACAACCATATATATGCCATTCAATTTCTCATTTTGACCACGATATTTGTAAGTATGTTTACGTTGCCCTCCCCGTGAGAATGGAAACTCCATGTGGGCAGGTAGTTTGTCGCTTGCTTGCTACATACTTTCCGGAGTGACTAGGGCAGTGCCCACTCCCAATGGGTGGTCGGTAAATGCAATCTCTACTCCAGTCAATCAATCAATCGTATTTATTGAGGGCTTACTGTGTGCAGAGCACTGTACTAAGCGCTTGGGAAGTACAAGTTGGCAACACAACTTATACTCCAAAAGTCTTGCAGGTTCTTGGTAACAAAGCCCAAGGATCGCGGCTGGGACTACCATACTTCCGTGGTCCCGTGGGGAGGTGTCAGTCATTAACCCATGAAGTCATCTCAAGGTTTGGGTCCTGAAACTGCCATGCCCGTGGTCTCACACACCCTTCCCGGAGTGGAGGACTCTAGGCATATCCGGATCTGCCCCTGCCCACCTAGTCTGGGAGGAGAGGAGACACTGCCTTCCATCCCCCTCCAGTCAGTTGGACTGATAGTCCTCTGTTGTTATTCCAACAGGAATCACAGATCAGTCATGAGAAGCCACACTGAGTTCATCCCCCTGGGTCCTACAGACAAACCACACTTACAAGTGGTGATTCCCCTCTACATGTCTGTCACCTATGCGATGAATGTCACTGGAAATCTGACCATCGTTACCCTCACCGTGCTGGACTTCCGCCTTCACACGCCCATGTACTTCTTCCTGAGCAGCTTCTCCTTGCTGGAGATCTGTTTCACATCAGCCTGCATTCCCGATTCCTGGCCACTATCGCCACCGGGGACAGGACCATTTCCTACAACTATTGTATAACACAGTTATTCTTCTTCCTCTGGGGGCGACCGAGTTCTTCCTCCTGGCCACTGTGTCCTATAACCGCTACGTCGCCATCTGCCGGCCGCTGCACTACACGACCGTCATGAACCAGAAAGTCTGTACTCTGCTGGTCTTCTGTTCCTGGCTGGCTGGGTTTCTGGTCATCTTTCCACCGGTCATCCTTACTATACAACTGGACTTCTGTGGCTCCTTAGCCAATTAACCACTTCTTCTGAAACGTCTCCCCTCTGCTCCTGCTCTCCTGCTCAGACACCGGAGCCCTGGATCTGATGAGTTTTGCCGTGGCCGTGGGGACAGTATTGGTCACTTTGGCATTAGTGGCCGTGTCCTACACGGCCATCGCCCGCGCCATCCTGAGACTGCCCTCCTCTCAACAGAAGAGAAAAACCTTTTCCACCTGCTCTTCCCACATGGTCATGGTCTCCATCACATATGGGAGCTCCATCTTTATGTACACCAAACCGTCTGCCAAGGACAGGGTGGAACTGACAAAGGCGGTGGCCGTGCTGAACACTTCCGTGACCCCCATGCTGAACCCTTTCATTTACATTTTGCGGAACCAGCAGATACAGCAGGCCATAAGGGACCTGGTTCGCCGAGGTGGATTTTCCTACAGGAGGTGAGGGCTCTTTGGTGACCAAACCTAGCGGGAAAATCTACAGGAGACGTGGAAGCTCGACCGAAAAAATTCGGTACCTATACATTAGGTTCATCTGCTTCATCTGCTGCCCAACAAACGAGACCTGATGGCTCTCCATCCTTCTGTGTGCCCCCACACCCACACTTCTGGAAATCCCTCCCCTGGCCCGGTCCCCCTTATACCTCAGCCCTTTGCCCTTATCCACTCATAGGGGAGCCAAGCCTTTTCTCCCTGCGAGAAGGAGACGTTCCGAGGTTTGTTCAGCGAGTCTATGCCGAAGCATAATTCTAATAATAATTTCTATTAAATTCCTAAATGCAATGTTTTTTTGCAAATATCCTTCCGTAGCTGTGCTAAGTGAGATCCAGCTGCTGGAGGAGTGATAGCTTTGGTCAATACGTGGAGGGGAAGCCAAAGCTCAACACATTTTGATTCCCCTCTCTCACTCCCACCCTCCCAATCCCCAACTCACTCCCACCCTCTCAGTCCCGGTCTCTCATGTATTCTCAGCATCTTTGCATGTGTTTTGTTGTACCGTAATTGCACTGTTTGAATCGGATTCGGGTAGACATTCCAACCTGTCCTATTTGTTCTGCTCCCAAGCTGATCTCTGGTTTTAGTCTGGCTTCCACTCTTTGAAAATCATCGCTGTCCATATCCTCCATTCCATTGGAAATTATTAAATGGCAGAACCAATCGACTTTCATCAGTTGTGCTGTCCCAAGCACTTACTATAGTGCCTAGTATGCCCTCAATAGATGCTAGATGCTCAATAGATGCTCAATAGATGATTGATGGATTTCTTCGCACTCAGCAAGTGCTCAATAAATACCATTTAATTAATTGATGGATTGTGTTGACTCAATAGACTCTCAGAAAATGCCCTGAAATCAACTGATGGATGGATTTGCACTCATCAGGTGCTCAATAAGTACCACTGATGGACTAAAGAAGTGACGGATTGATTAACTGATTGGTTGACTTTTGATTGATGGATTATAGACCTGGAATCCCAGTTCATATGGCGGGGGGAGTATGCTGATATAAGACCACAGCTCCTAGAAGCGGAATGATTTTTCTAGGAGAAATGCAGGGAGCATTGGGATTCGTCAAACAACAACAAACGACTGGCTGAGGGAAGCTTGGTAACACCTGGTCTACTATCGTTGTCGTCGTTCCCGGAAAGGTTCCAAGTGGATAGGCAGATCCCAGCCTTTTCCTTTCCTGGTCACCTGACGACTGGGCAAAGGAACATGGCCAGCAGCCCCGGGAGGTCTTAGAAGGAAGCGTTAAATCGACTGATTAATTGTTGATTGATTAATTGGGAGAGGAGAGCGGATGAAGACCCTGCACCTCAGGGTCGACATCTCGGTTTGGATCTCTCTCCTCACATGGCAGAGTGCAACCTAGGACAACATTTGGAGCAGGGAAAAGGAGGACACAGCAGCCCGAAGACCGCCCGCTTGGCAACAGAGCTCTGCTCTCGGGAGTCCACTGTGGAGGCACCTCGGGACTCACCTCTCTACCACGGAACCAGAGCCTGAGGAAGGCGAGAAAACGACGGGGAGGAAAAGACACCGCCTAGCAATTTGTTAATCAATGACATTTACTCAACGCCTGCTGTGTGCAGAATAGCGTACTGAGTGCTTCGGACAGCCCAATAGATCTAGGAGACACGATCTATCAATCATCTTTATCATTCTCTATCCCTATTCCTCTCGCTCCTCATGGTTAAGTAGACAGACTCGGGTGATCTTATGGATGAGGAGAACCTGGTGGAAAGAAGTGACTGACAGTGGGAGAAAGGGATAGAACGACGGTGAGGGCGCTGACAAAAGCTCTGGGAAAGGAGAATGACCCTTTCTCACCTTCCGAGGGAGTTGAGACAGGAGGAGAGGCAGGACCCTGGATACAAAGCAGGAAATCCCCCAATAAATGTTAAGCTCGTTCTAGGCAGAGATCATGTCTATTTTTAATGGTACTTGCCTACTATGTGGCCAGCATTGTACTAACCGTTGGAGCAGATAAACTATAGTCACTACGGACACGGTCCCTGTCTCGCCTGGAGAATACAATCCATGTGGAAGGGAGTAGAATTCAATGCCCATTTTTATGGTATTTGTTAAGCATTTAATACATATCAAACACTGTTCAAAGCCTTTGGATAGATAAAAATTAATCAGGTTGGACACAGTCCCTGTCCCGCCTGGGGCTCAGTCTAAATAAGAGAGAGTACAAGAGAACTGAGGCACAAAGTCAAGTCACTTGTCCATGGTCAGGCAGCAGGCAAATAGCAAAGCCAAGGTTAGGACCCAGGTTCTCTGACTCTCAGGCCCGTTATCTTTTCCACTAGGCTACTCTGCTTCTCAGCTATATTTTCCATTGCCCTCTCCCAAGTTGTTAGTACAGAGCTGTGCCCCGAGTGGGAGCTCAGGAAATACGACTGATGGTTTTATTGAGAGTAGGTTCCATCTCCAAAAGAGCCCAGTAATTCAACCACCCCGGAGCCCAGCCACCATTTGTAGAATGAAGATACCCATTGTTCCATCTCGCTTGCTCTCCTCTTGGTCTGCCCACTTCTTTTCCTCTTCTCCCCCTCCCTTCTGCATCACCTTGATTTACTCCATTTATTCATCCCCTCTCCCAGCCGCACAACACTTACGTACTGTGAGCCCACTGTTGGGTAAGGACTGTCTCTATATGTTGCCAACTTGTACTTCCCAAGCTCTTAGTACAGTGCTCTTCACACAGTAAGCGCTCAATAAATACGATTGATTGATTGATTGATTACTGCGTATAATTTTATTTATTTATATTGATGTCTGTCTTCCCCTCTACACATTTAAGCTCATTGTGTGCAAGGAATGTGTCCGTTATATTGTTCTCTCACAACCGCTTAGTACAGTGTTCTGCACATAGTAAGCACTCAATAAAGCACTCAAGAAGCAGCGTAGCTCAGTGGAAAGAGCACGGGCTTTGGAGTCAGAAGTCATGGGTTCAAATCCCGGCTCCGCCAATTGTCAGCTGTGCGACTTTGGGCAAGTCACTTAACTTCTCTGTGCCTCAGTTACCTCATCTGTGAAATGGGGATTAAGACTGTGAGCCCCACATGGGACAACCTGATCACCTTGTATCCTCCCAGTGCTTAGAACAGTGTTTTGCACATAGTAAGCGTTTAACAAAATACCATTGTAATACCATTGTAATAAATATGATTGACTAACTTAAGGATTTGGTCACTTGGATTAGGGATTAATGTTTTTAACGGCTGCGGTTTTGCCGACCCAAGACCCTCTGAATGGGGCCCCAATCCGGGTATTAAACGTTCACAGCCTGAGCAACCAAGCATCTACTATTCATTAGTATCTCTCAACTCATCCCTGGGGAGACATTCATTGTTCTCACAATTGGTCCCCGTGTGGCCATCAGATCCCAACTGATAAACTCCAACTTTTGCTCCCACAGTATTTAGAGAAGCCCATCTCCTGCCCGAAGAGTAAAGAATGACTCTTCTGCTTTGAGCAGGGAAACCTCCTGATGCCTTCCTTCCATCACCATTCCCAGAAGACGCTGAAATATTGACCTGGTGGCTAGTGGATGGGGTCGCTTTTCCAATGGTGATGGGAAGGTGAGGAAATGAGCATGGTTTGGGGAGGTGTGTGAAAGCCTAGAACAGGGTAACAGGCGGGAAATTCTATGAGTCCTAGGGAAGTAAGGACCTCACAGGGTCATTTTCTTCCGTTTCCTTCCTGTTATGGATTTCAGAGCCTCAATTAATTGACAACTGTATCCACCTTCCCTCCAACCCCGGATTCCCAGAGCCTGTGATCCTGCCCTGGAACCCCTGTTCAGAACCGCTCCAAACCTACACAATCAGTTCCCTTTGGTCCTCCTGAAGATGGTCCTCCCATTGCCAACCGTCATTAGTCCCCCATGAGGTCAGTAGGATTCCATGGCTTCTCATTGACAGTGGAGCAATTACTTGGTATTCCTCGGTCTCCTGTGGTACCCGATCACCATCTTAGTCTCTTCTGCAATGGTCTATCAATCAATCAATCGTATTTATTGAGCATGTAATGTGTGTAGATCACCATACTAAACGCTTGGAGAGTTATTAGACGTATCCTTGCCCGAAAAGAGCTTACAGTCTAAAAGGGAATACATTCATATAAATCGAGAAATTATGAATATGTACTTCATTGCTGTGGGGCTGAGGAGGGGTGCAAACGGGGTGTAAATAAAAGTACAAGGGTGAGGCAGAAGGGAGAGGGAGGAGAGGAAATGAGGCTCAGTCAGGGAAAGCCTCTTGGAGGAGATGTGCCTTCAATAAGGTTTGAAGTGGCTTGCCGGGGGCAGAGCAGGGGCGGAGATGATAGACCGTTGGATATGAAGAGGGAGGGCATTCCAAGCCGGAGGCAGGACGTGGAAAAAAACGTCGGCGGGAGTTGATCTCCACCTCGTGGCCCGATACGCCATGTTAGAGCCCAAGATGCCAAGGCGTTAGGGAAAGACAGGACACTAGACTCAATCCCAAGGTGCAATGGGGTGGGAGTTAGAGGTAATTTGCAGCGGCAGCGGTTCCAGGAGACGTTGTAGGCTGCGCTCTGAGGCACGGGCTGTTTCTCCATGTTATTATGTGTCAGACATCGTTCTAAGTGCTAGGGTAGGTATAAGACAATCAGGTTGAACAATGTGCCTGCCCTGCTTGGGGGCCTGTCTAAGTAGGAGAGAGTACAGGAGAACTGAGGAACAGAGAGGTTAAATGACTGCAACAGGCAAGAGACAGAGCCAAGTTTTGTACCCAGGTCTGCTGATTCCCAGGTCCGTGTTCTTTCCACTAAGCCAAGCTTTTTCCCAGCTATTCATTCTATTGTCCTCGCCCAAGCTCTCCGCATAGTACTGACAAAACGAAGGGAAGAAAGAGACACCGCCCACCAATGTACTGAGTGCTTCAAACAGCCCATTAGATCTAGAAAATATGGTCTATTGGTCATATTTATTGTTCCCCGTCTCCCTACCTCTTTAACCTCATGGTTATGTAAACAGACTCGGGTGATCTAGTGGGTGACAAAGACTTGGTGGAATGAACAGACTTGCAGTGGGAGGAAGGGATAGGATGACAGGTGAAGGCACTGATAGGGGCTCCTTGAAAGGCAAATAACTTTCTCCCACCTTCTGAGGGAGATGTTATATTGGGACAGGAGGAGAGGCTGGACCTTGGGGACAAAAGCAGAACATCCCCAGATAGATGAAAAGCTCTCTGAAGGCAGGGATAATGCCTATTTTTTATGGTACTCCCCTACCATGTGCCAAGCACTGTACTAAGCTTTGGGGCAGAAACAAAATAATCAAGATGGACACAGTCCATTTCCCACATGGAGAAAACAATGTAAATAGGAGGGTGTAAGATTCAATCCCCATTTTTTATGGTATTTGGTAAGCGCTTCTATACCTCAAACACTGTTCTAAATGCTGGGGTGGATACAGGATAATCATGTTGGACACCATCCCTGCCCTGCCTGGCAGGTAGAAGGTAGTGCAGGAGAACTGAGGCACAGAGAAGTTAAGTGACTTACCCCTGGTCAAGCAACAGGCAAGTGGCAGAGCCAAGATTAGTACACGGGTTCTCTGACTCCCATCCCATGAACCTTTCCACTAGGCCACGCTGTTTCCCCGCTATTTGTTCCACTGCCCTCGCTCAAGCTCTCAGCACAGTGCTGGGACCCCTGTAGGACTCAGGAAATATGATTTATGGATTAATTGAGAGTAGGCTCCATCGCCAAAAGAAGCCAATACTTCAACCACTTCTGGGCCAAGATACATTTTGTACAAGGAAGATCCCCATTCCTCCATATCCCTTGCTCTCCTCTTGGTCACCTGGACTGGGGATTGATGGTTTGGAATGGCTGCGGCTGTGCCCCATTCCCCGACACTCTGGACATGTCCCCAATCCGGGTTTTAAATGTTCACAGCCAGAACCACAAAAGCATCTTCCATTCATTAGGGTCTCCCAACTCACCCCTGGGGACGCATTCATTGTTCTCTCAATTGGTTCCCGTGTGCCTATCGGGAACCAAAGAGAATAAAACTCCCACTTTTGGTCCTGTAGTAGGTAGAGAAGCCCATCTGCTGCCCAAAGGGTCGAGACTGTCTTCCCTACTGAGGAGATAAAATTCCCGATGCCGTCCTCAGAGAAACAACGTGGCTCAGTGGAAAGAGCACGGGTTTGGGAGTCAGAGGTCATGAGTTCTAATCCCGAATCTGCCACATCTGTGCTGTGTGACTTTCGGCAAGTCACTTAACGTCTCTGGGTCTCAGTTACCTCGTCTGTAAAATGGGGATTGAGACTGTGAGCCTCTTAAAGTAACTCGGTGAGAACAAGGGCCTTTTTCCCCTGGGCCGGGTTGGGGGATCGGTCATGGCCGATCCGGGAAGGAGGGAGTGGGGCTTCCTCAAAGAAGGTCGCTTTTGGGGGAGGGGTGGAAGCAGGGGGACACAATGTCCCATGATCCATGCCAGTTGGCGACTTGGACGCAGTGGAGGTCGCTTCGAGGGGTGAGTCTAGTAATGATGGGATCCCAGTCCAGGGGCCTCAGTATCCTCGTGCGAGGATGCAGATTTCCGGGAGGGGGACGGCCAGGAGCCCGGCCGCGGGTCATGGGAGCCCGATGGCTGCTCGGGGAGGGAGGGAGATCTACGGCCCTCGAGGCAGTGTCCGGAGGAGAAAGATCCTTCCGGGACCGGGGACCTCGTGGTGTGACGGCGGGTGGGCCTCTCAGAATCAGGGATCCCGGGCTCCTCTGCCGGAGTCCGGAGGAGAGAATACTTCCGGGAGCAGGGGCCCCGCGGTGTGATGGCGGGCGGGCCTCTCAGGATCGGGATCCCGCATGCATCCCAGCATGAGATCCCGCTGAACTGTTGTTGCTGTAATATCTGTACCCTACCTATTCTAAATTAGACCTGATAGAGGGACTGCAGCAACTATGTAACTCCTATCCGGATCTTTTTACAAAACTCTGTTGTTCATCTGATCGCAGGAGCACCTGGTTCAAGGAGTCTCCTTACACTTGGGAAGAGTATGGTCATTTGTTTCGCAGATCTTATTCTTCAATTTTTCAAGAATTCTCACTTCCCGAAGACCACGTTTTTCTTCAAATTCTTTTACAAAGTAACGTGCTTCACCTAGTACGATTGGCCTATGATTCCCCCCACATCTTACCTCCTTCCCTTCCCCACAGCACCTGTATATATGTATATATGTTTGTACATATTTATTACTCTATTTATTTATTTATTTATTTTATTTGTACATATTTATTCTATTTATTTTATTTTGTTAGTGTGTTTGGTTTTGTTCTCTGTCTCCCCCTTTTAGACTGTGAGCCCACTGTTGGGTAGGGACTGTCTCTATATGTTGCCAATTTGTACTTCCCAAGCGCTTAGTCCAGTGCTCTGCACATAGTAAGCGCTCAATAAATACGATTGATGATGATGATGATGATGATAAAAGCCTGGAATGAATCTCTCCAAGATCCTTGACAATGAGGTGGATTGGCGACCTCCCGGCCCCCAGCGAGTCCCGCTTCCACAGGGATTAGAACTCGTGTCCTCTGATTCTCAGGCCACGCTTTTTTCGATTAGACGAAACTGTCTTTGAAGATTAGAAGATTTGGTTACAGCGTGATGTGGGAGAGGTGCTCAGAGATTTAGCAGCCATCAAGGAGCCTCCTTAGATTGAAGGAGATATAACACGAGGCTGAAAGATAGAAAGACCTGGTTTCTAATCCCTGCTCGGCCATTTGTCTGCTGTGTGACCTTGGGCAACTCACTTAACTTCTCAGGGCTTCAGTAACCTCATCTGTAAAATGGGGATTAAGATAGTGAGCTCTATATAGGACCGGTACTGTGTCCAACCCGATTACCTTGTATCTACCCAGTGCTTAATACAGTGCTCGGCACATAGTAAGCGCTTAACAAGTATTGTGTCCCCCTGCTTCCAACCCCCCAACCCATAATCGACCTTCTTTGAAGAACCCCCACTCCCTCCTTCCCGGATCAGCCATCACTGATTCTCCTCCCCCTTCTCCCCGGGGAAAAAGGCCCTTGTTCTCACCAAGTTACTTTAACAAAAGCCGCATCCACACTCATGCTATTTGGCTGTGTACTCCTCTTCCCAGGCCTTTCCTCTCCCATGAACCCCCATTACAGTCCCGCCCTACTCCAGAACTGCCATACATAGGACTTCATCCTCCACCACCTCGGAGACATTCCTGTCAAGAGCCCCTGGACTCTTCTTGCCATTAGCCTTTTTCATTTGATTTGACTGACCCATGGACAATTCATCCTTCTTCTGTGGGCACCATCTACCTATTTTATGGTTGCTTCTGCGTGTTAATTGTTAACTGCTCTTTATGATGCCATCATCTGCTGATTTTATTATTGCTATTGCATGTGAATTGTTAACTGCTCTCTGTGATGTCATCTGCTTATTTTATTATTGCTGTCGTTTGTTAATTGTTGACTACTCTTTGTGATGTCATCATCTGCTTGTTTTATTATTGCGATCGCATGTTAATTGTTATCTGCTGTCTGTGATGTCATCTACTTATTTTATTATTGCTACTGCATGTTAATTAACTACTCGCTGTGCTGTCATTTACCTTGCTGACCTCACCACGAACTATCAATTCCCCTGCTCCCATCTGCCCTTCCCAGTTCTCACATTCTCATTCTTCTCTCCCATCCAGCTCTTTCCCTCCCTTCCCAGCATCCTCACCCCAGAATCCCTCTGTACTAGCACCAACTCTCAACTCCTCCCTTCCATCCCCGTCCCTCCCCTCCTCCCCGCCCCCACCCCATCCCAGTTCTCCTTTCTCACCGCCACTCCTCCTCCCCCTCTCCCCGCCCAGGCCCACGCCAACTCATTCCAATCCAAACCCTCCCTTCCCCTCACACCCTTCCCCCTCCCTCCCCTCCCTCCACTGATGCTGCTACGTGTGGCCTATGGAACCCCTCACTCCATTATAGGTAAGCTCCCTTTCATCCTTGACATGTTCCTTTCCAGCTCTCTCCTCCTCCTCCTCCTCCTCCTCCTCCTCCCTATCACCGAAACATGGCTCACCCCGGATGATACAATCTCTTCTGCTGCTCACTCCAGCGGAGGCCTCGTCTACTCCCACTCCATCAGACTCACCGGAAAATGAAGAGGTGTCAGTTTCCTTCTCGCAGCCCAATGAGGCTTTCGCAGTATCCCTCCTCCCACTTCCCTTTCCTTCCCGTCCCTTGAAGCTCATATTATTCGCCTCTACCACCCCCTCCAGATCCTTGTAGCTGCCATCTACCGCCCTCCTGGCCCCACTACCAAATTGTTTTAACGATTTCGACCCTTTCCACCTTCCTTCTCTCCTATTCTATGCCCACTCTGATCCTCGGAGACTTCAACATCTACATGGATATCCCTGGTGACTACTCTGCCGCTCGCCTTCTATCTCTCCTTGACACTGTCAACTTCCTTCTCCACCCCACCTCGCCCACTAACCAACTTGGCCACATCCTCGACCTCATCATCTCCTACCGGTGCACTATCTCCACCCTCACCAACTCTGAAATCTCTTTCTCTGATCATAACCTTCTCACTTGCCTCCTCACTCACACTCCTCCCCTCTGTAAATCTATATTACTACCCCAGAGGAACCTCTTCTCTCTTGACCCCATCCATCTCTCTCAGCGCATCACACCCCACCTCGCCTCTCTATTCTCTCTACACACTCTTGATGACAAGATTACTGCTCTCCACTCCACCTTCTCCACTCCACTCAACTCGCTCGCTCCCCTTTCCCTTCACCGCTCTCGCACCACTAACCCACAGCTTTGGATCACTGCCACTGCCCGCCTCTTTCGCTCTTATGCTCAAGCTGCTGAACGCTGCTGGCAAAAGTCAAAACACCAAGCTAACCTTGTTCACTTTAAATTTATCCTTTCCTACTTTAACTCTGCTCTTTCCTCTGCCAGGCAAAATTATTTTTCCTCCTTTATTGACACCCATGCCCATCATCCCTGCCAGCTGTTATGTACATTTAACTGCCTCCTTAGGCCCCCTGTTCCTCCCCCTCCCCCTTCCCTCACCCCCAATGATTTGGCCTCCTACTTCATTTGTAAAATTAACTGCATCAGGTCTGAGCTCCCCAAAGTCACCCCTTCCCCCTTCTTCATCCTCCCCGCTCTCAACCGTCTCCGCCACTCTACCATCCTTCCCAGCTGTATCTTCAGATGAGATCTCCTCCATTCTCTCAAGTGCTATTCCATCTATCTGTGCTTCGGACCCCATTCCCTCTCATCTTATGAAAACTCTTGCCCTTCCCTCCTCCCCTACTTAACTTCCATCTTCAACCGCTCACTCTCCACTTGTTACTTTCCCTGTGCCTTCAAACATACCCACGTCTCCCCATCCTAAAAACCCCTCTCTTGACCCCACTGCCCTTCTAGTTATCGCCCTATGTCCCTTCTACCCTTCCTTTCCAAATTCCTAGAACGAGTCGTCTACACTCGCTGCCTCGAATTCCTCAATCCCCACTCACTCCTAGGCCCCCCCCAATCTGGCTTCCGTCCCCTACACTCAACCGAAACTGCCCTCTCAAAAGTCACCATTGACCTCCTTCTTGCCAAATCTAATGCATTGGATTGTCCTAATTCTCCTCAACCTTTCAGCTGCCTTCGACACCGTGGATCGCCCCTTTCTCCGAAACACGCTATTCAACCTTGACTTCACAGGCCCCGTCCTCTCCTGGTTCTCCTCTTCTCTCTTCGGCCGTTCATTCTCTGTCTCCTTTTCGGGCTCCTCCTCCCCGTCCCATCCCCTTACTGTAGGGGTTTCTCAAGGGTCACTTTTTGGTCCCCTTCTGTTATCTATCAACACTCACTCCCTTGGTGAACTCATTCGTTCCTAAGGCTTCAACTATCATCTCTTCGCTGATGACACCCAAATCCACATCTCTGCCTCTGCTCTTTATCCCTCCCTCCAGGCTCGTATCTCCTCCTGACTTCAGGACAGCTCCATCTGGATTTCTTCCCGCCATCTAAAACTCAATGACTGAGCTCCTTATCTTTCCTCCAAAGCACTGTCCTCTCCCCGACTTTCCCGTCGCTGTAGACGGCACTACCATCCTTCCTGTTTCACAAGCCCGCAACCTTGGTGTCATCCTCGACTCCTCTTTCTCCTTCACCCCACAGATCCAATCCCTCACAAAAACCTGCCGGTCTAACCTCCACAACGTAGCCAAGATCCGCCATTTCCTCTCCATCCAAACAGTTACCTTGCTGGTTCAATTTCTTATCCTATCCCGACTGGATTACTGCCTCAACCTTCTCTCTGATCTCCCATCCTCCTGTCTCTCCCCGCCTCAGTCTATACTTCACTCAACTTCCCGAATTATCTTTGTACAGAAACGCTTCACTCCGCTTCTCAAAAATCTCCAGTGGTTGCCTGTCAACCTACAAATCAAGCAAAAACTCGTCAGTCTCGGCTTCAAGGCTCTCCATCACCAAGCCCCCTGCTACCTCACCTGCCTTCTCTTCTTCTACAGCCAG
Source organism: Tachyglossus aculeatus (assembly GCF_015852505.1). Classification (NCBI taxonomy): domain Eukaryota; kingdom Metazoa; phylum Chordata; class Mammalia; order Monotremata; family Tachyglossidae; genus Tachyglossus; species Tachyglossus aculeatus. The sequence goes on along the minus strand of NC_052084.1, from coordinate 23,331,922 downwards.
GCCCGCACCCTCCTCTCCTCTGCCGCTAACCTCCTCATTGTGACTCGTTCTCGCCTGTCCCGCCGTCGACCCTCGGTCCACGTCCTTCCCCTGGCTCTCCCTTCACATATCCGCCAAACAAGCTCTCTTCCTCCCTTCAAAGCCCTACTGAGAGCTCACCTCCTCCAGGAGGCCTTCACAGACTGAGCCCCCTTTTTTCTCTCCTCCTCCCCATCCCTCCCTCTGCCCTACCTCCTTCCCCTCCCCACAGCACTTGTACATATTTGTATAGATTTATTACTGTCTTTTTTACTGGTACATATTTACTACTCTATTTTGTTAATGATGTGCATATAGCTATAATTCTATTGACTCTGATGGTTTTGACACCTGTCTACATGTTTTGTTTTGTTGCCTGTCTCCCCCTTCTAGACTGTGAGCCCGAGAAAGTCCCTATGTTGTCGACTTGTACTTCCCAAGCGCTTAGTACAGTGCTCTGCACACAGTAAGCGCTTAATAAATATGATTTAATGAATGAATGAATTAAATGCTCCAACACCTACCTGCTGTGTGATATTGGGCCAGTCGCTTACATTGTCTGTGCGTCAGTTCCCTCATCTGCAATAGGGATTCAATTCTTGGTCTACCTCCTATTTAAATTGTGAGCACCAAGTGAGACCTAATTCTCTGTTATCCACCCGAATGCTTAGCCGAGGGCTTGGCACATACTAAGGACTTGACCACAACACATTTATTATTCACCCAGGGATCTCTACTCCAACCATCACGAAGTTTCTCGGTGAAGAAGCCTAAAGATCGCGGCTGGAAACATCAGGCGTTCGTTGTCCCGCGGAGAGGTGTCAGCCATCAGCCCGAACCCGTGAAGACTGCCCACCGTCTCGTGCAGGTGACTTGAGTTCATCCTCCTGGGACTCACGGACAACCCGGATTTACAGGCTGTGATTCTCCTCTACATATCTGTCTACTACGTACTGTGTTACCAGCAACTTGACCATTGTCATCTTCAACTGCGGGACTTCCGCCTCCACATCACCACGTACTTCTTCCTGCGCCGTTTCTCCTTCCTAGAGATCTGCCTCACTTCCGCCTGCATTCCCATATTCCTGGCCACCATCGCCAGCGGGGATAGAACCAATTCCTTTTTCAACTGCTTCACTCAGCTGTTCTTCTTCATCTTCCTGGGGGTGACCGAATTGTTCCTCCTGGCCGCCATGTCCTATGACCACTACGACGCCATCTGCCGACCTCTGCACTACACAACCGTCATGAGCCCGAAAGTCTGCACCCTGCTTGTCCTCTGCTCCTGTCCTATCGGGTTGCTGGTCATCTTTCCTCCTGTCATCTTTGGCTTCCAGCTTGACTTCTGTGGCTCGGTAGACATTGACCACTTATTCTGTGACGTCTTCCCTATGCTCCTGCTCTCCTGCTCGGACACCTGGTTACTGAAACTGATGGCTCTCCTCTTGGCCGTGGGGACAGTACTAATTACCTTGGCGCTAGTGGCCAGTCCTACATGGCCATCGCCCGCGCCATCCTGAGACTACCCTCCACTCAGCAGAGGAGAAAGGCCTTTCCACCGACATGGTCTTGGTCTCCATCGCGTACAGCAGCTGCATCTTTATGTACATCAAACAATCCGCCAAGGACAGAGTTGACCTGACAAAGGGGGTGGCCTTGCTGAACACTTCTGCGGACACCATGTTGAGCCCTTTCATCTACACCCTGAGGAACCAGCAGGTCAAGCAGGCCATCAGGGACCTGGTGCACCGCGATGGATTTTCCTCCAGGAGGGGAGGGCTCCTCGGTGATGAAATCCAGCAGGAAAATGTGCAGGAGATGCTCAGGCTCGACCACAGAGACTCAGTGCCTGGATATTAGCCTAATGCTTCATCTGCATCCCTCTGTGTGCCCCCGCTCCCGCCCTTCTGTATATCCCTCCTCTGGCTAAGTCCCCCTGCTCCCTCAGTCCTTTGCCCTCATCCACTCAGGGGGGAATCAAGCCTTTTCATTCTGCACGAGAGAGATATTCCAAGGTTTGTTCAGCGGGTCCGTGCCGAAGCCAATAAAAATCCTCAGGTTCACTGTGTATTTTGAAAACCTCGTTCCCTACTCACCCGAGGCCCTGCAGCTGGAAGAGTGACGTCATTGGTCATTACGGGGAAGAGAAGCCACAGGTTTACCACCTTTTACTCCCATTCTCTCTCTCCCCTCTCTCAGTCCCACTCTCTCACTCCCTTCTCTTAGTGCTAACCTCCCAATCTGCAACTCACACCCAACCTCTCACTCCCACTCTCGTATCAATCCTCAGCATATTTGCATAGCCATCTGTTATACTGTAAATTCACTGATTTAATCTGATTTGGGCAGACTTCCCATCTCTCTTATTTGTTCTGCTCCCGCGCTGATCCCTTTTTTACGCTGGCTCCCACTGTTTGTAAATCATCTGTACATACTTCCTCCATTCGAATGGAAACTATTGGTTGGCAGGAACCATGTGACTTCCATCAGCTGTGCTCTTTCAAGCGCATAGTATAGTGCCTAGGACTCAGTAGACAGTCATTAAATGTCATTTGATTGATTGATGGGTTGCTTAATACTCAGTAAACCCTCAATAAACATTTCCGGATTGAGAGATGGATTTCTTTGAACTTCGTACCCCACACCCACAACCCAGACTGCAGGGGCGACAATGTGGCATTGGAGCTACCTCCCAACATGGCGGGGCGCAACCCAGGCCACGGTTTGGAGCGGGGAATGAAAGGCCACGGAAGCCCGGAGACGCCCCAAGGCAGCAGAGGATCCACGCACAAGACTCCGTTGTGGAAGCACCCTGGGGCTGACCTCTCTGCAACGGAGCTAGAGCCTGAGGAAGACGACAAATCGAAGGGAAGAAGGAGCCTCCGCCTACCAGTCTGTCAATCAATGGTAATTACTGAACGCCTACTGTGTGCAGAACAGCTTACCGAGTGCTTCGGAGAGCACAATAGATCTAAGAGAAACGATCCATCAGTCATTTGTATCATTCTCTATCTCCCTTCTCTCTCTCCTCATGGTTAAGTAGACACACTAGGGTGATCTAGTGGGTGAGGATGACCTGATGGAAGGAAAAGACTGGCAGTGGGAGAAAGGGACAGGACGACAGGTAAATGCGGTGATAGGGGCTCCAGGAAATCGAAATAACTTTCTCCTACCTTCCAAGGGAGGATAGTGTTAGTGATGATTTCCACTGAGACAAGAGGAAAGGCTTTTGTTAAGATCTTATGATGTGTCAAACACTGTTCAAAGCGCTGTAGTAAATACAAATTAGTTAGTTTGGACACAATCCCTGTCCCACCTGGGGTTCAGTCTAAGCAGGAGGGAGTACAGGAGGGAGTCCCGGCTCTGCCACATGTCTGCTGTGTGACCTTGGGCAAGTCACTTAACTTCTCAGAGCCTTAGTTATCTCATCTGTAAAATGGGGATGATGACTGTGAGCCTCACGCGGAACAACCTGATTACCTTATAACACCCCAGCGCTTAGAACAGTGTTTTGCACATAGTAAGCGCTTAACAAATGCTATTACTATTATTATTATTATTATTACAGGACAACTGAGGCACAGAGAAGATAACTGGCTTTCCTATGGTCATGCAGTAGGCACGTGACAGAGCCAAGGTTAGTATCCACGTTCTCTGACTCCCAGGCTCTGAATCTTTTCCAATAGGCCATGTTGTTTCCCAGCTATTGTTTCTATTGTCGTCTTCCAAGCTCTCAGTACAGTGCTGGGCCTCGAGTGGAAATTCAGGACACATGACTGATGGATTAATTGAGAGTAGGTTCCATTCCCAAATATCCCTATACGTCAACCACCTGGGCCCAGCCACCATTTGTAGAAGGAAGATCTCCATTGCTCCATCGTGCTTATTCATTCATTCAATCGTATTTATTGAGCGCTTAGTGTGTGCAGAGCACTGTACTAAGCGCTTGGGAAGTACAAGTTGGCAATACATAGAGACGGTCCCTACCCAACAGTGGGCTCACAGTCTAGAAGGGGGAGACAGAGAACAAAACAAAACATATTAACAAAATAAAATAAGTAGAGTAAATATGTACAAGTAAAATAAATAAATAAATAGAGTAATAAATACGTGCAAACATATGCTTACTCTTCTCTTGGTCTGCACTCCTTTACTCTTCTCCCTCTCCCTTCTGTGTTGCCTTGATTTATTCCCTTTATTTATCCCCCCTCCCAGCCCCACCGCATTTATGTAAGTATCTATGATTTTACTTATTTATATTGAAGTCTGTCTCCCTCTCTGGACTTATAAATTCGTTGTGGATAATGACTGTGTCTGTTACATTGTTATACTGGTCTCTCCGAAATGCTTAATACAGTGCTCTGCATTCAGTAGGCACTCAGTAAAGCGATTGACTGACTGACGAACTGGCTCATCTGGACTCGAAATTAATGGCTTGGAATGGTTGCAGCCCCCAGCCCCACCCCAACCCTCTGAATGGGGCCCCAATCCGGTTATAAAGCGTTCACAGCCAGAGCCACCAAAGCTTCTACCATTCATTAGTGTCTCCCAACTAACCCCCGGAGAGACCTTCATTGTTCTCACAATTGGTCCTCTTGTGCCCATCAGGAACCAAAGGGAATAAAACCCTCACTCTTGCTTCTGCATTAGGTAGAGTAGCCCATCTCCCACTCAAAGTTCCAGACTGATTTCCCTGCTATGAACAGAGAAAGCTCCTGTTCCTTTCCTTCCCACCCACTTTGGCCTCGTGTTGATTTGATGGGGTCGCATGTCCAGTGGTAATGGGAGGGCAAAAGCGAGCATCGTTTGCAGAGGTGCGTGAAAGCCCATAACAGGGGAACAGGTGGAAAATTCCACACAGGCATGACATTATCAATCAATCGTATTTATTGAGCGCTTACTGTGTGCAGAGCACTGTACTAAGCTCTTGGGAAGTACAAGTTGGCAACACATAGAGACGGTACCTACACAACAGTGGGCTCACAGTCTAGAAGGGGGAGACAGAGAACAAAACAAAACATATTAACAAAATAAAACAAATGGAATAGCTATGTACAAGTGAAATAAATAAATAGAGTAATAAGTATGTACAAACATATATACATATATGCAGGTGCTGTGGGGAAAGGAAGGAGGTAAGGCGGGGGGGATGGAGAAGGGGAAGAGGGGGAGAGGAAGGAGGGGGCTCAGTCTGGGAAGGCCTCCTGGAGGAGGTGAGCTCTCAGTAGGGCCTTGAAGGGAGGAAGAGAGTTAGCTTGGCGGATGTTCGGAGGGAGGGCATTGCAGGCCAAGGGGATGACGTGGGCCGGGGGTCGACGGAGGGACAGGCGAGAACGAGGCATGGTGAGGAGATTAGCGGCAGAGGAGCGGATGGTGCGGGCTGGGCTGTAGAAGGAGAGAAGGGAGGTGAGATAGGAGGGGGCGAGGTTATGGAGAGCCTTGAAGCCGAGGGTGAGGAGTTTCTGTCTGATGCGTAGGTTGATTGGTAGCCACAGGAGATTTTTGAGGAGGGGAGTAACATGCCCAGAGCGTTTCTGGACAAAGACAATCCGGGCAGCGGCGTGAAGTATGGATTGAAGTGGGGAAAGACAAGAGGATAGGAGATCGGAGAGGAGGCTGATACAGCAGTCCAGACGGGATAGGATGAGAGCTTGAACGTGCAGGGTAGTGGTTTGGATGGAGAGGAAATGGCGGATCTTGGCAATGTTGCAGAGCTGAGACCGGCAGGTTTTGGTGACGCCTTGGATGTGAGGGGTGAACGAGAGAGTGGAGTAGAAGATGACACCAAGGATGCGGGCTTGTGAGACGGGAAGGAGGGTAGTGCCGTCAACAGTGATGGGAAAGTCAGGGAGAGGGCAGGGTTTGGGAGGGAAGACAAGGAGTTAAGTCTTGGACATGTTGAGTTTTAGGTGGCATCCAGACGGAGATGTCCTGAAGGCAGGACGAGATACGAGCCTGGAGGGAGGGGGAGAGAGCAGGGACAGAGATGTAGATTTGGGTGTCATCAGCGTAGATGATAGTTGAAGCCGTGGGAGCGAATGAGGTCACCTAGGGAGTGATCTCAGCGACGCTTCCCTGCCAACTGCAAGATGGGAATTTGGGATGACCCAGGAAGAGAACAGAGTGCTAGGGAAGCGAGGACCTCTCAGGATCACTATGGTCCGTTCCCTTTCCATTGTGGATTTCAGAGCCTCAATCCATGGACGACTGCAGCCACCTTCCCTCCAGTCCCGGGCTCCCAGAGCCTGTGATCCTGTCTTGGAGCTCCCGTTCAAAACTGGTAATTATCAGTCAATAAATCAATCAGTCAATAGTGCTTATTGAGAGCTTATCGTGCACAGAGCACTTCATGAAACGCTTGGGAGAGTACAACAGAGTTGGTATACCCCTTTCCTGATCACAGTAACCGTCCACTATAGAGGGAGTGAGAGACATCAATATAAAACCATAAGAAAATTGTGGATATATATGTAAGTGCTGTAGTAGTGAAGGTGGTGTGAATAGCGAGTACTTGAAAGATAAATATCCACGTGTATAAACTGTGCAGAAGAGAGAGGGAGTAGAGAAGCAGAATAGCTTTGTGGCAAGAACATGGGTTTGGGACTCATGCGTTCTAAGCCGACTCTGCCACCTGTCTGCTGTGTGTCCTTGGGTAAGCCACTTAACCTCTCTGGGCTTCAGACACGTCATCTGTAAAAATGGGGATTTAGATCCCCACCTGGGGCAACCTGATTACCTTGTATCTACACCAGAGCTTGGTACAGCGCTTGGCACAAAGTAAGCGCTTAACAAATACCATAATTATTATTCAAGGAAAAGAAGACTTCATCCGGAAAGACCTCTGGAAGAGGAAAATACAAAACATACACGAGCACATACACGCGCGTGCGCGCGCGCGCGCACACACACATACACACACACCAGAACTTAATTCCCAATCTGCTCTTTGTCGTCCTTATTTTTCCAAGCAGAATCCTTTTGATCCAGAGAGGCACCCTGATGGCTGCTTAGTATCTGAGTACCTCACCTGCACCATGGATCCAGATCCTCTAATCTTCAGAAGAAGTGTTGTCTAGTGGAAAAGGCACTTACTGGATGTCAGAGGACCTGTGTTCTCATCCATGCTCCGCCACTTACCTGCTAGGTGACCTTTGACCAGTTACTTAATTCCTCCATGCGTCAGTTCCCTCGTCTGCAAAATGGGGACTCAATTGTTGTTCTCTCTCCTACTTAGAATGTGTGAGAGTGAGATCTGATTACCTTCTTTATTATTTACTCAGGGAAGACATCCAGGACCTGTCTCCTGAGGGCGTTCTCCCTTTTCTGGAAGCATCTCCAGGGAATGACTGAGCCATGAAGCTCCTTCATTCATTCAATCGTATTTATTGAGCGCTTACTGTGTGCAGAGCACTGTACTAAGCGCTTGGGAACTACAAGTTGGCAACATAAAGAGACGGTCCCTACCCAACAGTGGGCTCGCAGTCTAGAAGGGGGAGACAGACAACTAAACAAAATATATTAACAAAATAAAATAAATAGAATAAATATGTACAAATAAAATAAATAAATAAATAGAGTAATAAATATGTACAAGCATATATACATATATACAGGTGCTGTGGGGAGGGGAAGAAGGTAAGGCGGGGGGACGGGGAGGGGGAGGAGGGGAACAAGAAGGAGGGGACTTAGTCTGGGAAGGCCTCCTGTAGGAGGTGAGCTCTCAGTAGGGCTTTGAAGGGAGGAACACTCCCTTAACACTCTGCCCTTAACACTCACTGGGTCTTATGCTCATGATCCCAAACACTCTTCCTCCCTCAAGGGTCCTGACAATCTCAGTTATCCAGATGTTGACAGCTAATGGGTTGGAGGCCTGTATTCAGGTGAAAGCTTGACATTCGATGGCTTGGGCAAAGATCAATTCCTCCCTCCCCCCCATCACATGTGCACAAGGCATTCACGAGCCCATGCTCCAGGAGCCAATCTGCACCCATTCCCAACAATCAGGTATATATGCTACTTGAATTCTCATTTTGACCATGGTATTGGTTACGTTTACATTTACGTTTGCCACCCCATAAGAATGGAAGCTCCTTGTGGGCAGGGAGTAATTGTGCTGTACTCCCCCGAGTTACTAGAGCAGGAACCACCCAAATGGGTGCTCAGTAAAGGTAATCTCTACTCCAACCATCACGCAGGTTTTCGGGGATGAAGCCTAAGGGTCACAGCTGAGACAACCACAACCCGCGGGGAGGTGTCTGCCCTCAATCCATAAAGTCATCTCAAGGATTGGGTTGTGACTCTACCATGCCCGAAGTTTCCCACAGCCGTAGCTGTTCCTCGCCAGCTCGTCTAGTGAGAGAGGAGTCACAGCCCTCTATCCCTCTCCAGTGATCTGGATTGACAGTCCTCTGGTGTTAGCGAAAAGGAGTCGCAGGTTGGCCATGAGGAATCACACGCAAGTGACTAAGTTCATCGTCCTAGGGATCACGGACGACCCGGACTTGAAAGCGGCGATTATCCTCTATATGTCTGTCACTTACGTATTGAGTGTCACCGGCAACCTGACCATCGTCACCCTCACCCTGCTGGACTCCCGCCTCCACACCCCCATGTACCTCTTCCAGCATCGACTCTCCTTCCTGGAGATCTGCTTCACCTCCACCTGCATTCCCAGGTTCCTGACTACTATTGTCACCGGGGATAGGAGGATTTTCTACAACTGCTCAGGTATGTTTCGTCATCCTCTTGTAAATGACCAAGTCCTTCCTCCCGGCTTCCAAGTCCTACAAACGCTAAGTCACCATTTGCCGGCCTCTGCACTACACGGCCTTCATGAGCCAGAGTGTTTGCACGCTACTGGTTCTCTGCTCCTGGCTAACTGGGTCCCTGGTCATCTTTCCTTCTTCTATGCTTGGCCTCTAACTGGACTTCTGTGGCTTGGTAGACACCGACCATTTCTTCTGTGACGTCTCCCCTCTGCTCCCGCTCTTCTGCTTGGCTAATGTGTTTCTGAAACTGATGGCTTTCTCCTTGGCCTGGGGAAACTCTATTTCAACTTGGCGTTAGTGCCATGTCCTACACCGCCATCTCCCGCGCCATCTTGAGACTGCCCTCCTCTCAGCAGAGGAAAAAGGTCTTTTCACCTGCTCGTCCCACATGGTCGTGGTCTCCATCACATACAGGAGCTGCACCTTTTTGTACATCAAACCATCTGCCAAGAACAGGTTGGACCTAAACAAGTGGGTGGCCATGCTCCACACTTCCGTGGTCCCCATGCTGAACCCCTTTATCTACACCTTATGGAACCAGCAAGTCAAGCAGGCCATCAGGGACCTGGTGCACAGGGTTGGATTTTCTACCAAGGGGTGAGGATACTTCAGCGACGAAATCCCACAGGTCAAGCAAGTCAAAAGGTGCACCGAGTTGAATTTTCCACTGAGGGTTGAGGATTCTTCAGCGACGAATTCCCAAGGGAAAATTTAAAGGAGACTCCCAGGGTCGACCACTGAGACTCGGTATCTGTACATTAGCCTGCTTCGTCTGCTGTCTAACAAACAGGACCTGACGGTTCTCCATCCCAATATGCATCCCCGCACCCGCCCGCCTGGAATCCGTCTCCTGGACAGGTCTCCCTGCTACCTCAGACCATTGTCCTCATCCACTCAGAGAGGAGTCAAGCCTTTTCACTCCCTGTGAGAGACGTTCCGAGGTTTATTCAGCTGGTCTATGCCGAAGTCAATAGAAGTCTCCAGGTTCAATGTGTTTTTTGCAAATCTCTGTCTGTATCCAAGCTAACTGAAGCCTTTTAGCAACAAGCCCTTTAGCCCTGACTCCCTCCCTTTGCTCTTCTGCTCTCTCCATGCCCAGCGGCACTTAGAAATATATCTGTAATTTTATTCATTTATATTGATGTCTGTTCATATGTACTGATGTATGCCTCCCCCTCCCCCCACCTGCCTAGACTGTGAGTTCGTTATGGGCAGGGATTGTCTCTCTTTATTGCTTTATTAAACTTCCCCAAGCGTTTCCAGTAAATGCTCAATAAATAAGATAAAATGAATGAATGAGGAGCGACGTAATTGGTCATCACAGGGAGGCGAAGCCAAAGGCTCACCACATTTTACTCCCATCTTCTCACTCCACTCTCTCACACCCACCCTCCCCCTTCCCAGCTCACCCCCATCCTCTCACACCACCTCTCACATGTATCCTCAGCATATATGCATTATCTCGGTTGTATTGTATTGCACTGATTTAATCTGATTTAGGCAGACATTTCAATCTGTCCTATTTGTTCCACTCCCTAGTTAATCTTAGTTCATTCATTCATTCAGTCGTACTTATTGAGCGCTTGCTGTGTGCAGAGCATTGTACTAAGCTCTTGGGAAAGACAAATGGGCAACATATAGAGACGGTCCCTATCTAACAACGGGCTCGCAGTCAAGAAGGGGGAAACAGACAACAAAACAAAACAAGTAGACAGGTGTCAATATTATCAGAATAAATACAATTATAGCTATATATATGAGTAATATCATTATTACTCATTAATAAAATAAATACAGTAAATATGTACAAATAAAATAAATAAAGTAATAAATATGTATAAATATATACATGTGCTGTGGGGAGGGGAAGGGGGTAGGAAGGGAAGGAGGCGATGGGGACGGGAGAAGGAGGAGGGGAGCAAAAAGGGGGGCTCAGTCTGGGAAGGGCTACAACAGGAGGTGAGCTCTCAGTAGGGCTTTGAAGGGAGGAAGAGAGCCAGTTTGGCAGATGTGCGGAGAGAGGGAATTCTCTCCCTACTTCAATACATACTTCGCACCGCTGCCCGGATCGTCTTTGTGCACAAACGCTCTGGGCATGTTACTCCCCTCCTCAAAAATCTCCAGTGGCTACCAATCAACTTACTCATCAGGCAAAAAACCCTCACCCTCGGCTTCAAGACTCTCCATCACCTCGCCCCCTCCTACCTCACCTCCATTCTCTCCTTCTACAGCCCAGCCGCACCCTCCGCTCTTCTGTCACTAATCTCCTCATAGTGCCTCGTTCTCGCCTGTCCCGACGTCGGCCCCCGGCCCACGTCATCCCCCTGGCCTGAAATGCCCTCCCTCCGCACATCTGCCAAGCTAGCTCTCTTCCTCCCTTCAAAGCCTACTGAGAGCTCACCTCCTCCAGGAGTCCTTCCAAGACAGAGCCCCCTCCTTCCTCTCCCCCTTCTCCCCCTCCCTATCCCCCCGCCTTACCTCCTTCCCCTCCCCACAGCACCTGTGTATATGTATATATGTTTGTACGTATTTATTACTCTATTTATTTATTTATTTTATTTGTAAATATTTATTCTATTCATTTTATTTTGTTAATATGTTTTGTTTTGTTCTCTGTCTCCCCCTTCTAGACTGTGAGCCCACTGTTGGGTAGGGACCGTTTCTATATGTTGCCAACTTGTACTTCCCAAGGGCTTAGTACAGTGCTCTGCACACAGTAAGCGCTCAATAAATACGATTGAATGAATGAATTAAATGAATGAATTCCAGGTCAGAGGAAGGAAGTGGGCCAGGGGTCGATGGTGGGACAGGCGAGAAAGAGACACAGTGAGGAGGTTAGCGGCAGAGGAGCGGAGGGCTGGGCTGTAGAATGAGAGAAGGGAGGTGAGGTAGGAGGGGGCGGGGTGATAGAGAGCCTTGAAGCTGAGAGTGAAGAGTTCCCACCATTCGAAGGTTGACAGGCAACCACTGGAGATTTTTGAGAAAGGGAGAGACATCCCCAGAGCGTTTCTGTACAGAGATAATCCGGTCAGCAGAGTGAAGTATAGACTGAAGCGGGGAGGGACAGGAAGATGGGAGATCAAAAAAAAGGCTGATGCAGTAATCCAGTAGTGATAGGATGAGAGATTGAACCAGCAAGGTAGCGGTTTGGATGGAAAGGAAATGGCCGATCTTGGCGATGTTGCAGTGGTGAGACCGGCAGGTTTTGGTGAGGGATTGGATGTGTGGGGTGAATGAAAGGGTGGAGTCAAGGATCACACCAAGGTTGCGAGCTTGTGAGACGGGAAGGATGGTAGTGGCGGGGAAGTCAGGGAGAGGACGGTTTTGGGGGGAAGATAAGGCGCTTAGTCTTGTTTTAACTGTGGCTCCCACTCTTTGTAAATCATTTCCATCTATCTCCTCCCTTTGATTGGAAACTACTGGAAAGTAGTAATATAGTGCCTAAGACTCACTAGGCAGTCAATAGATTCCATTTGATTGATGGATAGATTGCTTAATGCTCAGTACGCCCTTAGTATACGCTATCAGCACTCTGCAAGTTATCAACAAATACCATTTCATTGATTGATGGATTGCTTTGCACTCACTAGGCACTAAACAGATACCGTGAGATCAACTGATGAATTGATTTGCACTCGGTAGGTGTTCAGTAAATACCAGAGATGAACTAAAGGAATGGCGGATTGATTAATTGATTTATTAATTTATAGACCTGGAATCCCAGTTAATAGAAGCCAGGGTGAGGGTTAGGGGAAGGGCATACTGATATAAGACTAGAAGTCCTAGGAGGGGGCTGAAATTTCGGGGAAAGCCGCAAGGAGTTTACCCCGAATGCACAGAGCAGTGGGATCAGGAAAACAGCACCGGATGACAGGCTGAGGGAAGCTGGTTAGCACCTGGTCTGTCATCCTTGTTGTCGTTCCCGGAAATGTTATCAAGTGGAGAGACTGATTCCAGCTCTTTCTCACCCTGCTCAACCGAGGCCTGGGCAAATGAGTACGGTCAGCAGTTCCGGGAGGTCCTACAAGGAAGCGCTATATTGACTGATTGATTGATTGATTAATTAATTGCCAGAAGTGGACTCCCGCAGGAAAGGACAGCTCAGAGTGGCCGGGGGATTCAGCTAGACCCAGGACAGAGTGTCAGTGTGACTTCCCTTGGGAGACACATATTTTCACATGAGCTGTCACATCTCCATCAGCTGTTCCATACTTTTAACTTCCTTCTCAGGCCACCTGTTCCTCTCCCTCCTCCATCCCTCACCCCCAGCAATCTGGCCTCCAACTTCATTAGTGAAATTAATTCCATCAGGTCTGAGCTCCCCAAAGTCACCCCTCCCCCTTCTCCATCTCCCCGCTCTCAACCCTCTCCGCCATTCTCCCATCCCTCCCAGCAGTATCTTCAGATGAGATCTCCTCCCTCCTCTCAAGTGCTACACTATCCACTTGTACTTCAGACCCCATTCCCTCTCATCTTATGAAATCTCTCGCCCCTTCCCTCCTCTCCTCCTTAATTTCCATCTTCAACCATTCACTCTCCACTGGTTCCTTCCCCTCTGCCTTGAAACATGCCCACGTCTCTCCCCCTTCCCTCCTAAACTTCCATATTCAACCAACCACTCACTCTCCACTTGTTCCTTCCCCTCTGCCTTCAAATATGCTCACGTTTCCTCCATCTTAAAAAAACCCTCTCTTGACCCCATCTCACCTCCAAGTTATCGCCCTATCTCACTCCTACCCTTTCTTTCCAAACTCCTAGAACTAGTCATCTACACTCGCTGCTTCGAATACCTCAACGCCAACTCTGTCCTTGACACCCTCCAATCTAGCTTCCGTCACCTACACTCCACCGAAACTGCCCTCTCAAAGGTCACCAATGACCTCCTTCTTGCCAGATCCAATGGCTTCTACTCTATCTTAATCCTCCTCGACCTCTCAGCTGCCTTCGACACTGTGGATCACACCCTTCTCCTCAACACGCTATCCAATCTTGGCTTCACAGATTCCATCCTCTCCTGGTTCTCCTCTTATCTCTTCGGCCGTTCATTCGCTGTCTCCTTTGCGGGCTCCTCCTCCCCTCCAACCCCCGTACTGTAGGGGTTCCTCAAGGGTCAGGTCTTGGTCCCTTTCTGTTCTCTATCTGCAATCACTCCCTTGGTGAACTCATTCCCTCCCACGGCTTAAACTATCATTTCTACGCTTATGACACCCAAATCAACTTCTCGGCCCCTGTTCTCTCTCCCTCTCTTCAGGCTCGTATCTCCCCCTGTCTTCATAACATCTCCATCTGGATGTCTGCCCGCCATTCACAGACTCCATCCTCTCCTGGTTCTCCTCTTATCTCTCTGGTCATTCATTCTCAGTCTCTTTTGCAGGCTTCTCCTCCCCTTCCCATCCCCTTACTGTGGGGGTTCCTCAAGGTTCAGTTCTTGGTCCCCTTCTGTTCTCGATCTACACTCACTCCCTTGGTGCCCTCATTCTCTCCCACGGCTTCAACTACCACCGCTACACTGATGACACCCAAATCTACATCTCTGCCCGTGCTCTCTTCCCCTCCCTCCAGGTTCGCATCTCCTCCTGCCTTCAGGACATCTCCATCTGGATGTCTGCTCGCCATCTAAAACTCAATATGTCTAAGACTGAACTCCTTATCTTCACTCCCGTACCCTGCCCTCTCCCTGACTTTCCCATCACTGTTGACGGCACTACCATCCTTCCCGTCTCACAAGCCCGCAACCTTGGTGTCATCCTCGACTCTGCTCTCACGTTCACCCCTCACATCCAAGCCGTCACCAAAACCTGCCAGTCTCAGCTCCGCAACATTGCCAAGATACGCCCTTTCCCCTCCATCCAAACTGCTACCCTGCTCGTTCAAGCTCTCATCCTATCCCGTCTGGATTACTGTATCAGCCTAATCTCCGATCTCCCATCCCCTTGTCTCTCCACACTTCAATCCATACCTCACGCCGCTGCGCGGATTGTCTTTGTCCATAAACGCTCTGGGCATGTTAATCCCCTCTTCAATAATCTCCAGTGGCTACCAATCAACCTACGCACCAGGCAGAAACTCCTCTCCCTTGGCTTCAAGGCCCTCCATCATCTCGCCCCCGCCCCACCTCACCTCCCTTCTCTCCTTCTACAGCCCACCCCACACCCTCCGCTCCTCTGCCGCTAATCTCCTCACCGTGCCTCGTTCTCGCCTGTCCCTCCGTCGACCCCCGGCCCACGTCATCACCCTGGCCTGGAATGCCCTCCCTCTGCCCATCCGCCAAGCTAGCTCTCTTCCTCCCTTCAAGGCCCTACTGAGAGCTCACCTCCTCCAGGAGGCCTTCCCAGACTGAGCCCCCTCCTTCCTCTCCCCCTTCTCCCCCTCTCCATCTCCTCCGCCTTACCTCCTTCCCTTCCCCACAGCACCTGTATATACGTATATATGTTTGTACGTATTTATTACTCTTTATTTATTTGACTTGTACATATCTATTCCATTTATTTTATTTTGTTAATATATTTAGTTTTGTTCTCTGTCTCCCCCTTCTAGACTGTGAGCCCACTGTTGGGTACGGACTGTCTCTATGTATTGCCAACTTGTACTTCCCAAGCGCTTAGTACAGTGTTCTGCACACAGTAAGCACTCAATAAATACGATTGACTGATTGACTGATTGATTGATCTAAAACTCAATATGTCCAGGACTGAACTCCTTATCTTCCTTTGCAAACCCTGCCCTCTCCCTGACTTTCCCGTCACTGTAGACGGCAATACCATCCTTCCAGTCTCACGGGCCTGCAGCCTTGGTGTCATCCTCGGATCTGCTCTCTCGTTCACCCCATGCATCCAATCCGTCACCAAAACCTGCCTGTCTCACCTCCACAATATCGCCAAGACCCGCCCTTTTCTCACCACCCAAACCGCTACGTTGCTGGTTCAATCTCTCATCCTATCCCGACTGGATTATTGCATCAGCCTCCTCTCCATCTCTCATCCTCCTGTCTCTCCCCACTTCAGTCTATACTTCACGCTGCTGCCCGGATCATCTTTGTGCAGCAACGCTATGGGCATATTACCCCCCTTCTCAAAAATCTCCCGTGGCTGCCAGTCAACCTGTGAATCAAGCAAAAGCTTCTCACTCTAGGCTTCAAGGCTCTCCATCACCTCGCCCCCTCCTACCTCACCTCCCTTCTCTCCTTCTACAGCCCAGCCCTCACCTTCCGTGCCTCTGCGCTGACCTCCTCACTGTGCCTCGTTCTCGCCTGTCCCGCCGTCGACCCCTGGCCCACGTCATCCCCCTGGCCTGGAATGCCCTCCCTCCACACATCTGCCGAGCGAGCTCTCTTCCTCCCTTCAAAGTCCTACTGAGAGCACACCTTCTTCAGGAGGCCTGCCCAGGCTGATCCCCCTTTTTCCTCTCCTCTTCCCCATCCCCCGCCGTTCCTCCTTCCCCGCCCGACAGCACTTGTATATATTTGTGCAGATTGATTACTCTATTTTATTTGTACATATTTACTATTCCATTTATTTTGTTAATGATGTGCATATAGCTATAATTCTATTTGTTCTGTCGATTTGGACACCTTTCTACATGTTTTGTTTTGTAGTCTCTCTCCCCCTTCTAGACTGTGAGCTCATTGTTGGGTAGGGACCGTCTCTGTATGTTGCCGACTTGTACTTCCCAAGCGCTAAGTACAGTGATCTGCACACAGTAATCGCTCAATAAATAGAACTGAATGAATGAATAAGCTGCAGAGGTGGACAGGACAATAGTACTAGGCACACAGTAAGCGCTCAATAAATGCGATTGAGTAAATGATTTAGTAACCTCCGAGGTGACTCTCAGATGAGGCTCCGGTCATTCTGAACTTCCTGGAGGCTGAATAAATGGGCCTGTCATAATCTCCAATCCACAACCACTGATCAGGCATTCTGGAAGGGAATGGACACGGAGACTGTGAGAATCCCGAGGACAGCAGAGGGCTGTGTCTGGGTCTCTCGGTCGGCCGCCCCTGTTTCAGCCCTGACCTGATAGCCCGGGGACCTGCGACACCCCAGAGAGAAGGATGTGGAGAGCAGAGTGTCAGAGGGGCCGAAGGACAGAGATTCTGTCTGGAAACTCTCCCATGTCTGTCGGGCCGCGGCTTCCCCGGCAAGCGGGGTGATCAGAGGTAGACTTGCCCTGGAATAAAGTCTTTCCCATTTCGGGCCAGGACACCCCAGTTAGCGTTGAAGTCACAGGTGTCTCCAATGTCCCGTCCTGCACAAGGTAGAGAGAAAAGGTACCTCACTTCCTTTCCCCGTAGTGGACAGAAAAATACACTCGCCTCTTCCCGTTTTCTTTTCAAAGAGGAAAGGACATATACGTTGGGGAAGAGAGAGCTGAGGAAGAAAAACACCCCGAGAGCTGGGGAAGGAGGATCCTCACTCCTGTACATGTGGTAAACAAGGGAGGACCCACAGAGGACGGAAGGGAGGAAGAGAAGGAGAGAGGAACTGACGGATGCTGCTTATCCCATAGAGGAAGAACTAATGGAGAACACAGAGACAGCCATTAGCTCCAAGTCAGGGACCTTTAATCCCGTACCTTCCCCGGAGGCCGCCCTTCCAAGCACAGAGCTAGAGCTGTTTACACGGGTGGGGCTTTAACACATCACTAAATCCTGTCGGTCCCACCTTCACAACATCGCTAAAATCCACCCTTTCCTCTTCTTCCAAACTGCTACCATGTTAACCGAATCACTCATCCTGGTTTACTGCATCAGCCCTCTTGCTGACCTCCCAGCACCTATCTCTCCCCACTCTAGTCCATACTTCACTCTGCCGCCTGGATCATTTTTCTACAAAACCGTTAAGAACACGTCTCCCCACTCTTCAAAAAAAATCCAGTGATTTCCCATCCACCTCCGCATCCAAAGAAAACCTCCTCATTATTTGCTTTAAAACTCAATTGCCTTGCCCCCCACCTACTTCACTTTGCTAGTCTCCAACTGCAACCCAGACCGCGCACTTCGCTCCTCCAATGCCAACTTTCTCACTGTGCCTCCATCTCGTCTACCTCGCCCACGTTGATCCCCAGGGTCCTTCCTCTCCTGTCTCAATGGAACGCATCGCTAGCACTGTTCTCCCTTAGAAGGTGGGAGAAAGCTATTCCTCTTTTCAGGAGCACCTAACAGCACCCTCGGCTGTCGCCTGTCGCCTGACGCCCTACACCTTCCTCCCACTGCCAGTCTCTTCATTTCACCATTGGTAGAAGGAAGATCCCCATTACTCCATCTCCCTTGCTCTCCTCTTGGTCACCTGGGCTGGGTATTGACAGTTTGGAATGGCTGAGATTATGCCCCATCCTCTGACCCTCTGGACACGTCCCCAATCCGGGGATCAAACGTTCTCAGCCAGAGCCATCAAAGAATCATTCCTTCAGTAATGTCTCCTGGACTCGTCCCTGCGGAAACTTTCATTGTTCTCACAATTGGTCCCCTGTGCCCATCCAGAACCAAAGAGTGTAAAACCCCCACTCTTGAAGCCGATATCCTTCCCAAAGTGTCAAGATTGATTCTCCCGTTACGAGCTGAGAAAAGTTCTGATGCATTCCTTCTCTCCCCGTTACCAGGATGCCGAAATTTTGTCCTCGTTGGGCGTAGAGGGAGTCACGTGGCCAATGGTGATGGGAGGGAGAGGAAGCGAGCAGGATCTGGAGAGGTGCGTGTAAACCTAGAGCAGGGGAACAGGTGGGAAATTCCAGGCAGGCATGACGTTATCTCCTTGCCGCTGCCCCAAGCCTGAGCCAACCCCCGGAATTAGGGCAGAGTGCTAGGGAAGGGAGGCCCTCTCAGGGTCACCTTGTCCTGTTCCTTTCCCGTTGTGAATTTCATAACCTCAATCTTTGGACGACTACATCCACCTTCACTGAACCACTGGGCTCCCGGAACCTGTTCTGGAGCCCTCACTTCATAACTAGTAATTATCCAACAATAATCAATCAAGGGTATTTATTGAGGATTTAATTTGCTCAAAGCTCTTTACAAAACACTTCGGAGAGGACAACAGAGTTGGTAGACACGTAACCTGATCACAAGAATCAAACAGTATAAAGGGGAAGGCAGACACAAATATAAATCCATAAATAAATTATGGGTATAGACCTCAGTGCTGTAGGTCTGAAGGCTGGGTGAATAACAAGTGCTTAAAAGGTAAATATCCAAGTGTATAAGTGATGCAGAAGGGAGAGGGAGTAGGGGAAAAGAGGGATTCTTACAGAAAGACCTTTTGGAGAGAGAAACACACACACACATACACACACACACACACACACACACACACACACACACACACACACACACACACACACACACACACACACCCCCCAGAACTTTATCCCCATTTCACTCTATCATCCGTAATGTTCCTAGAAGGGTCCCAATAATTAAAATTGTTATTAATAGTAATAATAATAATAATTGTTGTACTTGTTTAGCGTGTACTATGTTTCAGGCACTAGACTAAGCACTGGGGGAGATACAAGGCAATCAATCCAGTTGGGTACCCTTCCAATCCCACATAGGGCTCATAGTCTTAATCCCTATTTTACAGATGAGGTAACTGAAGCTCTGAGAAGTTATGTGACTTCCCTAAAGTCACAAAGCAGACAAATGGAAGAGCCAGGATTAGAATCCAGGTCTTTCTGACCTGTCATGCTCGTGCTCTATCCCCTTTGATGCAAGGAGGCTCCCTGTTGGCTGCCAAGTCTCTGAGAACCCCACCTCCACCCTTTATCCAAATCTTCTAATCTTCAGAGGTAGTTTCGCCTGGTGGAAAAGGCATGGCCTGAGAGGACACGAGTTCTACTCCCTGCTCCGACACCTACCTTCTGTGTGACCCTGGGCCAGTTGCTTACATTGTCCGTTCATCAGTTTCCTCATCTGCAAAATGGGGATTCAATTTTTGGTCTCCCTCCCACTTAGATTGGGAGTCCCAAGTGGGACCTAAATATCCTGTATCCACCCCATAGCTTAGTACAGTGCTTGGCACATAGTAAGAACTTGACAAAAACACATTTATTATTCACCCAGGGTTCTCAGAAAATGTTATCTATACTCCACCGTCAGACAGGTTCTCTGCGCTGAACCTAAGGATCGCGGCTGGGACCATCAGGCGTCCATTTTCCTGTGGTGAGGTGTCCTCCATAAACCCACGAAGTCATTTCAAGGACTGAGTCCTGACCCTGCCACACTCGAGGTCTCAGGCACTTGGCCCGGAATAGTGAACTCTAGGCAATCTGGAGCTGTCCCTGCTCATCTAATCTGGACCAGGAGACGACACAGCCCTCTGTCCCTCTCCAGTAAATCAGACTGAAGGTCCTCTGATGTTATCCAGCAGGAGTCGCAGGTCGGACATGAGGAATCACATGCAAGTGACTGAGTTCATCCTCCTGGGTCTCACGGACGATCCGGACTTGCAGACAGTGATTCTCCTTTATATGTCTGTCACCTATATACTGAGTGTCACTGGCAACAGGACCATCGTCACCCTCACCCTGCTGGATCCCACCTCCATACCCCCATGTACTTCTTCCTGTGCTGTTTCTCCTTCCTGGAGATCTGCTTCACATCTGCCTGTATTCCCAGATTCCTGGACATCATCAGCAGGGAGGTTACAACTGCTGTGTAACACAGCTATTCTTCGACACAGCTATTCTTCTTCTTTCTGCTGGGGGCTACCGAATTCTTCCTCCAGACCGCCCTATCCTACGACTGCTATGTCGCCATCTGCCAACCGCTGCACTACACGACCGTCATGAGCCAGAGTTTCTGCACACTACTGGTCCTCTGCTCCTGACTAACCGGGTTTCTTGTCATCTTTCCTTCTCTTATCCTTGGCCTCCAACTGGACGTCTGTGGCTCGGTAGACATTAACCATTTTTTTTCTGTGAGAGCTCCTCTCTGCTCCTGCTCTCTTGCTCTGGACACCGGGTTCCTGGAGCTGATGGATTTCATCTTGGCCTTGGGGACACTCCTGTTCACCTTGGTGTTAGTGGCCATGTCCTACATGGTCATCTCCCGCGCTATCCTGAGACTGCCCTCCGCTCAGAAGAGGAGAAAGGCTTTTTACACCTGCTTCTCCCACATGGTCATGGTATCCATCGCAAACGGCAGCTGCATCTTTATGTACATGAAACCATCCACCAAGGAAAGGGTGGACCTGACCAAGGGGGTGGCCGTACTGAACACATACGTGGCCCCCATGTTGAACCCTTTCATTTACACCCTGAAGGCCATCAGGGACCTGGTGTATCGCGTTGGATTTTCCTCCAACAGGTGAGGGTTCCTCAGCAATGAAATCCAGCAGGAAAATATGCAGGAGATACAAAGGCTCGACCACAGAGACTCGGTGCCTGGACATTAGCCTAATGCTTCATCTGCACTTGTTACCACTGTGTGCCCCCACACCCGCCCTTCTGTACATCCCTCCCCTGGCCAGGTCCCCCTGCTACCTCAGCCTTTTGCTCTTATCCACTCAAGGGTGAGTCAAGCCTTTTCATTCTGCATGAGAGAGACATTCCTAGGTTTGCTCAGCGGGTCTGTGCCGAAGCCAATAGAAACATTCCCAGGTCCACGGTGTTTTTTCCAAATCTCGTTCCGTATCCACCCGAGGCCCTGCAGCTGGAGGAGTGACGTCATTGGTCATTATGGGGAGGGGAAGCCAAAGGTTCACCACTTTTTACTCCAATTCACTCAGTCCCCTCTCTCAGTCCCACCCTCTCACTCCCCTCTCTTAGTCCTAACCTCCCAATCCCCAACTCACACACAACTTCTCACTCCCCCCCACTGTCACATCAATCCTCAGCATATTTGCTTATGTGTCTGTTATACAGTAATTTCACTGATTTAATCTGATTTGGGTAAACACTCCCATCTGTCCTATTTGTTCGGCTCCCTCGCTGATCCTTTTTTCACTCTGGCTCCCCCTCTTTGGAGATCATCTCGATCTACCTCCTTCATTAGAATGGAAACTATTGGATGGCAGGAACCATGTGACTTTCATCAGCTGTGCTCTTTCAATCGCTTAGTTTAGTGCCTAGGACTCAGTAGACAGTCATTAGATGCCATTTGATTGATTGATGGATAGCTTAAGACTCAGTAAGCCCTCAATAAATGCTTCCGGAATGAGAGATGGATTTCTTTACACTCGGCACCCCACACCCACAACCCAGACTGCAGGGGTGGCAACGCGGAATTGGATCTCCCTCCCCACATGGCGGGGCCCAACCCAGGCCACTGTTTGGAGTGGGGAATGAAAGGCCACAGCAGCCCGGAGACGCCCCAAGACAACAGAGGATCCACGCGCGGGACTCCACTGTGGAAGTACCCTGGGGCTGACCTCTCTGCCACGGAGCTAGAGCCTGAGGAAAGGTTCGCCTACCAGTCTGTCAAATAATGATATTTACTGAACGCCCACTGTGTGCAGAACAGCGTACCGAGTACTTCGGAGAGTCCAATAGATCTAGAAGAAACGATCTATCAGTCATCTTTATCATTCCATATCTCCCTCCTCTCTCCTCATGGTTAAGTAGAAACACTCTGGTGACCTCGTGGGTGAGGAGGACCTGATGGAATGAAAAGACTGGGAGTGGGAAGAAGGGAAAGGACGACAGATAAATGCGGTGATAGGGGCTCCTGGAAAGGGAAATAACTTTGTCCTACCTTCTGAGGGAGGGCAGTGCTAGTGATGATTTCCACTGAGACAAGAGGAAAGGCTTTTATCCCTGGGGATAAAAGCAGGAAATCCTCGATAAATGCCAAAGCTCTTTGAAGGCAGGGATCATGTCTATTTTTTATGGTACTTGCATACTGTGTGCCAAGCACTATATTAACCGTTGAGTCAGATACAAGATAATAAGGATAGGCATACTCCCTGTCCCACCTGGAGAACACAATCTAAGTAGGAGGGTGTAGGATTCAATCCACATTTTTATGGTATTTGCTAAGCGCTTACTATGTGTCAAACGCTGTTCTAAGCGCTGTAGTAGATACAAATTAGTTAGTTTGGACAAAATTCCTGTCCTCTCTGGGGCTCAGTCTAAGCAGGGGGGAGTACAGGATAACTGAGGCACAGAGCAGATAACTGGCTTGCCTATGGTCACACGGCAGGCACGTGGCAGAGCCAAAGTTAGTACCCAGATTCTCTGACTCCCAGGCGCAGGATCTTTCCCATTAGGCCATTACTTTCTATTCCCAGCTTCCCAGCTATTGTTTCCATTGTCGTCACCCAAGCTCTCAGTACAGCCCTGGGCCCCTAGTGGAAGCTCAGGAAATATGATTAATGGATTAATTGAGAATAGGTTCCATTCTCAATTAGCTCTGTACGTCGACAACCTCTGGGCCCAGCCACCATTTGTAGAAGGAAAATCCCCATTGTTGCATCTTGTTTACTCTTCCCTTGGTCTGCCCTCCTTTACTCTTCTCCCTCTACCTTCTGTGTTGCCTTGATTTATTCCCTTTACTTATCCCCCCTCCCAGCCCTCAGCACTTATACACATATTTTTAATTTTATTTATGTTGATGTCTGTCTCCCTCCCTAGACTTGTAAGCTCTTTGTGGGCAGGGAATGTGTTTGTTATACTGATATATTGGTCTCTCCCAAGCGCTTAATACAGTGCTCTGAAAACAGTAAGCACTCAATAAAACGATTGACTGACTGACAGACTTGGTCACCGTCAGTCACCGGACTTGGCCTAGAAATTAATGGCTTGGAATGATTGCAGCTTGGCCCCACCCCTCCCTCCAAGATACAGCCGGAGCCACCAAAGCTTCTACCATTCATTAGTGTCTCCTGATTCACCCCTGGGGAGACTTTCACAATTGGTCCCCTCGTGCCCATCAGGAACCAAACAGAATAAAACCCTCACTCTTGCTCCTGCATTAGGTATAGTCGCCCTTCTCCTGCTCAAAGGTTCCAGATTGACTCCCCTGCTATGAGCAGAGACAAATTCTGATGCCTTCCTTCCCACACACTTTGGCTTCGTGTTGATTTGACGGGGTCGTGTATCTAATGGGGATGGGAGGACAAAAGCGAGCATCACTTGGAGAGGTGTGTGAAAGCCCGGAACAGGGAAACAGGTGGGAAATTCCACAGAGGCATGACATTATTTCAGCGTTGCTTCCCTGCCAACTGCAAGATGGGCTTTTGGGATGACCGCCGGAATCAGGGCAGAGTGCTAAGGAAGCGAGGACCTCCCAGGATCACTTTGGTCCGTTTCCTTTCCATTGTGGATTTCAGAGTCTCAATATAAAGACGAATGCACCCACCTTCCCTCCAGTCCCAGCAGAGCCTGAGATTCTGTCGTGGAGCCCCCGTTCAGAACTGGTAATTATCAGTTAATAAATCAATCAGTCAATAGTGTTCATTGAGAACTTATTGTGCGCAGAGCACTTCTTGAATCGCTTGGGGAAGTACAACAGAGTTGGCTGGTCCGTCCCCTGATCACAATAACCTTCCAGTAGAGAGGGAGTGAGAGACATAAATATAAATTCATAAGCGAATTACGGTAATTGCTGTAGTATTGAAGGTAGGGTGAATAGCAAGTACTTAAAAGATAAATACCCAAGTATATAAGTGGTTCAGAATGGAGAGGGAGTAAAGAAGCAGCATAGCTTAGTGGCAAGAACGTGGGTTTGGGAGTCAGAAGTCGTGGGTTTTAATCCCAACCCCGCCACTTGTCTGCTGTGTGACATTGGGCAAGCCACTCACCTTCTCTGGGCCTCAGTTACCTCATCTGTAAAAATGGCGATTAAAACTGTGATCCCCACTCGGGACAACCTGATTACCTTTGTATTTACCCCAGCGCTTAGTACAGTGCTTGGCACAAAGTAAGCCGAATACCATAATTATTATTAAAGGAAAAGAGGGCTTCATCTGGAAAGACCACTGGGAAAGACACACACATACTCACACACATAGCCGTGCGCGCGCGCGCGCGCGCGCACACACACACACACACACACACACACACACACACACCCCTCCAAGAACTCAATCCCCATTCTGCTCTTTGTCAACTTTACTGTTCCAAACAAGATCCCTTTAATCCAGAGAGGCTTCCTTATGGCTGGTTAGTATCTGAGTACCTCAATTCCCCTCCTCAAAAATCTCCAGTGGCTACTAATCAACCTACGCATCAGGCAAAAACTCCTCACCCTCGGCTTCAAGGCTCTCCATCACTTCGCCCCCCCCCCCCCGCAAATTCACCTCCCTTCCCTCCTTCTACAGCCCAGCCCGCAGTCTCCGCTCCTCTACCGATAATCACCTCACCATGCCTCGTTCCCGCCTGTCCCGCCGTCGACCCACGTCGGCCCACGTCACCCCCCTGGCCTGGAATGTCCTACCTCCGGACATCTGCCAAGCTAGCTCTCTTCCTCCCTTCAAAGCCCTACTGAGAGCTCACCTCCTCACCCCCAGAACTCTGTCACTCCCAGGAAGATGGTGAAGAACAACTGAGTGAAATAGTTGGAAAAGGAAATGGTTCTTTCTCTATTGACAATGGTGATCAGGAAACGGGGAATACAGGCAGATATGGAGAAGATCTCCAGCAAGGAGAAGCTGCGCAGGAAGAAGTGCATGGGGGTGAGGAGGCGGGAGTCCAGGAGGGTGAGGGTGATGATGGTCAGGTTCCCGATGTCGCTTAATGTGTAGGTGAGGAAGAGGACGAGGAAGATTAGAGCATGCAGTTGTGGGTCATCTGTGAGCCCTACAAGGATGAACTCTGTCACTCCCATGCCATTTCTCAGGGTTGGTTGGTGGCTTCAGCAGAATCTGCAGGAGCAACGGTAGAGATTGGGGAGCTGAGGGAAGGTGCAGGGACAGTCTAAGACGGGGAGAAGGGCCCATAGACCAACTAACGAGTGATTCCCCATCCCCTGGAGGGTCAGTGGTTCAGGTTCTGGCTGCTGCACAACCACACTCTATATACTTTGGACAGAGGAGGCATGGAAATATTCCCCCGATTCTGCTCCAGGAGATCCATCGGCCTTTCCTAGGTGCTGGTTCTTTGCCCACGATACAGTGAGCCCATCCTCCTCTGGAAGCACCCGACTCCTCTGGCAGCGAGGATCTCTCCGGTTCCCACTTCTTTGTTTATTCCTCGCTCTTTCGACTGTCTGATCCTTCTTCTCTGACTGAAGCTGCCTGGTTGAGGTAATCATACCCAGTAGCCCTGATCCATGCAGTCTAGAGGGGCTTTTAGGAAACGGGGCCTGAGACGTGGTCCCATACCTACCATTACCTCCCTCCAGCCTCCCCTTTATCCGCCTCCTCCCTTTTCTACTCCCAAATCTACATCTCCAGCCCGTATTCCTCTCTCTCTCTCTCTCTCTCTCTCTCTCTCTCTCTCTCTCTCTCTCTCTCTCTCTCTCTCTCTCTCTCTCTCTCTGCAGTCTCATATTTCCTCCTGCCTTCAAGACATCTTTTCTTGGATGTCCCACCATCACCTCAAACCTGAAACGTCTAAAACAGAACTCCGTATCTTCTTACCTAAATTCTGTTCTTCCTCCGACTTTCCCATCACTGTAGACGGCACCACCATCCTTCCTGTCTCACAAATAGGCAGCCTTGTTGTTAGCCTTGACTCCTCTCTTTCACTCAATCCATACATTCAATTCATTACTAAATCCTTTCGGTTCGAACTTCACCACATCTCTAAAATCATCCCCTTTCTCTCCATCCAAACTGCTGCCACATTTGTCCAAGCACTTCCCCTATCTGCCTTGATTACTGCATCATCCTCCTTACTGGCCTCCCTGCTTCTTCTTCCCACTCCGGTTCATACTTCACTCTGCCACCCCGATCATTTTGCTGCAGAAACGTCCAGTCCGTGTTTCCCCACTCCTCAAGAACTGCCAGTAGTTGCCCAACCACCTCCACTTCAAACGGAATCTCCTTACCATCGTCTTTAAAGCATTCAATCATCTTGCCCTTTCGACCTCCCCTCATTACTCTCCTTCTACAAAACAGCCCTCACCCTTCGCTTCTGTAATGCTATTCTTTTCACTACCTTCTCACCGTCAGTAATAATGATGACACTTGTTAATCGCTTTCTCATCCACCTCTGGCCTAGAATGCTCTCCCTCTTCATATCTGACAAGCAATTTTTCTCCCCACTTTTAAAGCCTTATTGAAGGCACATCTCCTCTAAGAGGCCCTCCTTTCCCCTTCTCCCACTCTGTTCTGCGATGCCCTGACTTACTCACTTGATTCATCCTCCCTCCCAGTTGCTCAGCATTTATGTATATTTATTGTCTGTTTCCTCTTCTAGACTGTAAGCTCGTTGTGGGCAGGGAATGTGTCTTATTTCGTTATATTGTGCTTTCCCAAGTGCTTAGTACGGTGGTCTACAAGCAGCAAGTGCTCAATAAATTCGATGGACTGACTGAATCTTCCTCCTGTCGTTACTTTACCTCTTTTGCCTCCTCTTCCACTTTCTTCCTCCTTTTCCAACTCTTCTTCTTCTTTCTTCTCATTTCGCGTCTCCTTCTTCTCTTCCCCTTCACCTTTTTCCTCTTCCTCCCTTCTTCTGTACTCCTTAACCCCCCTTCCTCTTCTCCTTCTTCCTCCTGATCCTGGACATGCACTTTCTTCTACTCCACTTCTCTGGTGTCCTTTCCTATTGGGCGGTAGTTATACCTGATTCATGAGTTATCCTGGGTAATTGATGAATCAATTACAGCATTAACAAAGCGTGCCCTGTGTGCTCAGCACCGCTCGAAGTGCTGAATTAGATGATCTTATCTGACCCAATTTCGATCCCTCAGCGGGGCTCACATTGTATCTTACCCTCGCTTATAGAGGAGGAAGCTGAGGCTCAGAGTGGTGAAGTGTTTTCCCAGTGTTAGCCAATAAGCCAGAAGGAGAGTTGGGATTAGAAACCAGGCGGGACTCCCAGTCCCGTGCACTTTTCACTAGGTTGTTCTGCCCCCTTCCAAAGAGTGAAGCCAGTCACGCACAGACAAGAATTGACCTGACCTGACTGGACAACTCGGATAACAGGGGATTCGGAGTCTCCAGAGTCGGGGTAAAGTCTTCCTCCGGTTCCGTGTGGAATGACATCATCCTAGGAGACACTCCCCCCACCCCCGTTAGGGGAGATGCCAGTGTCTCACTTTCACCTGCTTTACCTAGGCTAATGGTTTCCTGTGCTGGACTGAAGGACATGACGGAGGCTGGATAGCTTAGGGGTCAGACCACAGGACTGGCCTGGCATTCTGGATCTGCCTTTTGCCTTTTATGTGACCTTGGAGAAATCCCTTCACTTCTCTGGGCCTCTGTTTTCTCCTCTGTAAAATGGGGATGAAGCTTAAGTCCAGTGTGGGACAGGGACTGTATCTGATATTCTAGCCATTCATCTATTCAAGCGCTCAGTGAGTTTCATAACAACGATACCACCAACAGCTAAAACTAGAGCAACAACAATGATAATGATAGTATTTAATTAATTCATTCATTCAATCGTATTTACTGAGTGCTTACTGTGTGCAGATCACTGTACTAAGCGCTTGGGAAGTACACATCGGCAACATATAGAGACGGTCACTACCCAACAACTGGCTGACCGTCTAGAAGGGGGAGAGAGAAAACAAAACAAAACATTGTTATTATTATCATTATTACTATCATGTATAGTAATAAATAATATTGATAATTCAGGTTCAGTGTCTTCTCTAATAAAAAGAAAAATACCTGTGAGGGTTCCAGAGCAGATAAGCTCACACGAGTCAGCTCACATTAGCTCCACATACACTTTGGAGATGAAAAGGATGAAAGCAGGAGGAGCAGAGATGAGAGTAATGGCAGACTCACTTTCCTGCGATCAGATCCCTGATGGAGATTCTCAGAAGGTGCATTGGGAAGGCCGCTCTCCGTCCGTCCCCCCACCCTTTTTAAATGGCATTTATTAAGCGCTTACTATGTGCAAATCACTGTTCCAAGCACTTGAAGCCGGCTTGCTGGTGCTGCACCAGAGGAGGGGAGGGTCGAGACCCGCGAGCATTTTCCAACTTCTCCACATCCAAGCCTTCTCCTCCTGACACCCCGCTCCCTCCCTGCGGCCCCTCGTTAAGTAGACCCTCTCTTGAGGGGCCCGCCCCTGGCCAGCTGAAGGTCAGTTTCCCGCACTTTGTCCCCACGGCACTTCCAAGACCAGATCCGATCCAGAACTCAGAGTCACAGAGTACACCCCAGGTGACCTTCCCACGCTCCGGACCCTCAGGGAGTGGGAAAGACTCTTAGAGATCACAGACACGAGGTCCCCTCCTTCCCCCAGCACCAGAGCAAGATGTAGCAATACAGCTCAGCACTGCACCAAACACTGTGAAAATTATATAGTGGAGAATTAAACCCGGTCACTGGAAACTTCCCTATCTAAGCATAATTGAGCAAACGGCTGGCGACGGAAGCATAAAGGCAATGACAAATAAAACAAGAGCAATAGGTGAACGTGGCCAAAGGAGAAATTTCTGGCTCCTCGTGTCCCGGATTCCAACAGCCACAGCCACAGACCCGGTTTTCCACTCAGGGAGGCGGTTGACTCTGAAGACTGGCGTGGCAGGAGCCAGCCAGCTTTTTATCCGCTCTGTTTGTGATCAGCTCCCGGGAACGGGGCCAGGAGTCACAGCTGTGCAGCAGGGAGCAGCGCTCCGGAGCATTAATGAGTCTACACAGTTATCTTAGGTGGTGGCCAGTGGAGAATGGGACCCGTGGAGAATGGGGCAGGGGGGACCGCGGAGGTCAGGAACGGGAGTTTAGCACTCAGAGATGAAGCAGGGACAGCTTGGGACAAGCCTGGAGATCCTGGCTTATTTCTTCTCCAGGTAGGGGCAGCGACTCAATCTTTAGCTCTGGGGAGGGGAGAGGCTCATCCATCAACTCGGTGCTGCCCCACTCTACACCCTTCTGGCTGGGCCCCTGTCTCTTACTCCATCAATCCCTTCGGGATTCACAGCCACCCGTTCTTTCCCAAGCCCTTCCAGGAGGAAAACACACAATCTCAATCCACAATCCCAATCCATCAGCGGTATCCAGACCTCTGTGCTAAACGCTGACAAAATAAAAAAATTGAGGTGGAAGACATGATTTCTCGCCTCAAGGAGTTTAGAGTCTATCAGGGAGATAAAAATGAATTGCGGATAAAATAAGAAGATACATTTATGGGAAAATAAGGTCTTAGACTATCACAAACTGTAGTGATATTAGTTATGAAGGCCTCCTGGGAACAGTGAACTGTACTACTCCTTACGCAATCAACCAGTCAGTTGTATTTACTGAGAGGTTATTGAGAGGTGCTAAATTCTTGAGAGAGTACAATAGAGTAAATATATACGTCCCCTGTCCTCAAGAATAATTTTATCTAATGAAGAAGGTATGACAAGAAGAAGCAACATGGCTTAGTGGAAAGAGCACAGGCTCGGAAGTCAAAAGAACCAGGTTCTAATCCCTACTCTCCTACTTCTCTGCTGTGTAACCTTGGGTAAGTCACTTAACTTCTTTCTGCCTCACTTTTCTTAGCTATTCCATGGGGATTTGAAACCAGTTCTACCTCCAGTTTAAACTGTGATCTTAGTGTGAAACAGGGACTGCGTCTGACGTGATGGTCTTGTACCTATTCCAGTACCTAGCACAGTGTCTGGCATCCAGTAATCGATTATCAAATACAACAACAATAATGATAGCAACGAATACAATAATAATTTTCCAATAGAGTGGTCAGTTTAAATAACTGAATGTAAATTTGGATAAAGATGAATAAACAAGTGATGAGTATGGGTTTAAATAAAGTCATATGTGGTAGAATTGGCTCATCTTAAAATACTGGGTGAGTAACTGAGAGAGACTGAATTGAGATGATCAGAAGTGTTATGGATAGTTGGGATTGAGTAAGTGCCGTGGTAGTATTTAGGAAGTTGAGACCTAGGTAAAAGAAGAAATAAGTGGGGAGGAAAAGGGATTTCAGAAGAGTTTTAAAGTAAACAGTGGTATGGCAGATATGAAATGGAAGGGAGTTCAAGGCAGGAGAAAAGAAATGGAGACAGGGAGAGTTGAGAATGAGGCACTGCTATTAGGTTAGTTTGGAAAGCGTGAAGACGGAAAACTAGGCTGTAGTGGGAGAAGAAAGTATATGAGCAGAAGAGTGAGAATGCTGAGAGATAGCCTTGAAACTCATGGTCAGGAGTTTCTGCTTGATGAGGACAGGAATGGACAACTGTCAGAAGGATTTGAGTAGTGGGGAGACCTGGAACTCCCTTCTTTCCCACGTCAGACAAACCACAGCTCTCCCACCGTTGACCACCATTTTAAAATCTCATCTCCTCCAACAAGCTCTCCAATTAATTTCTTACTCCCCAGAGCCTTATTATTCCTTCAGCCAATTCTAGCACATACAGACTTATTTATTCCCTTCTTACTACTCATGTATATATGTTGGATTACATATATATACATATATGCTCGATTAACATCGTACCTGTCTCACAAGCCCATAACTTTGGTGTTAACCTAGACACAGCTCCTTGATTTAGTTCATGGTGCAATGTACTGTATTAACCACTTGGAAATTTCAGTGGATGTACTAGGTCCGATTAACTTCTTCCCTGATCTCTCATTCCACCAAATGTCTCTTTATTATTCCCAAGTCACCTAAGCATCTGTTTGATCGTACGTCTTTATTCTCTATTACCTCTTCCTACTTGCAATCAGTTGTAATCAAACATCTCCATTTTGCAGCTGAAGTAACTGAGACACGGAGATGTGAAGTTACTTGCCTAAGGTCACGCAGCATACAAGTGGCAGAGCCGGGACTAGCACCCTGATCCTTCTGACTCTCAAGCCCCTGCCCTATCGACTAGGCTACACTGGTTCTCTAATGAATGCTCAGATGCCTGCCCAAATAAGAATATATCACTATGGTTACAATCTAATGTTTTCACACGCCTATGTGCTGAGATGAGAGGAAGTGGGAGTGAGATGGGGAGAGCAAAAGGGTAGAAGTGAGGGGGAAGTGGAAAGTGGTAGTGAAAGGGGGAAGCATAGGATGGTAGCGAGAGGTGGTGAACCTTTGGATTCCCCTCCGCCGATGAGAAGTGACATCAAATATCTAGGTGCAAGAACTTAGCTAGGACAGTGAAGGATAATTTGAGAAAAAACAACAACAAACACATACATTTCACCTGTGGTACTCCATTAGCTTCGCCATCGAACTATAGAGCAAACCTCGAAACATCTCTATCATGTGGAGGGAAAACCCAAGATTCCCCTCTAAATGGACAAGGACAGAAGGGTTGCAGGGAGAACTTGGCCAGGGGAGGGATTTACAGGGGGACGGGTGTTGGGGGCACACAGAGTGCTGTAGAACAGCCAGATCCAGTTTGTCGGGCAGCAGATGAGGCATTAGGCTAATGTACAGGCACCGAGTCTCTGTGGTCGACCTTTGCGACTCTTCCAGGTTTTCCTGTGGTATTTTATCGCAGATGCGCCCTCACCTCCTGAGGGAAAACCCATTCCAGTTCACCAGGGCCTTGAAGGCCTGCTTGACCTGCTCGTTCCACAGGGTGTAGATGAAGGGGATCCGCATGGGAGCCACAGAAGTAGTGAGCACCGCCACCCCCTTGGTCAGTTCCACCCTGTCCTTGGCGGGCAGTTTGATGAACATGAAGGTGCAACTGCTATATGCGATGGAGACCACGACCATGTGGTAGGAGCAGGTTGGAAAGGCCTTTCTCCTCTGCTGGGCTGAGGGCAGTCTCAGTATGGGGTGGACGATGGCTGTGTAGGAGGCAGTCATCCTTCTAGACTAACAAGGAGCACCCCCAAGTACAAGAGGAAAACCATCAGCTACAGGAAGCATGTGCTTGTGCACGAGAGCACTATCATTGGGGAAGAATCACAGATGAGGATGAGGATGTCAGAGTCACAGTAGTCTAGCTGGGTGCCCGTTACAACTGGTGGGAACACGATCAAATAATTGAGAGAAAAGAGCAGAGGACCACGAGGCTCATGACGGTCGAACTCTGTCAGCCCCGTACCATTTCCCATGATTGGGTGGTGGCGTCAGCTGAATCCGCAGGAGCAAAGGGAGAGATGGTGAGGGCAGGTTCAGGAACAGCCTAAGACGGGGAGAAGTGCCCATGGACCAACCAACTAGTCATTCCCCCTCCCCACGGTCAGTGGTTCAGGCTCCAGTTGCCACGTGACCCAACCTTGCATACTGTGGTCAGAAGGGGTTTGGTAGGAAAAAGTCCATTTTTTCATTCATTCATTCATTCATTCATTCATTCTTTCATTCATTCATTCTTTCAATCGTATTTATTGAGCGCTTACTGTGTGCAGATCACTGTACTAAGCTCTTGGGAAATACAAGCTGGCAACATATAAAGACGGTCCCTACCCAACAGCGGGCTCATTCCCGCCTATCCAATGGAGTATCCTAAGCTCCCGTTTGACCTCTGTCTTCTTGTTCAGCCCTCCACCCCTGGCCCTTTCCCTATCCACGGTATGACTCAGCCCACCGTCCCCTTAAATCTCCTGGTTCCTCTGGAAGCCTGGTTCTCTGCGGCTCCCACTTCTCGGTTTAATCTGCCTCTCTTTCTACTGTCTGCTTCTCCCAGGAACTGGTAGTCATTTTCAGCGGCCCTGATTCATGCAGGCTGAGGGGGTGTGCCTCCAGGAAATGGGACCAGAGATGTGGTCCATTACTTTCCATTTTCTCCCTCCTCCACCTTCCTCCTACTCTTTCCCCTCCTTCTTTTCCTCTCTTTATCCTCCTCCTTTTCCTCCCTTCATTACACTTCTACCTACTCTTCCCCTTTCTTCCTCCTTCCGCTCATGCTGTTCTTCATCTTCTTTTCTTCTCGTTCTGCTCTTCCCTCTTACCACCTTCCTCTCATTATGCCTCATCTTCTTCTTCCTCCCTTCTTTTCTATTCCTTACCCATCTTCCTGGTCATATCCCTTTTCTTCTCCACTTCTCTGGTGTCCTGTCCTATTGGGAGGCGGTTATACACGATTCATCAATTATCCTAGATAACGGATTAATCAACTACAGCATTAGCAAAGAACACACTATGTGCTAAGCAGTGCCTGAAATGCTTAGCACAATTTCTGTCGCTCAGGGCGCTCACAGCCAATCTTATTCTCATTTTATAGAGGAGGAATCTGAGTCTCAGAATGGTGAAGTGCTTTGCCAGGGTCAGCCAAAAGGCCAGAGGGAGAGTTGGGACTAGAAGCCAGGGTTACTGACTCCCAGTCCCGTGCTCTTCTCATTAGTTCGCTCTGCCTTCTTCCGAAGAGTGACGAGAGACCCATCAAAGGCAAGAACTGATGACTGACCTGACTGGACAACTTCTCGAAAGCACTTACTAAATGCTAGAACAACAACAACAACAATAGTCACTGAATAAAAATAATAATGAAGATGAAAATTATAAAGATGATTCATGTCCAGTGTCATTCTGACTACTGGATAAAACTCATGTGAGGGTCCCAGAGCAGAGGAGGCCACACAAGTCAGCCCCCATGAGCTCTACGTACGGTTTCGGGGGGAGGATGATGAAAGGAGAAGGAGCAAGGAGGAGAACAGGGACAAACTTACTTTCTCGATGATCATGTCCCTGAAGATGACCCTCAGAAAGTGAACTCGGAAGGCCTCTCTCAGTTCCCCTCGAAACCGGCATATTGGCGCTTCAACAGAGGAGGAGAGGATCAGGACCAGGGAGCACTGCCCAACCTCTTCACACCCTGGCCTTCTCCCTCCCAACAGCCTCCTCTATGTGGCTCCCGAACAAGCAGACTCTTTCTCGGAGTGCCTGCCCCAGGCCAGCCGAAGGGCAGCTCCCCTCCCTTTGTCCCCGTAGCACTTCCGAGACCAGATCATATTCAAAACCCAGGCGACCTTCCCGTGCTTCAGACCCTCGGGGAGAAGAAAAAGCTCTCAGAGAGTATAGCCAGATGCTCCCCTCCCTCCTCCACCACCAGAGTAAGCTGTGGCAATGGGGCCTAGCACTGCACTAAGCACTGGGAAAATTACCCAGGGGAGAAATAGACAGGGTCTCTGGAAGCTTCCCCGTCTATGCATAATTGGGCAGATGGTTGACTACGGAACCATAAGGGCTATGACAAATAAGACAAGAGCAATAGGGGACGGTGGCCAGAGGAGACGTTTCAGGCCCCTCGTGGCCCGATTTCCAACAGCCACAGCCACGGACCCGGTTCTCTGAGTGGGGAGGTGGGTGACTTTGAAGGTCAACATAGCGGGAGGCAGCCTGGTTATATCCACTGTTTGTGACGAGATCCACGGACCGTTGCCAGGAGTCACAGCCGGGCCACGGGGAGCAGCCCTCAAGAGGAATAATAAGTCTACACCATTATCCATGGTGGTGGACTGTGGAGACAGGGGCCCGTGGAGAACGGGGCCGGGGGATCTCGGAGGGCAGGGCCGAGCATGAAGTGGGGAATGCAGGGGCCCAGCCTGAAGACCCTGGCTGAGTTTTTCCTTGGGGAGGGACAGCTACCCTATCTTTAGCCTTGAGGAGGGAAGAGGCTCATCCACCTGCCCGGTGCTGTCCCAATCAATCAATCAATCAATCGTATTTATTGAGCGCTTACTATGTGCAGAGCACTGTACTAAGCGCTTGGGAAGTACAAATTGGCATCACATAGAGACAGTCCCTACCCAACAGTGGGCTCACAGTCTAAAAGGGGGAGACAGAGAACAGAACCAAACATACCAACAAAATAAAATAAATAGGATAGAAATGTACAAGTAAAATAAATAAATAAATAAATAAATAAATAGAGTAATAAATATGTACAACCATATATACATATATACAGGTGCTGTGGGGAAGGGAAGGAGGTAAGGCGGGGGGGATGGAGGGGGGACGAGGGGGAGAGGAAAGAAGGGGCTCAGTCTGGGAAGGCCTCCTGGAGGAGGTGAGCTCTCAGAAGGGCCTTGAAGGGAGGAAGAGAGCTAGCTTGGCGGATGGGCAGAGGGAGGGCATTCCAGGCCCGGGGGATGACGTGGGCCGGGGGTCGATGGCGGGACAGGCGAGAGCGAGGTACAGTGAGGAGATTAGTGGTGGAGGAGCGGAGGGTGCGGGCTGGGCAGTAGAAGGAGAGAAGGGAGGTGAGGTAGGAGGGGGCGAGGTGATGGACAGCCTTGAAGCCCAGGGTGAGGAGTTTCTGCCTGATGCGCAGATTGATCGGTAGCCATTGGAGGTTTTTGAGGAGGGGAGTAATATGTCCAGAGCATTTCTGGACAAAGATAATCCGGGCAGCAGCATGAAGTATGGATTGAAGTGGAGAGAGACACGAGGATGGGAGATCAGAGAGAAGGCTAGTGCAGTAGTCCAGACGGGATAGTATGAGAGCTTGAATGAGCAGGGTAGCGGTTTGGATGGAGAGGAAAGGGCGGATCTTGGCAATGTTGCGGAGCTGAGACCGGCAGGTTTTGGTGACGGCTTGGATGTGAGGGGTGAATGAGAGAGCGAAGTCGAGGATGACACCAAGGTTGCGGGCTTGTGAGACAGGAAGGATGGTAGTGCCGTCAACAGAGATGGGAAAGTCTGGGGAAAGTCAAGAGATGGGAAAGTCCCACCCTAAATCAAGACCTTTTGGCTGGGTTCTGCTGCTGGCTTTAGCCGTTTATGCCTCCAGCTTAAATATCAGCACTGGCCCCACCCATGAACTGCCCTCTGAGATTCACAGTCCACCAGTTCTTTCCCAAACCCTTCCCAGTAGAGAAACACACAGGTTTAATCCATTAGTAGCGTTTACTGTGTACAGACATCCATCCTAAGCCCTAAGAAAAAAACTGATAGAGGTAGAAGGCATGGAATCAGTCCTCAAGGAGCTTGCAATCTAATAGGTAAACAGAGGGAAAACGAATTACAGATAAAAAGGAAGGTAGATTTATGGGCATGTAAGGGCTTAAATAGAAGAGTGCATACTGTACAAGTACTAGTCATGAGCACATCCTGTGTGCCCATAACTAGACTAGACTGTGAGCCCACTGTTGGGTAGGGACTGTCTCTATATGTTGCCAACTTGTACTTCCCAAGCGCTTAGTACAGTGCTCTGCACACAGTAAGCCCTCAATAAATACGATTGAATGAATGAATGAATGAATGCAGTGAACTGTATTGTTTCTTGACCAATTAATCAATCAATCAATCAATCAATCAATCTGTAAATGATATTTACAGAGTGGTTAATGAATGGTACTAAATTATTGAGAGAATGCAATCGAATCAATAGACATATTCCCTGCCCTCAAATATCTTACACAAAAAAGGAAGGTTTGAGAAGGAGAAATAGCATGGCTTAGTGGAAAAAGCACCGACCAAGGAGTCAGAGGACCTGGGTTCTAATTCCAGGTTCTACTTGCCTGCATTGTGATCTTGGACAAGTAACTTAATTTCTCTTTGCATCAGTTTCTTCAACTGTAAAATGAAGATTCATTTCTCCCTCCAGCTTAGACTGTTAGATCCATGTGAAACAGGAACTGCATCTGACTTGATGATCTTTAACTTACCCCAGCACTTACCTCCTAATAAGTGATTAACAAATGCAACAACAATCATGATGATGATGATAATAATTTACCACTGTCAATCAATCAATCAATCGTATTTATTGAGCGCTTACTATGTGCAGACCACTGTACTAAGTGCTTGGGAAGTACAAGTTGGCAACATATAGAGAAGGTCCCTACCCAATAGTGGGCTCACAGTCTAGAAGGGGGAGACAGAGAACGAAACCAAACATATTAACAAAATAAAATAAATAGAATAGATATGTACAAGTAAAATAAATAGAGTAATAAATATGTACAAACATATATACATATGTACAGGTGCTGTGGGGAAGGGAAGGAGGGGGATGGAGAGGGGGACGAGGGGGAGAGGAGGGAGGGGGCTCAGTCTGGGAAGACCTCCTGGAGGAGGTGAGCTCTCAGTAGGGCCTTGAAGGGAAAGTGAGAAGTCAGAAGTGAGTTTAAGGAATGAAACTGTGGTGGACTGGTTTTGAGATGAAGCTAACAGAATGCATATTGTTTCAGAATCACTCACATCAACTTAGGCCAATCGGGTGTTAATTATCCAAGTTGTTCCTTTCAGTGTTGAGGATTTGTCTTCAGGTCTATTCGACTGGACTGGACATTTTCATCACCTGATAGCCTTACAATGTCGGGTGAATTCCACTGCCTAACTAAAGACACCTGACAACCTATACCATGTTAACTTCCAATTGTACCATACTCCACCACTCGACCTTCATCCTGCTTGGCATCCCGGGGCTGGAGGCCGCCCACATCTGGATCTCCATCCCCTTCGTCCTGGTCTACCTGATGGCCCTGCTGGGGAACTTTCCTCTTCTCATGATCATCAAGATGGAATCCAGTCTCCATGAGCCCATGTACCTCTTCCTCTGCATGCTGGCGGGAGCCGACCTGGTCGCCTGCACTACGGTGGTATCCAAGCTACTCAGCCTCTTCTGGTTCAATGACAGGGAGATCTCCTTCGAAAGCTGTCTCACCCAGATGTTCTTCATCCACTCTCTCTCCACCATGGAGTCTGGGTTCTTTCTGGCCATGGCCTTCGACCGCTATGTGGCCATCTGTCACCCACTGAGACATTCCGCCATCCTGACTCACTCGGTCGTCCGGGGGTTGGGGTTGGCCATCTTCCTCCGTGGGACCCTGCTTCTCAGCGCCCACCCCTTCCTGCTCAGGTGGCTTCCCTACTGTCGGACCAACATTATCGCCCACACCTACTGCGAATTCATGGCACTCATCAAGCTGACGTGCTGAAACTCGGGTCATTCAGGCCTATAGCCTCACTGTCGCCTTCCTCACAGGAGGGTTGGACTTTCTGCTGATCATCTTTTCATACGTCCTCATCCTCTGGGCTGTGTTCTGTCTCCCCTCCAAGGATGCCCGGCTCAAGACCCTGGGGACATGTGGCTCCCACGTCTTTGTGATCTTGGTGTTCTACACCCCGGCCTTCCTCTCCTTCTTCACACACAGGTTTGGGCACCACATAGCCCCCCACATCCACATCTTTGTGGCCAACATCTACATCGTGGTGCCCCCTATGGTGAATCCCATAATCTATGGGGTGAAGACCAAAAGGATCCGTGAGAAAGCCCTCAAGTTCCTCTTCCCCTTAAAGTCCTGAAAGTCTATTGAACTGGTTTTGAGGTGTAGCAGGAGGACAAGGGGAGGTAATGTGTTTATTTCACCGAGAAAAGGTGGAGCTGGATGTGATGTAGGAAGTCTTGGCTGTTGTGGGTTAAACCTGGAATGGAAAAACCTGGGTGGAGTCAGTGTCCATGCTGGTAGGTTCTCCTTTAGCCAGATGATCAATCTATCAATCACCCGATCAGTGGTGTTTATTGACCACAACATGTGCAGAGCACTGTGCTAAACACTTTGGAGAGTTCAAGAGAGTTAGTAGACATGATCCCTGCTATCCTGTGTACAATCTTGCATATTGCATGGGAATGAGCAATCTTCCTGCTGAGGACTTTTTTTTGATGGTATTAGTTAAGCCCTTAGTAGGCGTCAGGCATTGTACTGAACAATGAA
This sequence comes from Tachyglossus aculeatus, assembly GCF_015852505.1. NCBI lineage: Eukaryota > Metazoa > Chordata > Mammalia > Monotremata > Tachyglossidae > Tachyglossus > Tachyglossus aculeatus. The sequence goes on along the minus strand of NC_052084.1, from coordinate 23,292,525 downwards.
GGGCTTGACTTCACTGTTCTCCACTGCTCTTTGATCATCCATTCTCTTTCAGACTTTGGAGAAGGACTGAGCTGGCAGGGGGACATTTCCAGCTTTTCCCCTGGAAAAAGGGTGGGGTCATCTGTCTCGCTGCAGGGTTGCAGGATCCATGAGAGGCAGAGATATCTGCCCCGTAGACAATGTTCAATTTCTCTCAATCAGTCAATCAATTGTATTTATTGAGCACTTACTGTGTGCAGAGCACTGTACTAAGCACTTGGGAAGTGCAAGTTGGCAACATATAGAGACAGTCCCTACCCAACAGTTGTCAGAGTAAATAATTGAATTTTCAGTTGAATAAAGATGAATACACAAGTGCTGAAGATAGGTTTAATTAAGGTCATATGTGCTAGAGTTGGCTCATGGGTTTATGCATCTTAAAATACTGGGAGATTAACTGGGAGTAGCTAAATTGATATGAACAGAAATTCTATGTGCAGTAGGGAGTGTGTAAATGCTGAGGAGGTAGTTGAGGAGGAAACCTGGGTAAAGGCAAAATTAAGTGGGGAAGAACTCCTGGAGGAAGAGGGATTTCAGAAGGGCTTTTGAGAAAGAGAACCGTGGTTTGGCATATGTGAAATGCGAAGGAGTTCAAAGCAGGAGAAAGGACGTGGAGCAAGGGGTTGGCAGTGACTGAGAATAATTCATGGTGATTAGGCTAGCTTGGAATAAGCAAAGAGTGAAAGCTGGAATGTAGCGAGATGAGAGAGTGCATAAGCAGCAGAGAGAGAATGCTGAGAGATAGCCTTGAAACTCATGGTCAGGAGTATCTGCTTGATGTGGGCAGGAATGGACAATAGTCAGGAGGATGTGAGCAGTGAGGAGACCTGGAACTCCCTTCTTTTGCACACCAGACAAACCCCAGGTTGTGACAAAACACATTGACAACCCTCCTAAAATCTCACCTCCTCCAACAAGCTTTCTCTAATTAATTTCTCAGTCCCCAGAACCATATCATTCCTGTATCCAACTCTAGAACATATGGAATTACTTATTCCCCCCTTAGTCCTCGATTAATTCAATTGGTTCTGACTTCTCTAGTTGTAAACAATTTTACTTTGGGTAAGCTCTTTGTAGGCAGAATATTTGTCATTTCACTATTCTGTACTCCCCAAGTACCTAGTACAGTGCTTGACCTGAAGTGAGCACTCTATAAATGCTACTACTAGTACTATTCTTAAGACTACTACTATCACTAATCAGTCAATCGTATTTATTGAGTGCTTATTGTACTCAAGAGCTGTACCGAGCTCTTGGGAAAGTAAAATAAAACAGAGTTGGTAGATACGTTCCCTGCCCACAATGACCTTACAGTCTAGAAGGGGAGACAAGCATTAATATAAAGGAATAAATTATGGATATTTTCAGAAGTGCCGTAGGGCTGACGAAAGGGTAAATAAAGGATGCAAATCCAAGTGTGAGAGTGACGCAGGTTTAGAACCCACGTTCTCTGACTTCCAGGCCTATGTTCCTTCCACTAAGCCATGCTGCTTCTCAGAAATATTAGGTAGTGATTCCCCTAGACAGAGCGATTTCTCTTGAGGTCATAAAGACATTTGTTAGTTCTGAATCAGTCGTATTCATTAAACAGGTACAAATGATTTAAGTTGTATTTTAGGCATTGTAGGGAATATACTGTCCCTGTGTATTAAAGACTGCTTCCCTTTCCTCCATGAAAGTGGAAGTTCCTGGAGGACAGGGAATATGCCCTGAACTTCTGCTGTATTTTCCCACATGCTTAGTACACCATATTTAGGAAGCAATTAATAAATATCATCACTGTCATCCCTCCCTTCTTTAAGAAGCACTGAACAGGGTACATCAGGTCCCTTAGGGCTGCCTGACCTGCTCATTCCTCAAAGTGTAGATGAAGGGGTTCAGCATGCGGGCCACGGAGGTGTTGAGCACTGCCACCCCCTTGTTGAAGGGGACTCCTGCCTTGGGGGATGGGTTGACTTACATGAAGATGCAGCTGCCGTAGGAGATGGAGATCTCGACTATGTGGGAGGAGCAAGTGAAAAAGGCCTTTCTCCTTTGCTTGTAGGAGGGCAGTCTCAGGATGGCGCGGGTGATGACTGTGTAGGACGCAGTCACTAAAGCCAGGGTGACCAGCAGGGTCCCCTAGGCCAAGAGGAAAGCCATTAGCTCCAAGAACCGTGTGTCTGAGCTGGACAGCTGTAGCATGGGAGAAGAGTCACAGATTGTTGATGATATTGGAGGAGCAGAAATCCTGCTGGAGGCTAAAGACGATTGGCAGAAAGACGACCAGAAAACCATCCAGCCAGGAGCAGAGGACCAGCAGGGAGCAGAAGCCCCGCTCATGACTGTCGTGTAGTGCAAGGGCCGGCAGATGGCACGTAGCGGTTGTAGGATATAGTGGCCAGGAAGAAGAACTCCGTCACCCCCAGGAAGATATTGAAGGACAGCTGAGTGAAATAGTTGGAAAAGAATATGATTCTGTCTCCGGTGACGACGATGACCAAGAATCTGGGAATGCAGGCGGACGTGAAGGCAATCTCCAGCAAGGAAAACTCCGCAGGAAGAAGTACACGGGGGTGCGGAGACAGGAGTCCAGGAAGGTGAGGGTGACGATGATCAGATTCCTGGTGATACTTAATGTGTAAGAGAGGAAGAGGATGAAGAAGAGAGGAGCTTGCAGCTGGGGGTCACTTGTGAGTCCCACTAAGATGAACTCTGTCACCTCTGTGCCGTTTCCCATGGCTGCTTGTTCTCGTTAATTGGACCTGTTGATGCAGTAGAAGGGAGAGAGGAAGTGAGTACTGGCTCAGAAGCAGCCTGTGACCCAGGTGGAGAGGCTAGGAGCAATGAACCCCTGCTTTTTCCAATCTTTCATTCAGTCGTTCATTCATTCAGTCGTATTTATTGAGGGCTTAATGTGTGCAGAGTACTGTATTAAGCGCTTGGGAGAGTATACTATAGCAATAACAGACACATTCTGTGCCCCTAACAAGGTACTGTCATTTGCCAGCACTAGCTGCAATGCACAAGTGCTGTGTCTCCCCCGTTCTAGCCTGTGAGCTCGTTGTTGGGCAGGGATTGTCTCTATTTGTTGCCAAATTGTACTTTCCAAGCGTTTAGTACAGTGCTCTGAACACAGTAAGCGCTCAAAAACAACGACTGAATGATTGAAGTGCCCAAAAAGAGGAGGTGGGAGTGTCTTTAAACTATCGATCCCATCAGCCTCTTTTCTGATCTTAGTGTCCTTGGTTTCAATCTCTCCTTTACCAACACTTTTCTCTGAATTAATCCCTCTCCCCTAAAATCTCGCACTCTAGACTGCTAATTCCGTGAAGACGGGGATTTTTTGTATGGCATTTCTTAAACACTTACCGTGAGCCAGGCACTGTGATTAGATACAAGCTAATCAGGTTGGACACGGTCCATGTCCCAGTGGAGCTCATAGTCTTAATCCCCATTTTACAGATGATGTACCTGAGGCACAGAGAAGTCAAATGCCTTGCCCAAGGACACACAACAAAGAAGTGGCCGAGCCGGGTAGGACCCAGGTCCTTCTGACACCCAGGTCCGGATCTACGAACTCTGCTTTACTCTCATAAGGGCTCAGAATCGTGCTCTGCACGAATCACGTAGGTGCTTAGTCAGTTCTATGGCCCGATTGATTATTTGAGAGTAGATTCAAAATTAGTGCTATTGATCAACTAATTTACTGTTTGGCTGATCAATGCACCGACAGAACATTCAGATCTATTACCTGCAGAATGGCAGGTGGAGGAAAGGGAAAATCTTTCTCGTGTCAAACAAAGACCACGCAATTTTCCCACTCTCTCCTGATGGCTTTCTCGGGACTTTGACTCAGCATGCAGGAGCAGAAGACAATTTTGTGTTAAAGTCTAGTTCCACCTCTTGGACACACCAAAGAAGCCTCTACCTCACCTAACTAAAATCTCACTGTGGTAGGGGTGGGGGTGGGGCGATGGACTCTCTCCCAGGCTCTTCTAGGGGAGAACTCCCCCTGGTTTTTCCCAGAACTCATCCAGGATCCTGGGAAGCTCTGCCGGCTGTTGCTTTCGGGGCCATATTTCCGCTGTTGGGATCATCGGGATGGACTGTGGTTTATCTGAATGAAGGATTCCTACTCATTGAGCAGGGAGGAGAGAGACTCTGAAGGCCGAGAGTCAGGCTGGCTTTATCTGTTCTGTTCGCGATGGGCTCTGGGGAAACAGAGGCCAGGAGCCACAGCTGAGCAGCGGGAAGCCGTGCTTAAGAAGACTAATGAATCTAAGCCATTAACCACGATGGCAGACGACAGAGACTGGGGCCCTTGGGAAAGAGAACAGAGAGCAGAAACAGGTGCTCAGAGCATAGAGGCGAGGTGAGGGCTGCTGGGACTCATCCTGGAGACCCCTGGTTAGGTTCTTCCCCTGGAAGGGGCGGAGACACTGGGTTTATCCTGGGGTAGGGGGTGAGGAGGGGGCGCTTCCGAGCTCAGATTAGCCCCAGGAGAATTTCCAGGAAAATGCACATAATAATAATTGTGGTATTTGTTAAATGCTTACTATGTGCCAAGTACTGTTCTATGAGCTAGGGTAATAATAATAATAATAATAATAATAATAATAATAATAATAATAATAATAATAATAATGGCATTTATTAAGCGCTTACTATGTGCAAAGCACTGTAAACGCTAGGGAGCTTACAAGGTAATCAGGTAGTCCAACATGGGGCTCACAGTCTTAATCCCCACTTTACAGATGAGGTAACTGAGGCACAGAGAAGTTAAGTGACTTGTCCAAAGTCACCCATCTGACAAGTGGAGGAGTAGGGATTCAAACCCACGACCTCTGACTTCCAAGCCCGTGCTCTTCCCACTAAGCCACGCTTCTTCTACACGTTTTCCCTCCTTTCCCTTTCCTTCCATTTTCTCCAATGGTAAGCAGTGATAGGACGCTCCAAAGTGACGGTCTGATTTGGGTCAGAATTTTGGGCTACACCTAGCACTTTCTTTCTGCAATGCTATCTAGAGTATCACAAGAACATCTTCATGTCACTATCTAGAATATCACTGGAATATTTCTGTCCCTCTGATTCCGCACCATCTAGTGCTGGATATAGAAGCAGGGGACGTGGAAATTGTCCAAGGTGCAGAGATATCTGGCTTGAGAGTCAGAAGACACAGATGTCCACCTCTATCGAACAATCGTTTCTATTGAGCACTTACTGAGAGCAGAACACTGCACTAAGTGCTTGGGAGAGTACAATACAACAATATAACAGGCACATTTCCTTGCTCACAACGAGCTTACAGTCTAGAGGGGGAGATGGACAGTAATATAAATAAATTCCAGATATTTACATACGTGCTGTGCTGTGGTGCTGGGCGGGGCGTGGTGAAATAAAATATACTGTGCTGTGGTGCTTGCCGGGGTGTGGTGAATAAAAAGAGCAAGTCAGGGTAACGCAGAAGGGAGGGGAAAAAGAGGAAAAGAGGGTTTATTCAGGCAAGGTCCCTTGGAGGAGATGTGCCTTCAATAAAGCTTTGAAGGTGGGAACAGTAATTTTCGGTCGATTATGGAAAGGGAGAGCGTTCCAGGACAGAGACAGGACGTGGACGAGAGGTCAGCAACAAGATGGACGAGATGGAAGTACAGTGAGTACATTTGCATTAGAGGAGTAAAGTGTGCAGTGTGCAGGCTGTATAAGAGAGTAATGAGGTGAGACATACATTCATACATACATACACAGACATACTTTCTTTTCTTTCCCTTCCTCATTCCCTACTGCTTTTTCCATGGCCTCTGGGTGACTGGAGAAAGAGATTCATGGCGGCCTAGGATCGTTCATTACGTAGGATCAGCTCTGATCACTCCCAGCAGCCCTCAAGTTTGAAGACATGAAGAAGATATTAAAAACAGATACAGTAATTACATTTGGGTTTTTTCAAAGTTGAGTTCACTTTTGCTGTGAAGATATCATCATATCATCATTCTCTTCGCAGAGCAGTTACTCTTTCCTGTTACAGAAACGAAGAAGGCAGCACTGTTCCACCAAGGCAGAATCACGAATTCTGCTAACATCAATTGAGATAATCACTTGACACTGATCAGGATTAACCTCTTCCCTCTAATTTATGTAAGCCCCATGTGGGACAGGGACCTGTTAAACTAGTATCTGTCCCAGTGCTTAGAACAGTGTTTTTTTAATTTATTAATGACCCTCTACCACTCCAGATTGTAACCTCATAGTGGGCAGGGAATGTGTCTGCTTATTGTTGTATTGTACTCTCCCAAGCGCTGTGCTCCGTGCACAATAAGTGCTCGATAAATACAACTGACTGACTTACTGACTACTTCACACATAGTAAGTGCTCATCAAATGCCATAAGAAAAGAGATTGACTACAATCCGCGGGCCCTAGAGGTTACTTAACCCCATTTTACCTTTATCTGGGATCCATCATGGTGGAGGTGGGAGTTGAAAAATGGTTTGGAGGAGAAGGAGTTATCTTGGCTGTCATAGGTGGAGAAGACAGTCAATTATCTGGGGGTTTTTTCCCCAGTTTTGTCACGGGTCTTTTGATCACCTCGGGCAAGTCATTCAAATACAAACCAGTCACACTCACAAAACTTACAAGTACACGACTAAAAAAGAAGAAATGCACAAGATAGTGAAAGTGGCTAATGGGACATCCCAACCAGGAAAGGGGGCTATCAACCGAGGAAGCCTTCCTGGAGGAAGTTGCATTTGGCTCTGAAGGAGTGTTCAGATGTGTTCTGGCTGAAGGATGACAGGGTGTTTTCCTGGAGCGGAAAGGGAGTAGGATATGGAATACTGCAGGATTGCCAGCGAGGTACATTTGGAAGGTTGGCTTGGGAGGAGGAAAGGCCACAGTCTGGGTAAAAGCCTTGGGAGAAGAGATTAGATTGGTATCGGGGAGATTGTAGGATGACAGCCTAAAGCCAACAGAGAGGAGTTCTCATTTGATTTGAGTAGAAATGGGTTGGTGAGAAACATGTGGCACATTCTCAGCCTACTAGGAGCGTCCACTCTAATGGGCGAGATACAAATAAAATATATTTATAAATGGAGTGATCAGAACATATTCTGAGTGATCAGTGAGACTCCCCGCTCCACCACATGCCTACTGTTTGACCTTTGGCAAGTCACTTCACTTCTCTGTGCTTCAGTCCCTCATCTGTAAAATAGGGATTAAGACTGTGAGCCCTATGTAGGACAGGGACTGTGCCCAAACCGAATATCTTGTATCTACCCCAGCGCTTATAACTATGCCTGGTACATAGTAAGAGCTCAACAAATACCATAATAATTAATTAATAATCTTTCATTCATTCTACTACTCCCGCTATTATGTCTGTGGCTACTATTAATACTATATGTACTATGACTTCTTCTATTAGTATTACTACTCCTGCTACTATACTGCTGCTTGGCTTTTATTACATTTATTGCTGCTACAATTATCAATCAATCAATCACTCAGTCAATGGTACTTATTGAACACTTCCTGTGTGCAAAGCACTGTACAATGCGCTTGGGAGATGACAATATAGTAGAGTAGATAGTCATGATCCTTGCCAACAAGGAGCTTACAGTCTAAAGAGGGAGACAGATGCTAAGATAAATTCCAGATGGTTATGTACATGAGTGCTGTGGCACTGAAAGAGGGATGAATATCAAAGTGCTTATGGTGTACAGATCCAAGTCTTAGTTGACACATAAGGAAGGGATTTTGGAGGAGATACGATTTCGTAGGGCTTTGAAGGCACACTCCTCCAAGAGGCCTTCCCTAACTAAGTCCGCCTTTCCTCTTCTCTCAGTCCTTTCTGCTTCTCCCTGACTTGATCCCTTTATTCAATCGATCGTATTTATTGAGCGCTTACTATGTGCAGAGCACTGTACTAAGCGCTTGGGAAGTACAAATTGGCATCACATAGAGACAGTCCCTACCCAACAGTGGGCTCACAGTCTAAAAGTGTGGGGTTTATTCATGCCCATCCCAGCCCCACAGAATTCAGGTACAGATCAGTAATTTATTCATATCGAAGTCTGCCTCCCCCTCTAGACTGTAAACTCTTTGTAGGCAGGGAATGTGCCAGTTTATTTTTTACATTGTACTCTCCCAAGAGCTTAATACAGGGCTCTGCAAACATTAAGATTTCATTAAATACGACTGAATGAATGAATGAATCAATGAATGAATAAATGAAGTGGAGATAGTGGTGGCCTGTCAGATATGAAGGGGGAGAGAATTCCAAGGCAGAGGGAGGATGTGGGCAAGAGGTCTGTGGTGAAAAAGAAGGGCTTGAGGTACAATGAGTAGGCTGGTATTAAAGAAATTAAGTGTGTGGGTTGCAGTAGGAGATGAGGGAGGTAAGGTAGAAGGAGGAGAGTTGATTAAGTGCCTTAAAGCCAATAGTTTAGTTTTTCCATTTGATTCACAGATAGGAGGTCAAAGCCTGGAGGTTTTGAGGAGAGGGGATATATAGATTGAGCATTTTTTAAAGAAAAATGATCCGGGCGACAGAGTGAAATATGGACTGAAGATAGGAGAGAGAGAGAATCACTATTACTACTACTACTATTTATATATTTATTTATTCATTCATTTGTTCAATCGTACTGGGCACAGAGCACTATACTAAGCGTTTGGGAAAGTACAATACAACAATAAAGAGTGACAATGAGCCCACAGTGAGCCCAAAGTGAGTTCGCAGTCTGAGGTGGGGGGAGACAGACATCAATACAAATAAACATTCATTCATTCATTCAATCGTATTTATTGAGCGTTTACTGTGTGCAGACCACTGTACTAAGCGCTTGGGAAGTACAAGTCGGCAACATATAAAGATGGTCCCTACCCAACAACGGGCTCACAGTGTAGAAGGGGGAGACAGACAACAAAACAAAGCATGTAGACATGTGTCAAGCAGACATCAATCAATCAATCAATCAATCGTATTTATTGAGCGCTTACTATGTGCAGAGCACTGTACTAAGCGCTTGGGAAGTACAAATTGGCATCACATAGAGACAGTCCCTACCCGATAGTGGGCTCACAGTCTAAAAGGGGGAGACAGAGAACAGAACCAAACATACCAACAAAATAAAATAAGTAGGATAGAAATGTACAAGTAAAATAAATAAATAAATAAATAAACAGAGTAATAAATATGTACAACCATATATACATATATACAGGTGCTGTGGGGAGGGGAAGGCGGTAAGGCGGGGGGATGGAGAGGGGGACGGGGGGGGAGAGGAAAGAAGGGGCTCAGTCTGGGAAGGCCTCCTGGAGGAGGTGAGCTCTCAGCAGGGCCTTGAAGGAAGGAAGAGAGCTAGCTTGGCGGATGGGCAGAGGGAGGGCATTCCAGGCCCGGGGGATGACGTGGGCCGGGGGTCGATGGCGGGACAGGCGAGAGCGAGGTACAGTGAGGAGATTAGTGGTGGAGGAGCGGAGGGTGCGGGCTGGGCAGTAGAAGGAGAGAAGGGAGGTGAGGTAGGAGGGGGCGAGGTGATGGAGAGCCTTGAAGCCCAGGGTGAGGAGTTTCTGCCTGATGCGCAGATTGATTGGTAGCCATTGGAGGTTTTTGAGGAGGGGAGTGATATGTCCAGAGCGTTTCTGGACAAAGATAATCCGGGCAGCAGCATGAAGTATGGATTGAAGTGGAGAGAGACACGAGGATGGGAGATCAGAGAGAAGGCTAGTGCAGTAGTCCAGACGGGATAGGATGAGAGCTTGAATTAGCATACAAAAAACCCCCCAGATATATAAATAAGTGCTGTGGGGCTGGGAGAGGGTGGAATAGCAAAGGGAATGGAACATGAGGAAAAGTGAGACTTAGTCTGGGAAGACCTCTTGGAGGATACGTGCCTTCAGTAAGATTTTGAAGAGGTTGGGGGAGAGTAATTGTCTGGAGGATTTAAGGAGGGAGGGCGTTCCAAACCAGAGGCCAGATGTGGGCCAGGGGTCAGCGGCGAGGCAGGCGAGATCAAGGCACAGTGAGAAGGTTAGCCCTGGAATGAAGTGCGCTGGCTGGATTGTAAGAGAGAAGTGAGATGAGGTAGGAGGTAGGAGGGGGCACGGTGATGGAGTGCTTTAAAGCCAATGGAGACAAATTTTTGTTTGATACCGAATTGGATGAGCAACCATCGGAGTTCTTTGAGGAGAAGGGTGACGTGTTCGGAATGTTTTGGTAGAAAAATGATCCGGGCAGCAGAGTGAAGAATGGACTGGAGTGGTGAGAGATAGGAGGCTGGAGGTCAGCATGGAGAGATTGATGCAGTAATCCAGGCAGGATATAATGAGTGATTGTATAAACGTGTTAGCAGTATGGATGGAGAGGAAAGGGAGGATTTTAGATCGAATTTGTGGGTTGAATGAGAGAGAGGAGTCAAGAATAACGCCAAGGTAATGGATTTATGAGACAGGAAGGATGGTGGTGCTGTTTACAGTGACGGGAAAGTTCTACTACCACTACTACTACTACTACTACTACTACTACTACTACTACTACTACTATTATTACTACTACTACTACTACTACTACTACTATTCTGAACACCATGCCAAACAGAGACTCTGTCCAACCCGATTTGCTTGTATACACCCCAAGTGCTTAATACAGTACCTGACACATAGTAAGCACTTCACAAATACCGCAATTATTATTCTAGTGCTCATACGATCACAACTAGCTCTAAAGTTGTTGCAAAAAGGGTTGGGGAAGGTCTAGTGGAGAAAGTGGCGGGCAGCTCAGACTTGGGAGTGGAAATGGAAAAAGAAAAGAAGACCCGAGAGGGGAGTTGTAAATCTGTCTTCACTAAGGAAAGTTTGGCTATTCAATTTCGTTTTCTGATACAGAATCACAAACAAGGGTCCAAAGCTTCTTATTTCTTCTTAAAGAAAGTCACCCTCTTGGCTACGTCCTTGATGGCCTGCTTCACCTGCTGGTTTCGTAGGGTGTAGATAAAGGGATTCAGCTTGGGGGCCACGGAGGTGTTTAGCACTGCCACCATCTTGTTGAAGTCTAAACCTTCCTTGGGGGATGGCTTGATGTACATGAATATGCAGCTGCCGTAAGAGAGGGAGATGACGATCATGTGGGAGGAACAGGTGGAAAAGGCTTTTTTTCTTTGCTGGGTGGAGGGCAATCTCAGGATGGTGCGGATGATGGCCGTGTAGGACACGGTGACTAGTGCCAGAGTGACCAGGAGTGTCCCTACTGCTAATATAAAATTCATCTGCTCTAACAATTGTGTGTCGGTGCATGAGATTTCCAGCATGGGCGCAGTGTCACAGGTGAAATGGTTGATGACGTTCGAGTCACAGAAGTCCAGCTGGAGACCCAGGATGAGGCCCGGAAAGATGATCAGGAAGCCAACCAGCCAGGAGCAGAGGACCAACAGGATGCAGACTCTCCGGCTCATGATGGTCAAGTAGTGTAGTGGGCAGCAGATGGCGACAAAGCGGTCATAGGACATGGCAGCCAGGAGGAAGAACTCCGTCGCCCCCAGGAAGATGAAGAAGAACACTGAGTGAAACAAGCATTATAGGAAATGGTCCTGTCCCCGGTCGAAATACCCACCAGCAGTTTGGGAATTGTGACTGACGTAAACGAAATTTCTAGGAAGGAGAAATTCTGGAGGAAGAAGTACATTGGAGTGCGGAGGTGGGAGTCCAGTAGGGTGAGGGTGAGAATGGTCAGGTTCCCAGTATTGCTCAACAGGTAACTGAGTAGCAGGAATAAGAAGATGACAATTTTCCAGTCTGGATTGTCCGTCAGCCCTAGGAGGATGAACTCTGTCACCAAGGTCTGATTTCTCATGGCTGACTGGATTTCCTCCGGGGTCACACCTGAGGATGAGAGAGGAAGGAGAACTGAAGTTGGTCAGGGAATTTTTCTGTTTATTGTTATATTATACTCTCCCAAGCTCTTAGCATAGCACTTTGCAAACAGTAAGAGATCAATTAATATGATTAAATGAGGAGAGAGGCTGAAAAGGGAAGCTCAACAAACCAGTTGCAATGCTTCTCTTTCTGTCTTTGGACCAAATCATTTAAATCACTCTGGTTGTCTTTATTAAACCAATACTTATCAGCGTTTACTGGGTACCTCTTCTGTACACAACACTCTCATATGCTGTTAGGGAAGTAAAATCAATCAATCAGTGGTATTTATTGAGTACTTACTGTATACAGAGCACAATAGACTACAGAACCTGTCTGTGGGGAGTTTGCAATCTAATGGAAGAGATCCGCAGTAAAAATTAGTTATCGAGGAATTCACCTAGATTTTTGAACTCAGGGGCAGGGAAGGTCATCTGTCTCGTCAGCCATGTCCAGGCAGAGCTGGGGCTAGAACCCAAGTATTCCAGAGCTGAGAACCATCAAATGGACCCTTAGCAGGGCTGCAAACCAGGATCTGCCTGGTGAAAAGGAGACAGTTGCCAGGGGCAACAGATCACCTGAGACACGGGCCAATCCCAACCCCTTAGAGATCGATCCAGCTAGCAAAAATATGAAACTAGCCAATTCATTTCCAATTGTCCTCTTACTGTGGGGGTTCCCCAAGGTTCAGTGCTTGGTCCCCTTCTGTTCTCAATCTACACTCACTCCCTTGGTGACCTCATTCGCTCCCACGGCTTCAACTATCATCTCTACGCTGATGACACCCAGATCTACATCTCTGCCCCTGCTCTCTCCCCCTCCCTCCAGGCTCGCATCTCCTCCTGCCTTCAGGACATCTCCATCTGGATGTCCGCCCGCCACCTAAAGCTCAACATGTCGAAGACTGAGCTCCTTGTCTTCCCTCCCAAACCTTGTCCTCTCCCTGACTTTCCCATCTCTGTTGACGGCACTACCATCCTTCCCGTCACACAAGCCCGCAACCTTGGTGTCATCCTCGACTCCGCTCTCTCATTCACCCCTCACATCCAAGCCGTCACCAAAACCTGCCGGTCTCAGCTCCACAACATTGCCAAGATCCGCCCTTTCCTCTCCATCCAAACCGCTACCCTGCTCATTCAAGCTCTCATCCTATCTCGTCTGGACTACTGCACCAGCCTTCTCTCTGATCTCCCATCCTCGTGTCTCTCTCCACTTCAATCCATACTTCATGCTGCTGCCCGGATTATCTTTGTCCAGAAACGCTCTGGGCATATTACTCCCCTCCTCAAAAACCTCCAATGGCTACCGATCAATCTGCGCATCAGGCAGAAACTCCTCACCCTGGGCTTCAAGGCTCTCCATCACCTCGCCCCCTCCTACCTCACCTTCCTTCTCCTCTTCTACTGCCCAGCCCGCACCCTCCGCTCCTCCACCGCTAATCTCCTCACTGTACCTCGTTCTCGCCTGTCAATCAATCAATCAATCAATCAATCGTATTTATTGAGCGCTTACTATGTGAAGAGCACTGTACTAAGCGCTTGGGAAGTACAAATTGGCATCACATAGAGACAGTCCCTACCCAACAGTGGGCTCACAGTCTAAAAGGGGGAGACAGAGAACAGAACCAAACATACCAACAAAATAAAATAAGTAGGATAGAAATGTACAAGTAAAATAAATAAATAAATAAATAAATAAATAAATAAATAAATAAATAGAGTAATAAATATGTACAACCATATATACATATATACAGGTGCTGTGGGGAAGGGAAGGAGGTAAGACGGGGGGATGGAGAGGGGGACGAGGGGGAGAGGAAAGAAGGGGCTCAGTCTGGGAAGGCCTCCTGGAGGAGGTGAGCTCTCAGCAGGGCCTTGAAGGGAGGAAGAGAGCTAGCTTGGCGGATGGGCAGAGGGAGGGCATTCCAGGCCCGGGGGATGACGTGGGCCGGGGGTCGATGGCGGGACAGGCGAGAGCGAGGTACAGTGAGGAGATTAGTGGTGGAGGAGCGGAGGGTGCGGGCTGGGCAGTAGAAGGAGAGAAGGGAGGTGAGGTAGGAGGGGGCGAGGTGATGGACAGCCTTGAAGCCCAGGGTGAGAAGTTTCTGCCTGATGCGCAGATTGATCGGTAGCCATTGGAGGTTTTTGAGGAGGGGAGTAATATGTCCAGAGCGTTTCTGGACAAAGATAATCCGGGCAGCAGCATGAAGTATGGATTGAAGTGGAGAGAGACACGAGGATGGGAGATCAGAGAGAAGGCTAGTGCAGTAGTCCAGACGGGATAGGATGAGAGCTTGAATGAGCAGGGTAGCGGTTTGGATGGAGAGGAAAGGGCGGATCTTGGCAATGTTGCGGAGCTGAGACCGGCAGGTTTTGGTGACGGCTTGGATGTGAGGGGTGAATGAGAGAGCGGAGTCGAGGATGACACCAAGGTTGCGGGCTTGTGTGACGGGAAGGATGGTAGTGCCGTCAACAGAGATGGGAAAGTCAGGGAGAGGACAAGGTTTGGGAGGGAAGACAAGGAGCTCAGTCTTCGACATGTTGAGCTTTAGGTGGCGGGCGGACATCCAGATGGAGATGTCCTGAAGGCAGGAGGAGATGCGAGCCTGGAGGGAGGGGGAGAGAGCAGGGGCAGAGATGTAGATCTGGGTGTCATCAGCGTAGAAATGATAGTTGAAGCCGTGGGAGCGAATGAGGTCACCAAGGGAGTTAGTGTAGATTGAGAACAGAAGGGGACCAAGCACTGAACCTTGGGGAACCCCCACAGTAAGAGGATGGGAGGGGGAGGAGGAGCCTGCAAAAGAGACTGAGAAAGAACGACCGGAGAGATAAGAGGAGAACCAGGAGAGGACGGAGTCTGTGAAGCCAAGGTCAGATAACGTGTTGAGGAGAAGGGGGTGGTCCACAGTGTCAAAGGCAGCTGAGAGGTCGAGGAGGATTAGGACAGAGTATGAGCCGTTGGATTTGGCAAGCAGGAGGTCATTGGTGACCTTTGAGAGGGCAGTTTCCGTGGAATGAAGGGGACGGAAGCCAGACTGGAGGGGGTCGAGGAGAGAGTCCCGCCATCGACCCCCGGCCCACGTCATCCCCCGGGCCTGGAATGCCCTCCCTCTGCCCCTCCGCCAAGCTAGCTCTCTTCCTCCCTTCAAGGCCCTGCTGAGAGCTCACCTCCTCCAGGAGGCCTTCCCAGACTGAGCCCCTTCTTTCCTCTCCCCCTCGTCCCCCTCTCCATCCCCCCATCTTACCTCCTTCCCTTCCCCACAGCACCTGTATATATGTATATATGGTTGTACATATTTATTACTCTATTTATTTATTTATTTATTTATTTTACTTGTACATTTCTATCCTATTTATTTTATTTTGTTGGTATGTTTGGTTCTGTTCTCTGTCTCCCCCTTTTAGACTGTGAGCCCACTGTTGGGTAGGGACTGTCTCTATGTGTTGCCAATTTGTACTTCCCAAGCGCTTAGTACAGTGCTCTGCACATAGTAAGCGCTCAATAAATACGATTGATTGATTGATTGATTGTCGATATCTCCTTCCCAGCCCAAATCAGAAAGGTCAGATATGGGACAGGAAAAACCATCAGAGATCAGATTTGGGGAGGATTGAGATACTTAAGGCAGAGCGTGTCCTTACGTTTCGGGTGCTTTCGATGGTACTGGTCAGAGCTTTCACCCTGAATATTCGGTTTGTTCCTTTGAAAATCCGAATCGACCCTCTCCATGTTTTCAGGAAGAATCTCATACCATTTAGGCAGTACAAATATCTCCTCATTTTAGTGGTGTCCCACCAGGCAGGACGGAATCTCGCTTATCCTCCTCCTTCTGCTGCTGCTACTTCCATTGGTTTGTGAAGGGGAGATAAGTCGGGGACCTGGGCGACACCGTTCCTGCCAGCCTACCAGCGGAGTTGGAGAAAGCTCTGTTCTAGAGGGAAAGAAAGACAGGATAGCTGAGACTGGAGAGCAAGCTGCTTCCTAACATTCACAGAAAGGAGAGTTGACATTATTCCTCTCTCCCCCAGCCCTTATTTTACAGGGACAAAATTCAGCCCCTTTTATGAGTTCTTCTCAATGCAGATGGGGAGGGCTCTTTAGATAAAGGAGACATTCCCTGGAGATGCTTATTTCAAGGCACTAATGAGCTCGGCTCTCCATCCCCCCGAGCAAATAATTTTAATTTGGGTAGAAAAGAGACAGTGCCAGGAAAAGCCCCGAAGGAGGAGTGATGGGAATCTTAAAGGGTTCTTTCCTGAAGCTGGGGCTGGCTTCGCCAATCTGCTAATCACCCAGTGGTCCCTGCTCTCTGGGCTACCTGTAGGGGGAAAGTGGTCATGGCTGTACTGGGGTGCTGCTGTAGCAGCTGTTGTGGTTACTCTTTGGCTTTTCTTCTCCTGCTGTTCTCAAGAAAGTGGAAAATATCCCTCCGGCCCTTAGTCCTACTTCATTTATTCAATTGTATTTCATTTGATCATATTTATTGAATTCAGAGCACTATACTAAGCACTTGGGAGAGTACAATATAGCAATAAACAGACATTTCCTGCCCACAGCGAGTTTACAGTCTAGAGGGGGAGAGAGCCATTAATATCAATAAATAACACGGCAGACATGTACATAAATGCTTTGGAGCTGAAAGGAGGGCAATGAATAAAGGAAGCAAGTCAGGGCGATGCAGACGGGAGTGGGAGAAGAGGAAATGAAGGCTTAGTCAGGGAAGGCCACTGTGTGATGCACTCAGCGATGCCTGACCACATCGGGAAAGCTCAGGGGTGTCTGCAGATGACGAGATCTTGGACATCTGCAATTTACTGAACATCATATCTGTAATTTATTTATTTATATTAATGTCTGTCACCCCTTCTAGACTGCAAGCTCGTTGTGGTCAGGGAATGTGCCTATTGTATTGTTATATTGTACTCTCCCAAGCGCTTCAGACATGCTCTGCACACAGTAAGTGCTCAGTATATATGGTTGACTGGAGATGTTCTGTTCCGTGACTACAAGTGGCAACTGCTTTCCCTGCTAGCTCTCTGACAATGCGTTCTTTGGAGCAATAGGGGCGGAGGGCCGAGGTGGGGGGAGGGGCGAGAGACTGAGAGGGCTCAGTGCATTGCAGTCACCACTGTTGCACATAGTAGCTGCTCAACTGTCCGTGCTCTATACCAGGAACTCTCTCCTCTGCTAGATGATTATTACTATTATTATTACAATAATAATTATTACTGTATTTGTTGAGTGCTTACTACATGCCTGGCACTGTCCTAAGTGCTAAGGTGGATACAAGCAAATTGGGTTGGACACAGGCCCAGAGAGGTGAAGTGACTTGCCCAAGGTCACACAGGAAACAAGTGGTGGAGCTAGGATTGAAACCCATGACATTCTGACTCCCAAGCCTGTTCCCTATTCCCTATGCCATGCTGCTTCTCAAGAAAGTGAGATCGTTGAGGGTAGGGGACTGACATTTCAATATTTTCATACTCATCACCTCCACTTATGTCAATAACGTTATACTCAGTGGCTTCCTGCTACCTGGAATTTATTTTACTCTCTGTCTCCCCTTTAGATTGTAAGCTCTTTGAGGATATGGATCATCTTCCCCAGCATGGTGTAGTTTATAGAGGCACGAGTCTGGGAGTCAGAAGGTTGTAATCACGACTCTGCCACTTGTCTGCTGTATGGCCTTGGACAAGTCACTTCAATTTTCGGTGCTTCAGTCCCCTCATCTGTAAAATGGTGATTAAAGCTGTGAGCCCCATGCAGAACAGAGACTGTGACCAAACCCATTTGCCTGTATCCACTCCAGCGTTTAGTACAGTGCCTGGCACATAGTAAGAGCTTAAGAAATGCCACAATTATCATTATTATTATTACTAACTCTACTGTTCTCTTCCAAGTACTTAGTACTATACTTTAAACATAGTAAATATTCAATAAATGCTATTGCTTGATTGACTACTAATTCTTGAATATCCTCCCAACTGTTTAGGAATGCTCAATAAATAATAATAATTGTTAGACTGTGTGCTCCTTAAAGGCAGGGAACATGTCTGCTAACTCTACTGCACTCTCCCAAGAACTAATACAGAGCCCTGTATACAGTAAGTACCCAGTCAATTCTATTGGTTGACTGACTAATTTATTGATCTATTACTCTGATTTTAGAGATCTATGGAGGGTTCTCATTTCACTGTCACACATAGGTGTGAGCTTGGGGCTGAGATCACTGCTCTCACCTTATAAGTGTGGAAATTGACGTACTGGGAGCAAACGTGTTACGAACATTTGGTAGGTACTAGTATTTGGTAGGAGCTTAATCAATCAATACTATTGACTGGAAAATCTGGATATGGCGGCCAGGAGGAAGTACTTGGTCTCCTCTGGCAGGATAAAGAAGAACAGCTGTGTTACACAACTGTTGTAAGAATTGGTCCTGTCCCCAGTGATGTTTGCAGCTAGGAATCTGGGAATTCAGGAGGACATGAAGGAGAGAGTGTGCAGGAAGAAGTACATGGGAAAGCACAGACAAGAGTCAAGAAAAGAGAGGGTGAAGATGGATAAGTGTCTGGTGAAGTTCAGCACATAAGTAAAGAGGAGAAAGGGGGACGATCAGAATACATTGCTGAGGGTCATTATCTGCTCCAAAAGGATGAACTATGGCTTCTCGTGACCACCTCCAAACTTGTACTAGAGCTGCAAATCAAAACTCAAAAAATTCATGCCTCAACAAAGAAAATAACCCAAGAACTTTGCTTTGGGAGAGAGGCAGAGATATTTATGAAGGTAATGAAAATGTTTCATAAACCCTCTTTTCAGGACAAAGTCCACTTAATATAACACCTTCCCCTGCTCCTCTGGAAGGTGGACCACCAACCAACCATCCAATCAATCAAATTATTGAGCACCTACAATGTGTAGAGCACTGTGCTTGGAAAGAGAGACTTAGTGGAATGAGCAGATATGATCCCTGCCCTTAAAGAGCTTACTGCGGGAGAATAAACAGTGTCATCAATTAGGAGGAAGAAGGAAAGTGAATTTGTACATGAGTTATATACACTTAATAGAGTGCGTGAGATATGAACATAGATGTAGCATAGCTTAATGGATAGAGCATGAGCCTGGGAGTCAGAAGGTCATGGGTTCTAATCCCGGCTATGCCACTTGTCTTCTGTGTGACCTTCGGCATGTAACATCACTTCTCTGTGCCTCAATTACCTCATCTCTAAAATGGAGAGCGAGACTGTGAGCCCCATGTGAGACAGGGACTGTGTCCAACCCAATTTGCTTGTAACCACCCCAGCGCTTAGTACAGTGCCTGGCACATGGTAAGTGTTTAACAAATATTATTATTATTATTATTATTATTAGTAGTAGTAGTAGTAGTAGTAGTAGTAGTAGTGGTAGTAGTACCGATGGTGAGTACCCAAATATGTATGTGGGACAGAGGTACTGAAATGTCGGTTGTGGGGGATTTAAAGTGGGGATATCAGTGATCAATCTTCCTGGAGAAGATGTGATTTCAGAAGGGTTTTGATGATGGGGAGTGGTGTGCCAGATGTGAAAAGGGAGAGTTCCAGAATGAAAGAAGTGTGTTGGTGGTGGGACAGATGAGGACAAGGGTGAAGGCCTGTATAAAAGCTGTAAAAATCACAATCCTTTTCCTACAAGGAACAAGGATATACAGATGGTTTAACACAGGGTTCTGAGCTGTGGTTTCTCAGTAGATCTGTGCTGTATTCTCTCAGGAGAACCTTATCCAGACAAAGGAATCCCCCAGGGCCTGAAGCTCCCCAGTCTGAGTTTACAACAGAAACTATGAATTAGGATTGGTGGAAGTTCTTGTTCTCTGGGTAGCTGTGGGGCTGGCTCGAGGGTAGTCTCCATGCTCCGAGGAACTTTGTCCCCACCCCACCCCTACAGAGATTTAGGTTCCAAGTTTATTAATCATTCTCTAGTGCCTCATTAGTCATTTCTCAAAGATTATATCTCAGGAGAGGACTTGATTTGCCTACCTCTGACACAACAATGGAATGATGAACTCCTCCTGAGTGGGTTTGATCATTCCAGAGGGATTGCTTTCAAGAAGCAGCAAGGCCTAGATCAAAGAGCACGAGCTTCAGAGTCAGAAGACATGGGTTTTAATCCTTTGTCTGCTGGGTGACCTTGGACAAGTCGCTTAAATTATTTGTGGTTTAGCCCCTCATCTGCAAAATGGGTATTCAATACCTGTTCTTCCCCCTATTTAGACTGTGAGCCCCATGTTTTGATTATTTTGTATCTATCCCTGTACTTAGCACAGTACTTGGCACATAGTAACGCCTTAACAATGATAATAATATTATATATAATATATAATAATATATATAATAATATTAATGGTATTCATGACAAGCACTGTATTAAGCCCTGAAGTGGCTACAAGCAAATCAAGTTGGACACAGTACCTGTCGCACGTGGGGCTCACAGTCTCAATCCCCATTTCACAAATGAGGTAACTGAGGCCCAGAGGTGAAGTGACTTGCCCAAGGCCACACAGCAAACATTTGGTGCATCCAGGATTTGAAACCAGGTCCTTCTGACTCAGGCCTGTCCTCTATCCACCACGTCATGCTGCTTCTCAATATTAAATACCTAATAATCAAATACCAAATAGCAAATACCACTATTGTTATTATTATTATTAATAATAATAATATTTCACTGTTATAGAGTTGTAAAGAATCCAGTGCCCAGTCACTGAGAACTCTTTTACATCAAATCTCCCCACAGGGTAGCAGCAGTTTGCAGTTATTCAATCAATGGAATGCACTGAACACTTACTGTGTACAGAGAGTTGTATTGACCACTTGGGATAGTGCAATAGAGGTAGAATACATGTATTCTAATTGCCACCCTCAAATAGATTACAGTCTATCAAAGTATTGACTGAGAGTTTATTTTGTCTGGATCACTCTACTGAATGTTTGTAAGCATATAATAGAAAAAAACCACAATCCTTACCCACAAGGAGCTTACAGTTTAGCAGAGGAGATAAGCACAAAAATAATTTATAAATAAAGAAAGTCCTCTTATAGTAGAGTAGGTAATATGATATGTACTAAAGTGCAATGAGAAGAGGTGAGTACAAAAATGCTGAAAAGAGAGTAGGGATGATGTCACCTAGGAAAAAGAAAATTAACTGGGGTAGACATCCTGGAATTTAAATAATAATAATAGTATTTTTAAGCACTTACTATGCATAGGCGCTGTACCAAACCCAGGAGTGAATACAAGCAAATCAGTTGGACACAGTCCCTGTCGACGTGGGGCTCACAGTCTTAATCCCCATTTTACAAATGAGGTAACTGAAGCTCATAGCAGTTAAGTGACTTGCGCAAGGGCACACAGCAGACAAGTGGAACTTTAGAGCCCATAACCTTCTGACTCTCAGGCCCATGCCTTAGCCACTGTGCCATGCTGCTTCCCTATAACTGGACACCTGACCATGTTCCTGTTCTCTGCAAAACGTCCCTGATTAATTTCCAACACCCTAGTTGTCTTCCTGTGCATCTCTGTACACTGTCTCATACTCCGGCCCACAGCACTTTAGCACAGATGGAATTACTAATTTGCCGACCTCTCGCCAATGTCCAGCTTCTGGTCTGGAACGCTGTTCGTCTTCATATTCGACAGATGATCACTCTCCCCACCTTCAAAGCTTTGTAGAAGGCACATCTCCTCCAAGAAGCCTTCCCTGACTAAACCCTTAATTCGTCTTCTCCCCCTCCATTTTGCGTGACCCTTGTGTTTGTATTTGCACCCGTTTTTCACCTATCCCTCTCTACTTGGTAACATTTCCGGGAACGACAAGGATGGCAGACCAGGTGCTAATAATGGTATTTAATAATGGTATTTGTTGAGCACCTACTATGTGCCATGTACTGTACTAAACGCTGGGGGGGGGGATGCAAGCAAATCAGATTGGACACAGTCCCTATCCCACATGTGGCTCACAGCTTCAATCCCCATTTTACAGATGAGGTAACTGAGGCACAGATAAATGAAGTGGCTTGCCCAAGGACAGACAGCAGACTAGTGGCAGAGCCAGGATTAGAACCCATGACCTTCTGACCCCAGATTTGTGCTCTATCCCCTGCGGCATGCTAATTCTCCCAGCTGGTTGTCCCGTGCTGTTTCCTAATTCCAGTGCTCCCTGTGGCTCTCCATGAAACTTCAACCCCTTCCTAGAACCTCTAGTTTTATAACAACATATTTTCCCCAAACCAAATGGAATTCCAGGTCTTTCAATTAATGAATCAATCAGTCACACCCTTAGTCAATTAATAGTTTTATTGAGCACCTACTGATTGCAAAGTAATCTGCAAATTGATCCCAGGGTAATTTTTGAAAGTCTATTGTTTGCAAAGTCATCCATCAGTCAATTAAATGGCATTTATTGAGCATCTGCTTAGTGCAAAACAATCTATCAATCAATTTGATGGTATTTATTGAGGGCGTACTGAGTGTTAAGCAATCCAGCAATCAACCAAATGGAATCTATTGACTGCCTATTGAGTCCTAGGTAGCTTAGTAAGTGTTTGGCAGAGCACAACTGATGAAACTTACATGGTTCCTATCATTCAGAAGTTTCCAATCGAATGGGGGAGACAGTTAGAGATGATTTCCAAGGAGTAGGAGCCGGAGTAAGAAAAGGGATCAGATAGAGAGACAAATGAACAGGATAGATTGGTATGTCTGTCCAAATTGGATTACATCAGTACAATTAGAGTACAATAGACACATATAATAACAATAATAATAGTATTTGTTAAGCACTTATTACGTGTCAAGCACTGTTCTAAGAACTGGGATAGACTCTAGGTCTTCAGGTTGTCCCACGTGGGGTTCACAGTCCTAATCCCCATTTTCCAGATGGGGTTACTGAGGCCCAGAAAAGTTAAGTGACTTGCCCAAAGTCACACAGCAGTCAAGTGGCAGAGCAGGGATTAAAATCCACGTCCTCTGACTCCCAAGCCCGGGCTGTTTCCACTAAGCCACATATGAGTAAGTGCTGAGGATAGATGTGAGGGGTCGAGCGAGAGGATGGGAATGGGTTAGGGAGTGAGAGAGGAGAGTGAGAAAATGGGAGTAAAAGGTGGTGAGCCTTTTACCTCCCCTCCACGCAATGACTAATGACGACACTCCTCCAGTTGGAGGGACTCATTTAGCTTGGATATGGAAGGAGATGTACAAAAACCCATTACACCTGAGGATTTCTATTGGCTTCAGTACAGATCTGTTGAGTAAATCTCGGAAAGTTTCTATTATGTAGAGGGAAAACGCTAAGTTCTCCGGTGCGTGGTCGAGGGCAGAAGGGCTTTTGAAACAGGGAGACCTGGCCAGGGGAGAAAGTTTCAGGAAGGTGGGTGCGTGGGTGCAAAGAGGGACGGATAACCATCAGGACCTGTTTATTGAGCGGTAGATGAGGCATTAGGCTAATAATCATGCACTGAGTCCCTGTGGTCGAGTCTCTTCCTCTCCTGCAGCTTTTCCTGTTGGATTTCATCACTGAGTAGCCTTCACCTCCTGGAGGAAAATCCAACCCTTTGCTCCAGGTCCTTGAAGGCCTGCTTGATCTGCTGCTTCCTCAGGATGTAGGTGAAGGGGTTCAACACGGGGGCCATGGAGGTATTGAGCACCGCCACCCCCTGGGTCAGGTCTACTGCGTCCTTAGCTAATGGTTTGATGTACATAAAGATGCAGCTCCTGTATGTGATGGAGACCACGACCATGTGGGAGGAGCAAGTGGAAAAGATTTTTTACTCTGCTGAGTTGAGGGAAGTCTCAGTATGCGAGCGATGGCCATATAGGACATAGTCACTAACGCCCAAGGTGAAGAGGAGTGTCCCCACTGCAAAGACGAAAGTCATCAGCTACAGGAACCAGATGTCCGAGCAGGAGAGCAGGAGCAGAGGGGAACTGTCACAGAAGACATGGTCAAAGTCTACCGAGCCACAGAAGTCCAGTTGGAGGTCAAGGATAATAAGAGGAAGGATGATCGGGAACCCAGTTAGCCAGGAGCAGAGGACCAGTAGGGTGCAGACACTCTGGCACATGACGGTCGTGTAGTGCAGAGTCCAGCAGATGTCGACATAGTAGTCGTAGGACATGGCGGCCAGGAGGAAAAACTCTGTCACTCCTAAGAGGATGACGAAAAATAGCTGAGTTGCACAGCAGTTGTAGGAAATCGTCCTATCCGTGGTGACAATGGTAGCCGGGAATCTGGGAATACAGGCAGAGGTGAAGCAGATCTCCAGAAAGAAGAAACAGCGCAGGAAAAAGTCCATGGGGGTGTGGAGGTGGGAGTCCAACAGGGTGAGGGTGACGATGGTCAGGTTGCCGGTGACGCTCAGTATGTAAGTGACAGACATGTAAAGGAGAATCACAGTCTGCAAGTCCGGATCGTCCGTGAGCCCCAGGAGGATGAACTCAGTCACTTGCGGGTGATTCCTCTTGGCCGACCTGCGACTCCTGCTGGATATCACCGCGAAATGGATGGAGAAAGGGTGGAGGGGGAGAGGAAGGAGGGGGCTCAGTCTGGGAGAGGAAGACAACTCTGATTTATTGGAGGGGAACAGAGGGAGTGTCGTCTCTTGGTCCAGATTAGGTGGGCAGAGGCATTTTGAGATTGCCAAAAGTTCTCCACTCCAGGCCAAGTATCCGATATCTTTGACACGACTGCGTGAGGACCCAGTCCTTGAGATGACTTCATGGATTTATGGCGGACACTCCCCGTGGGCAAACGGACGTCTGATTATCCCAGCGCGATCTTTAGGTTCAGCACGGAGAACCTGTCTGATGGTGGAGTAGAGATAGTATTTACTGAGAACCCTGGCTGAATAATAAATGTGCTTTTGTCAAGCTCTTACTATGTGCCAAGCACTGTACTAAGCGATGAGGTGGATATATGGTACTTAGGTCCCACTTGGGACTCACAATCCAAATGGGAGGGAGATAAAAAATTGAATCCCCATTTTGCAGATGAGGGAACTGTTGCACAGACAATGTAAGTGACTGGCCCAAGGTCGCACAGCAGGTAGGTATCGGAGCATGGAATAGAACTTGTGTCCTCTGATTCTCAGGCCATGCTTTTTCCACCAGGCGAAGCTACTCTGAAGATAAGATCATTTGGATAAAGGGTGGAGGTGGGGTGCTCAGAGACTTAGCAGCCATCAGGGTGTCTCCTTGGATCAAAGGGGACAGAGCACAAGCATGACAGGTCAGAAACACCTGGATTCTAATTCCAGCTCGGCCACCTGTCTGCTGTGTGACCCTGGGCAAGTCGCTTAACTTCTCAGAATTTCAGTTACCTAATCTGTAAAATGGGATGAAGACTAAAAGTCCTATGTGGGGCTGGCACTGTGCCCAACTGGATTGCTTGCCTCGTATCTCCCCAAGCACTTAGTACAGTGTCAGGAAACTAGTACAGGCTTAACAAGTACCACACATATTATTATTACTATTAATAATAATTTTTATTATTGGGACCCTGCTCAGGACAGTAAGGATGATAGAGTAAAATGGGGATAAGGTTCATTCATTCATTCATTTAATCATATTTATTGAGGGCTAAATGTGCGGAGCACGGTACTAAGCGCTTGGAAAATACAATTCGGCAACAGATAGAGATAATCCCTACCTAATAACAGGCTCACAGTCTAGAAGGGGGAGACAGACAACAAAACAAAACAAGTAGACAGGCATCAATAGCATTAAAGTAGATAAATAGAATTGTAGATATATGCACATCACTAATGAAGTAGAGAAATAAATATGTAAAAATATACACAAGTGCTGAAGGGCAGGGTAGGGGATAGAGCAAAGAGAGGAAGTAGGGTCGTTGGGGAGGGGAGGAGGAGCAGAGGAAAAGGGGGTCTCAGTCTGGGAAGGCCTCCTGGAGGAGGTGAGCTCTCAGTAGAGCTTTGAGGAGGGGAAGAGAGCTAGTTTGGTGGATGTGAGGAGGGAGGGCATTCCAGGCCAGAGATAGAACGTGGGTCAGGGGTCGACAGCGGGACAGACAACAATGAGGCACAGTGAGGAGTGGAGTGTGCAGGCTGGTCTGTAGAAGGAGAGAAGGGAGGTGAGGTAGGAGGGGGCAAGGTGATGGAGAGCTTTGAAGCCAATATTGAGTTTTTGCTTCATGCGAAGGTTGAGAAGCAACCACTGGAGATTTTTGAGGAGGGGAGTGAAATGCCCAGATCGTTTTGGTAGAAAGATAATCTGGGTAGCAGAGTGAAGTATAGACTGAAGCAGGGAGGGACAGGAGGATGGAAGATCAGATAGAGTTCTGGGGTGTGTGTGTGTGTGTGTGTGTGTGTGTGTGTGTGTGTGTGTGTCTGTGTCTGTGTATTTGTCTCTCCCAACCGTCTCTCTGGATTTAGACCTCTTTTCCCCTAAGCCCTCTCCCTTCTGTGTCACTCATTCACTTGGATCTTTATCTATTAAGTACGTATTATTCACTCAACCTTCAGATCTACAGCACTTATGTCTATACCCTCAATTTATTTTTGGATTTATTTATTCATTCAATCGTATTTATTGAGCGCTTACTGTGTGCAGAGCACTGTACTAAGCGTTTGGGAAGTGCAGGTTGGCAACATATAGAGACCGTCCCTACCCAACAGTGGGCTCACAGTCTAGAAGGGGGAGACAGAGAACAAAACAAAACATATTAACAAAATAAAATAAATAAATAGAATATGTACAAGCAAACTAAATAGAGTAATAAATACGTAAAAACATATATACATATATACAGGTGTTGTGGGGAAGGGAAGAAGGTCAGGCGGGGGGGATGGAGAAAGGGTGGAGGGGGAGAGGAAGGAGGGGGCTCAGTCTGGGAGAGGAGGACAACTCTGTTTTCCTCTCTGAAGTGTTTTGTAAAGTGATTTGAGCACAGTAAGCCCTCAATAAATACCCTTGATTCATTATTGTTGGATAATTACCAGTTATGAATTGAGGGCTCCAGGACAAGGTCACAGGCTCCGCGAGTTCAGGGGTCGAGGGGAAGGTGGATGTAGTTGTCCACAGATTGAAGTTCTGAATTCACAACGGGAAAGGAAAGGACTAAGGTGACCCTTAGAGATCCTCCCTTCCCTAGCACTCTGCCCTAATTCCGGGGGTTGGCCCAGGCCCGGGACAGAGGTAAGGAGATAATGTCATGCCTGGATGGAATTTCCCACCTATTCCCCTGCTTCAGGCTTACACGCACCTCTCCAAATCCTGCTTGCTTCCTCTCCCTCCCATCACCAATGGACACGTGACTCCATATATGCCCAACGAGGCCAAAATTTAGGCATCCTCTGGTAAGGGGAAGAGAAGGAAGGCATCAGGACTTTTCTCAGTTCATAACAGGGGAATCAGGTTTGACACTTTGGGCAGGAGATGGGATTTCCTACCTACGGCAGGACCAAGAGTGGGGGTTTTATAATCTTTGGTTTCAGATGGGCACGGTGGGGCGAATTGTGAAAACAATGAAAATCTCCCCAGAGGCGAATCAGGAGACATTAATGAATGGATGATTCTTTGATGACTCTGGCTGGGGAAGTTAAATCACCGGATTGGAGAAAGTCCTTCCCTCCTGTTTGAGAAGGAAACAGGACGAGGCCAGTGTATTTCTGTCCACCACGGGGAAAAGAAGTGACGTACCTTTTCCCTCTGCCCTGTGCAGGACGGAACATTGGAGTCACCTGTAAGTTTAATGCTAGTTGGGGTGTCCTGGCCTGAAATGAGGAAGACTTTATTCCAGAGCAGCTCTAGCTATAATAATCCCACTTGCCGGGGAAGCCGATCAGCCCACTTGCCGGGGAAGCCGCCATCCGACAGAATGTGGGAGAGTTTCCAGACAGAATCCCTGTCCTTCGTCCCCTCTGATACTCTGCTCCCCACAGCCTTCTCTCCAGGGTGTTGGAGGTCCCTGTGCTATCAGGTCAGGGCTGAGACAGGAGCAGCCGACCGAGAGACCAAGACACACACCCCTCCCGTCATTGGGACTCTCCCAAGGGGACACCTCCGTGTCCACTCCCTCCCAGAATGCCTGATCAGTGGCTGTGGATTGGAGATTATGCTAGGCCCATTTATTCAGCCTCCTGGAAGTTCAGAATGACTAGAATCCTGTCGGAGAGTCGCCTCGGAGGTTTTTAATGTCCTACCCAAGGCTGCAGCTCATGTGACAATATGTGCTCACCAAGGGGACCCAGACTAACACTCTATCCTGGGTGTAGCTGAATTCTCGCGGCCACTCTAAACTGTCCTTTCCTGTGGGAGTCCACTGTCATGGGCTGACCCGGTAGTTAATCAATCAATCAATCAATCAATCAATCAATACATCAGTCAATCTAGCGCCACTCTGTAGGACCTCCGGGAACTGCTGACTGTACTCCCTAGCCCAGGCCTCGGCTGAACAGGGAGAAAAAGGGCTGGGATCAGTCTCTTCACTAGGTAACATTTCCGGGAACAACAAGGATGACAGACCAGGTGCTAACCAGCTTCCCCTAGCCTGTCTTCCTGTTCTGTTTCCCTGATCCCAATGCTCCCTGCATTCGGGGTAAGCTCCTTGAGGCTTTCCCCGAAATCTCAGCCCCCTTCTAGGACTTTTGGTCTTATATCAGTATGCCCTTCCCCTAACCCTCACCCCGCCTTCTATGAACTGGGATTCCAGATGTATAAATTAATCAATTAATCAGTCAGTCAATCTGTCACTCCTTTAGTCCATCTTTGGTATTTACTGAGCACCTACTGAATGCAAATCAATTCATTAGTTGAATTCATGGTATCTTTTTAGAGCCTATTGAGTGCAAAGCAATCCATCGGTCATTGAAATGGTATTTGTTGACCACTTACAGAGTGATGATAGCATATATTGAGGACTTTCTGAGAATTAAGCAATCCATCAATCAATCGAATGGAATCTATTGACTGCCTAGTGAGTCCTAGGCACGTACTCTTACTTTCCAGTACTTTCCAATCTAATGAAGGAGATAGATGGAGATGATGTCCAAAGAGTGGGAGCCAGAGTAAAAACAAGGATTAGCTAAGGAGCGGAACAAACAGAACAGATTGTATTGTTTGCCCAAATCAAATGAAAGTAGTGCAACACAGTATAACCGAGACAATGCATATGTGTAGAGGATACATGTGAGAGGGGAAGTGAGAGGGTGGGATTTGTCTCCCCCTTCTAGACTGTGAGCCCACTGTTGGGTAGGGACTGTCTCTATATGTTGCCAACTTGTACTTCCCAAGCGCTTGGTACAGTGCTCTGCACACAGTAAGCGCTCAATAAATACGATTGATTAATTGAGTGAACTGGGAAGTGAGAGGGTTTGAGTGGGAGAGAAGAGAGAGAGGGTGGGAGTGAGAGAGGGGAGTGAAAGGATGGGAGTAAAAGGTGGTGAGCCTTTGGCTTCCCCTCCCTGTAATGACCAATGAGGTCGCTCCTTATTCATTCATTCATTCATTTAATCAATCTCATTTTTGAGTGCTTACTGTGTGCAGAGCACTGTGCCAAGCGCTTGGGGGTTATATAATACAGCAATAAAGAGGGACAATTCCTTCCCACAACGAGCTCACAGTCTAGAGGGGAGGAAACATATATCAATACAAGTAAGCAAACATCAACATAAATAAATAAAATTACAGATATATACCGAAGTGCCTCGGGGGCCGGGGGGAAGAGCAAAGGGAGCGAGTAAGGGCTAAAGGGCCTGTTACTAAAAGGCTTCACTTAGCTCGGATACAGACGGAGATTTGCAAAAAAAATGCATTGAACCTGTGGATTTCTATTGGCTTTGGCACAGACCCGCTGAACAAACCTCGAAACGTCTCTCACGTGGAGTGAAAAGCCTTGACTCCCCTCTGAGTGGATGAGAGCAAAGGGCTGAGGCAGCAGGGGCCTGGCCAGGGGAGGGATTTCCAGGAGGGCGGGTGTGGGGGCGCACAGAGAGATGGAGAACCGTCAGGTCCTGTTTGTTAGACAGGAGATGAAGCATTAGGATAATGTACAGGTACCGCGTCTCTGTGGTCGACCTTCTGTGGGATTTTCCAGTGGGATTTCGTGGCTAAAGAATCCTCACACTTAGGTGGAAAATTCAACTCGGTGCACCAGGTCCCTGATGGCCTGCTTCACCTGTTGGTTCCGTAGGGTGTAGATGAAGGGATTCATCATGGGGACCACGGAGGTGTTCAGCACGGCCACCCCCTTGGTCAGGTCCACCCTGTCCTTGGCGGACGGTTTCATGTACATAAAGATGCAGCTGCCGTATGTGATTGAGACCACGACCATGTGGGAGGAGCAGGTGGAAAAGGCTTTTCTTTTCTGCTGAGCAGAGGGCAATCTCAGGATGGCGCGGGCTATGGCTGTGTAGGACACGGCCACTAACACCAAGGTGACCAGTAGTGTCCCCAAGGCCAAGATGAAAGCCATCAGCTCCAGGAACCCGGTGTTTGAGCAGGAGAGCAGGAGAAGAGGGGAGACGTCACAGAAGAAGTGGTCAATGGCTCCGGAACCACAGAAGTCTAGTTGGAGGCCAAGGATGAGAGGAGGAAAGATGACCAGGAACCCTGTCAGACAGGAGCAGAGGACTAGCAGGGTGCAGACTTTCTGGTTCATCACGGTCGTGTAGTGCAGAGGCCGGCAGATGGCGACGTAGCTGTCATAGGACATGGCGGCCAGGAGGAAGAATTCCGTCGCCCCCAGAAAGATGAAGAAGAACAGCTGAGTTGCACAGCAGTTGTAGGAAATCATCCTATCCCCGGTGACAATGGTAGCCAGGAATCTGGGGATGCAGGCGGAGGTGAAACAGATCTCCAGGAAGGAGAAACAGCGCAGGAAGAAGTACATGGGGGTGTGGAAGCGGGAGTCCAGCAAGGTGAGGGTGATGATGGTCAGGTTGCCGGTGATGCTCAGAATGTATGTGACAGACATGTAGAGGAGAATCACTCCTTGCAACTCCGGGTCATCTGTGAGCCCTAGGAGGATGAACTCAGTCACTTGCGTGTGATTCCTCATGACTGACCTGTGATTCCTGTTGGAGAACACCATAGGGCCGTCAAACCAGCTCTCTGGAGGGGGACAGAGGTCTGGGGCTCCTTTCTGGCTAGACGAACTGGGCAGGAACAGCTCCAGCTGTAGGAGACGTCAGGCATGGTAGGGTCACAACCCACTCCTTTAGATGACGTCATCGATTGATAGCAGACACCTCCCCCCGGCACAACGGAAGCATGTTTGTACCAGCTGTGACCCTTAGGCTTCATTCCCAAAAACCTGCGTGATGATTGGAGTAGAGAATACCTTTACTGAGCACCCATTTGGGCAGGTCCTGCTCTAATTTCTCTGGGAAGTACACAACAACTATTTACTGCCCACAAGGAACTTCCATTCTTATGGGATGGCAAACTTAACGTACATGCCAATAGCGTAGTCAAAATGAGAATTCGAATAGCATATATACCTGACTGCTGAGATTGGGCACAGATTGCCTCCTGGAGCATGGGCCCGGTAATGCCTTGTGTACATGTGATAGAAGGGGAAATTGATCTTTGCCCAAGCCCATGAATGTTAAGGTTTCACCTGAATACATGCCCGCAACCTATCAACTGTCATCACCTGGATAACTGAGATTATCAGGAACTGTGAGGGAGGGAGTGTTTAGGATCATGAGCATAAGACCCAGTGAGTGTTAAGGAGCTCATGGCCCAGTCATTCCCTGGAGATGCTGTCAGAAAAGGGAGAGGCCCTCAGGAGACAAGTCTGAGATGTATGCCCTGGGTGAATAATAAGCAAGGTAATCATATCTCACTCTAGGTTCACAATCTACGTAGGAGACACATCAATAATTGAATCCCCGTTTTGCAGATGTGGAAACTGAAGCATGGTCAAAGTAACTGGTCAAAGGTCACCTAGCAGGTAAATGGTGGAGCATGGATGAGAACCCAGGTCCTCTGACATCCAGGATTTGCCTTTTCCACTAGACAACACTGTTTATGAAGATTAGAGGATCTGGATACATTCATTCAATCGTATTTATTGAGCTCTAACTATGTGGAGAGCACTGTACTAAGCGCTTGGGAAGTACAAATCGGCAACATATAGAGACGATCCCTACCCTACAACAGGCTAACAGTCTAAAAGAGGGAGACAGACAACAAAACAAAACCAGTAGGCAGGTGTCAATACCATCAGAATAAAAAGAGTTATAGCCATATACATATCATTAATACAATAAATATAGGAAATATGTACAAATGAAATGAATAGAGTGATGTGTACAAATATATATAAGTGCTGTGGGGAGGGGAAGGAGGTAGGGCAGAGGGACGGAGGGAGGGCGATGGGGAGGGGCGGAGGAGGAAGAGAGGAAAAAAGGGGTGTTCAGTCTGGGAAGGCCTCCTGGAGGAGGTGAGCTCTCAGTAGGGCTTTGGTGCAGGTGAAGTACTCAGATGCTAACCAGCCATCAGGGAGCCCCTCTGAATAATAATAATAATGATGATGGCATTTGTTAAGTGCTTACTATGTGTGAAGTACTGTTCTAAGTGCTGGGGGGATACAAGGTGATCGGGTTGTCCCACGTGGGCTCACATTCTTAATCCCCATTTTACAGATGAGGTTACTGAGGCTCGGAGAAGTTAAGTGAGTTGCCCAAGGTCACACAACAGACATGTGGTGGAGCCGGGATTAGAACCCATGACCTCTGATTCCCAAGTCGGTGCTTTTTCCTCTGAGCCATGGACTCTGCTTGGAACAATAAGGATGACAAAGAGCCGATTGGGGATAGAGTTTTGGTGTTTGTTTGTGTGTGTGTGTGCGTGTGTGTGTGTGTGTGTGTGTGCGTGTGTGTGTGTGTGCACATGTGTGTATTTTTGTTTCTCCCAGGGGTCTTTACGGATGAAGACCTCTTTTCCTTTAATAATAACTATGGTATTCGTGAAGCGCTTACTTTGCGGCAAGCACTGTTTACAGCTGAGGTAACTGAGGCCCAGAGAAGTTAAGTGGCTTGCCCAAGTTCACACAGCAGACATGTGGCGGAGTCGGGATTAGAACCCACGACCTCTGACTCCCAAACCCATGTTCTTGCCACTAGGCTATGCTGCTTCTCTACTTCCTCTCCCTTTTGCACCCCTATACACTTGGATGTTTACCTTTTAAGTACTTGCTATTCACCCCACCTTCAATACTACAGCTCTTACATATGCATCAGTAATTCGCTTATGGATTTATATTCATGTCTCTCACTCCCTCTATACTGGAAGGTTACTGTGATCAGGAAAGGGGTCTACCAACTCTGTTGTACTCTCCCAAGCGCTTTATGAAGTGCTCTGCGCACAATATGTTCTCAATAAGCACTACTGACCGATTGATTTATTGACTGATAATTACCAGTTTTGAACGGGAGCTCCACGACAGGATCACAGGCTCTGGGAGCCCGGGACTGGAGGGAAGGTGGCTGCAGTCATCCGTGGATTGGGGCTCTGAAATCCACAATGGAAAGGGAACGGACCAAAGTGATCCTGAGAGGTCCTCTCTTCCCTAACACTCTGCCCTGCTTCTTGGGTCATCCCAAATTCCCATCTTGCAGTCGGCAGGGAAGCGGCGCTGAGATAATGTCATGCCTGTGTGGAATTTCCCACCTGTTCCCCTGTTCCGGGCTTTCACGCACCTCTCAAAAAGATGCTCGCTTTTGCGCTCCCATCACCAGTGGACACACGACCCCATCAGACTACACGAGGCCAAAATGAGTGGGAAAGAAGGCATCAGAATATTTCTCTGCTCATAGCAGGGAAATCAGTCTGGGACCTTTAAGCAGGAGATGGGCTACTCTACCTAATGCAGGAGCAAGAGTGAGGATTTTATTCTCTTTATTTACTGATGGGCACACTGGGATCAATTATGAGAACAATGAAATGTTCCCCAGGGGTTAGTCGGGAGACACTAATGAATGATAGATGCTTTGGTGGCTCTGACTGTGAGCGTGTAATACCCGGATTGGGGCCTCATTCAGTTTGGGTGGGGCCCAAACTGCAACCATTCCAATCTATTAATTCGTAGTCCAGGTGAACAAGTCTGTCAGTCATTCGCTTTACTGAGTGATTACTGTGTGCAGAGCACTGCATTAAGCTCTTGGGAGAGACCAATATAACAATATAACAGACACATTCCCTGCCCACAACGAGCTTACAAGTCTAGAGTGGGAGACAGATATCAATATAAATAAATAAAATTATAGGTATGTACATAACTGCTGTAGGCTGGGAGGGGGATAAATAAAGGGAATAAATTAAGGCGACACAGAAGGGGGCAGGAGAAGAATAAAGGAGGGCAGACCAAGAGAAGAGTAAGCAAGATGGAAAAATGGGAATCTTCCTTCTACAAATGGTGGCTGGGCCCAGAGCTTGTTGAAGTATAAGGCTATTTGGGAATGTAACCCACTCAATTAATCCATCAATCATAATTCCTGAGCTCCCACTCGGGGCCCAGCGCCGTACTGAGAGCTTGGGAGATGACAATGGAAACAATAGCTCGGAACAGCATGGCCTAGAGGAAAGGATCCCGGGCTTGGGAGTCAGAGAACCTGGGGACTAACCTTTGTCTCTGCCACGTGCCTGTTGCGTGACCATGGGCAAACCAGTGAACTTCCCTGTGCCTCAGTTCTCCTGTACTCCCTCCTGCTTAGTCTGAACCCCAGGCGGGACAGGGATTGTGTCCAAACTAATTTGTATCTACTACAGTGCTTAGAACAATGTTTGACATATAGTAAGTGCTTAACAAATACCATAAAAAGTGGATTGAATCCTACACCCTCCTACTTAGATTATGTTCTCCAGGTGGGGCAGGGACGATGCCCGTACTGATTTTCTTGAATCTGCCCCAAGGGTTAGTACAGTGCTTGGCACATAATGGGCAAGTACCATAAAAAATAGGCATGATCCCTGCTTTCAGAGAGCTTTAACATCTATCGGGTGATTTCCTGCTTTTATCCCTAGGTCCTACCTCTCCTCTTGTCTCAATGACACTCATCACAAGCACTGTTCTCCCTTAGAAGATGAGAGAAAGGTATTCCCCTTTCCAGGAGCCACTATCACCACATTTACCCGTCGTTATGTCCCTTCCTCCCACTGCCAGTCTTTTTATTCCATCAGGTCCTCCTTACCCACGAGGTCACCCGAGTGTGTCTACGTAACCATAAGGAGAGAGAGGAGGGAGATAGGGAATGAAAAGATGACTGATATATCATTTCTCCTAGATCTATTGGGCTCTCCGAAGCACTCGGTACACTGTGCTGCATACAGTAGACGTTCAGTAAATATCATTGATTGACGGACTGGCAGGCGGAGGCTCCTTCTTCCCTTCGATTTTTAGCCTTCCTCAGGCTCTAGCTCCGTGGCAGAGAGGTCGGCCCCAGGGTACTTCCACAATGGAGTCCCGTGCGCAGAGCCTCTATTGCCCTGGGGCGTCTCCGGGCTGCCGCGGCCCTTTTTCCCCACTCCAAACCGTGGCCTGGGTTGAGCCCCGCCATGTGGGCAGCGAGATCCAATGCCGAGTGCCAAGTGCAAAGAAATCCATCTCTCAAACCGGAAGTATTTATTGAGGGCTTACTGTGTGTTAAGCAATCTATCGATCAATCAAATGGCACCTAAAGACTGTCTATTGAGTCCTAGACACTATACTAATTACTTGAAAGAGCACAGCTGATGAAATTCACATGGTACCTGCCATCCAATATTTTCCATTCGAATGGAGGAGGTAGCTAGAGATGATTTCCAAAGAGTGGGAGCCAGAGTGAAAAAGGGATCAGTTAAGGAGCAGAACAAATAAGACAGATGAAATGTCTGCCCAAATCAGATTAAATCAGTGAAATTACAGTTCAATAGACACATATGCAAATATGCTGGATTAATGTGAGAGGGGAGAGAGAGAGGTTGAGGGTGAGTTGGGGATTAAGACTAAGAGAGGGGAGTGAGAGGGTGGGAGTGAGAGAGGGGGGTGAGAGGATGAGAGTAAAAAGTGGTGAAACTTTGGCTTCCCCTTCCTGTAATGACCAATAATGTCACTCCTCCACCTGCAGGGCCTCACTCAGGTGGATACGGAACGAGATTTGTAAAAAAACACCATGAACCGAAGGATTTCTATTGGTTTTGTCACGGACCCGCTGAACAAACCTCGGAATGTCTCTCTCGTGCAGAATGGAAAAGCTTGACTACCCCCGAATGGATGAGGGCAAAGGGCTGATGTAGCAAAGGGACCTTGCCAGGGGAGGGATTTTCAGAAGGGAGGATGACAGGTTACACAGAGGGATGGATAATCATTGCAAAGGAAGCATTAGGCTAATGTTCAGGCACCGAGTCTCTGTGGTCGAGTCTTTGTAACTCCTGGACATTTTCCAGCAGGATTTCATCGCCGAGGAGCCCTCACCTCCCTGATTGCCTGCTTGACCTGCTTGTTCCGCAGGGTGTAGATGAAAGCGTCCAACATGGGGGCCACGGAACTATTCAGCACGACCTCCCCTTTGGTCAGGTCCACCCTGCCCTTGGCGGACGGTAGGATGTATGCAGCTGCCATATGCGATTGAGACCACGACCATGTGGGAGGAGTAGGTGGAAAAGGTTTTTTCGTCTGATGAGCAGAGGTAAGTGTCTGGATGGTGCGGGCTGTGTAGGACACGGCCACTAACACCAATGTGACCAGTAGTGTCCCCCAAGGCTAAATGAAAACCATCAGCTCCAGGAACCCGGTGTCCGAGCAGGAGAGTAGGAGCAGAGGGAAGACGTCACAGCAGAAGTGGTCAATGGCTCCAGAGCCACAGTCGTCCAGTTTGAGGTCAAGGATGACAGGAGGAAAGATGACCAGGAATCCGGTCAGATAAGAGCAGAAGACCAGCAGGGTGCAGACTTTATAGCTTATCATGGTTGTGTAGGGCAGAGGCCGGCAGATGGCGACATAGCGATCGGAGGTCATGGTGGTCAGGAGGAAGAATTCGGTCGTCCTGAGGAAGATGAAGAAGAACAGCTAAGTGAAGCATTTGGAAAAAGAAGTGGTTCTGTCCCCCGTGGTGATGGCGGTCAGGAATGTAGGAATGCAGGTAGACGTGAAGCCGATCTCCATGAGGAGAAGCAACACAGGAAGAAGTGTATGAGGGTGTGGAGGTGGGAGTCCAGCAGGGTGAAGATAACAATGGTCACGTTGCCTGTGACACTCAGTAAGTAGGAGTCAGCCATGTAGAGGAGAATCACAGCCTGTAAATCCCGGTCGTCCAGAAGTCCCAGGAGGACAAACTCAGTCACTTGCGTGTGGTTCCTCATGGCTGACTTGTTACTCTTTTTGGATAGCACCAGAGGATAATCAGTTTGACCAACTGGAGGGGAAAAGAGGGCAGTGTCTCCTTTCCCTCCATACTAGCTGGGCAGGGGCAGCTCTGGATGTGCCCAGGGTCCTCCACTCTGGGCCGGATATACGAGACTGCAGGCATGGCAGTATTTCAGATGACTTCGTGGGTTGATGGCTGACACTTCCGCACGGGACAACGAACACCTAATGTTCCCAGCCGCGATCCTTAGGCTTCATCACCGAGAACCTTTGTAATGGTTGACGTAGAGATTACATTTTCTGAGAGCCCTGGGTGAATAATAAATGTGTTTTGGTCAAGCCCTTAGTATGTGCCAAACATTCTACTTAGCGCTCGGGTGGGTAAGAGGTAATTAGGTCTCACTTGGCGCTCACAATTTAAATAGGAGGTAGACATGGCTTGGAAAAGGAGAGAAGGAAGGTGAGGAAGGGGTCAAAATCATTAAAGAAGTTACAGGTGGGGCCGGGAGAGTGGTAGATGATGGCTACAAGAATCTGGAGGGGGTGGTAGAGGCGAATAATGTGGGCTTCAAAGGAAGGGAAGGAAAGGGAAGGGAAGAGGGAGGAGGGATAGTGCAAAAGCGACATTGGGGGGCCCCCTCCTTTTCCTGTGAGTCTGGGGGAGTGGGAGAAGAAGAGGCCTCCACTGGAGAGAGCAGCAGAAGAGACCGTGTCGTCCGGAGACAGCCATGTTCCAGTTAGGACGAAGAGGAGTAGAGAGCTGGAAAGAAAAAGGTCCAGGATGAAAGGGGAGCTTACCTATGAGAGAACGGGGATTCCAAAGGCCACACATGGCAGGAGCTGGGGAGGGAAAGGGAAGGGTGCGAGGGGTGGGGAGGATTTGGATTGGGATGAGTTGGCGGGGGCCTGGGCTGGGAGAATGGGAAGAGGGGTGGCGATGAGAAAGGAGAACTGGGATGGGGTGGGAGCGGGGAGGAGGGGAGGGAGGGGACTGGGAGGGAGGAGTTGAGGGTTGGCGCTGGTACAGAGGGATCCCGGGTAGGGGGCGAGGGGGAGCGGTGCGGGGGGGGGGGGCAAGGGAGGGAAAAAGCTGGGTGGGAGAGGGGAACGGGAAGGTGAGGAATGGGAATGGCAGTTGGTAGCGCCTCCATAGATGCCTGGAACTCCGTTCTCGAGAGGCCGCCCGCCATCACACCGCGCTGCCTTGCTTCTCCCGGTAGGATCCTCTCCGCAGAGCGCCGCCACAGAAGCCCGGGACTCCGTTCCCGAGAGGCACGCCCGCCATCACACCGCGCTGCCTTGCTGCTCCCGGAAGGATCCTCTCCGCAGCACGACGCCATAGAATCCTGGGATTCCGTGCCCGAGAGGTCCGTCCACCATCACACCGCGTGGCCACGCTGCTCCCGGAAGGATCCTGTCCTCCGGACGCCGCCGCGAGGGCTGGGGCTCCCCCACTCTCCCTCCCTCCATCTGTCCGTCCCCCAGCAGCCCGCTATGGGGTGCTTAAGCCCCGCTGCCGGAATCCTGGCGGCCCCCCACCCGGGCATCTTCATACCCGCCCCACCACACTGAGGCATTTGGGATGGGCCCGCACCTCCCCGCCTCCCATCATCGCTACACTAACCCCTAGAAGCCACCTCCACTCTGTCCAAGGAGCCAGCTGGGATCGTGGGACATTGTGTCCCGCTGCTAGATCGTGGGACATTGTGTCCGCCTGCTTGTTCACGGGTCAATCAATCAATCAATCAATCATATTTATTGAGCGCTTACTGTGTGCAGAGCACTGTACTAAGCTCTTGGGAAGTACAAGTTGGCAACATATAGAGACGGTCCCTAACCAATAGTGGGCTCACAGTCTAGAAGGGGGAGACAGAGAACAAAACAAAGCATATTAGCAAAATAAAATGAATAGAATAAATATGTACAAGTAAAATAAATAGAGTAATAAATACGTGCAAACATATATACATATATACAGGTGCTGTGGGGAAGGGAAGAAGGTAAGGCGGGAGGATGGAGAGGGGGCGGAGGGGGAGAGGAAGGAGGGGGTTCTGTCTGGGAAGGCCTCCTGGAGGAGGTGAGCTCTCAGTAGGGCCTTGAAGGGAGGAAGAGAGCTAGCTTGGCGGATGTGGGGAGGGAGGGCATTCCAGGCCAGGGGGATGACGTGGGCCGGGAGTCGACGGCGGGACAGGCGAGAACGAGGCACGGTGAGGAGATTAGCGGCAGAGGAGCGGAGGGTGCGGGCTGGGCCAAGGTCATTGTATCCCCTTACTCGTCCGTGGGTCATTGTGTCCCCCTGCTTCTACTCCCCTCCGCTTAAGCGACCATCCTTGTAGAGCCCCCCAACCCCCCCTTCCCGGTCCGGACCTGACTGATTCCCCCACACCCCGCCTCCCCTCCCCCGGGTAAAAAGCCCTTGTTATCACAAAAGTTACTTTAACGACAACCTCAGTCGCACCTAGTCAGCCCTCCCATGCTATTTGGCTGTTCACTCCTCTCCCCAGGCGTCTCCGCTCCTTGACCCCACCCTTAACAGTTCCACCCTACTCCAGAGCTGCCATCCATTTGACCCCATTCTCCTCCACTTCCGAGAAAAGATTGCCAAGAGCCCCGGGATTCTGTTTGCCATTAACCTCTTTGAACTGATTTGACTGACCTATGGACAATTCATGGTCGCTTCTGCATGTTAATTGTTAACTGCTCTCTGCGATGTCTTGTCTGCTTATTTTATGAATCCCATCAAATGTCAAATGCTAACTTATCTCGATGATGTCATCACCTGCTTACTTTACTGCCATCTTATGTTAACTGTTAACTGCTGTCTGCGATGTTATCATCTGCTTATTTTTGCCATCACATAGTAGTTGTTATCTCATCATCTGCCTATTTTATTATTGCCATTGCATGTTAACTGTTAACTACCCTCTGTGATGCTACATTGCTACTGTGTTTTTGCTTCTGCATTTCAATTGTTAACCTCCCACTGTGCTGTCATTTACCCTGCTGACCTCACCATGAACTATCGATTCCCTTGATCTCAACTGCCATTCACATTCCTTATCTTCCCCTTCCCCTCTCCCACCCAGCTTTTTCCCTCCATTTCCTCCCCCCCCACCACTCCCCCTCGCCCCCCAACCAGGATCCCTCTGTACCAGCGCCAACCCTCAACTACTCCCTCCCAGCCTCTTATCTCCCCTCCTCCCCGCCCCCACCCCATCCCAGTTCTCCTTTCTCATAGCCACCCCTCCTCCCACTCTCCCCGCCTAGGCCCCCGCCAATTTATCCCAATCTAAACCCTCCACACCCCTCCCACGCTTCCCCCTCCCTCCACAGCTGCTACCAAGTGTGGTGTCTGGAACCCTCCCTCCGTTATAGGAAAGCTACCTTTCATCCTGGACCTATTCCTTTCCAGGTCTCTACTCCTCCTTGCCCTAACTGAAACATGGCTGTCTCCGGACGATACGGTCTCTTCTGCTGCTCTCTCCGGTGGAGGCCTCTTCTTCCCCCTCTCCCCCAGACTCACCAGAAAAGGAGGAGGTGTCGATTTCCTCTCGCCCCCCCCCATGTCGCTTTCGCACTATCCCTCCTCCCCTTCCCTTTCCTTCCTTTCCTTTGAAGCCCACATTATCCGCCTCTGCCACCCATTCCAGATTCTTGTAGCTGTCATCTACCACCCCCGCAACCCCGGCCGCACCCCCAACTTCTTTAAC
This sequence comes from Tachyglossus aculeatus, assembly GCF_015852505.1. Taxonomy (NCBI): domain Eukaryota; kingdom Metazoa; phylum Chordata; class Mammalia; order Monotremata; family Tachyglossidae; genus Tachyglossus; species Tachyglossus aculeatus. Next base: position 23,251,548 of record NC_052084.1, on the reverse strand, counting down.
GGTTTTGACCCCTTCCTCACCTTCCTTCTCTCTTTTTCGATGCCCAATCTGATCCTCGGAGAGTTCAACATCCACATGGATATCCCTGGTGACTCCTCCGCCGCCCGCCTTCTATCTTTCCTTGACGTTGCCAATCTCTTGCTCCACCCCACCTCGCCCACTCACCAACCTGATCACACCCTCGACCTCATCATCTCCTACCACTTCACTATCTTCACCCTCAGCAACTTTGAAATCCCTCTCTCTGATCATAACCTTCTCACCTGCCTCCTCACTCACACTCCTCTCCCTTGTAAATCTATACTACTACCTCACAGAGACCTCCGCTCTCTCGAACTCATCCATCTTTCTGAGGGCCTCAAACCCCACCTCGCCTCCCTTTCCTCTCTACCCAATTTTGATGATCAGATTACTGCTCTCAACTCTACCCTCTCTACTCAGCTCAACTCCCTCCCTCCCCTTTCCCTTCGCCGCTCTAGTACCACTAAAACACAGCCCTGGATCACTGCCATTGTCCGCCTCCTTCGCTCTTATGCTCGAGCTGTTGAACGCTGCTGGAGAAAGTCTAAACACCATGACAAACTCGTTCACTTCAGGTTATCCTTTCCTGCCTTAACTCTGCCCTCTCCTCTGCCAGACAAAACTATTTCCCCTCCCTTATTGACACCCATGCCCATCATCCCCGTCAGCTCTTCCGTACATTTAACTCCCTTCTCAGGGCTCCTGTTCCTCCCCGTCCTCCTTCCCTCACCCCCAACGATCTGGCCTCCTAATTCTTTAATAAAAATTAAATCCATCAGGTCTGAGTTCTCCAAAGTCACTCCCCCCTTCTCCAGCCGCCCGGTTCTCAACCCTCTCTGCTACTCTCCCATCCTTCCCAGAAGTATCCTCAGATGAGATCTCCTCCCTCCTCTCAAGTGTTACTCCGGCCTCCTGGGCTTCTGACCCCATTCCCTCTCATCTTATGAAATCTCTCACTCCGTCCCTCTTCCCCACCTTAACGTCCATCTTCAACTGCTCATTCTCCACTGATTCCTTCCCTTCTGCCTTCAAACATGCCCACGTCTCTCCCATCCTAAAAACCCTCTCTTGACCCCACCTCACCTTCTAGTTGTCGCTCTATCTCCTTCCTAGCATTCCTTTCCAAACTCCTTAAAAGCGTCATCTACACGCGCTGCCTCGAATTCCTCAACGCCAACTCTCTCCTCGACCCCCTCAAATCTGGCCTCCGTGCCCTACATTCCTCGGAATTTGCCCTCTCAAAGGTCACCAATGACCTCCTGCTTGCCAAATCCAACGGCCCATACTCTATCCTAATCCTCCTCGACCTCTCAGCTGCCTTCGACACTGTGGACCATCCCGTTCTCCTCAACACGCTATCCAACCTTGGCTTCATAGACTCTGTCCTCTATTACTCCCCTCCTCAAAAACCTCCAATGGCTACCGATCAATCTGCGCATCAGGCAGAAACTCCTCACCCTGGGCTTCAAGGCTGTCCATCACCTCGCCCCCTCCTACCTCACCTCCCTTCTCTCCTTCTACTGCCCAGCCCGCACCCTCCGCTCCTCCACCACTAATCTCCTCACTGTACCTCGCTCTCGCCTGTCCCGCCATCGACCCCCGGCCCACGTCATCCCCCGGGCCTGGAATGCCCTCCCTCTGCCCATCCGCCAAGCTAGCTCTCTTCCTCCCTTCAAGGCCCTGCTGAGAGCTCACCTCCTCCAGGAGGCCTTCCCAGACTGAGCCCCTTCTTTCCTCTCCCCCTCGTCCCCCTCTCCATCCCCCCGTCTTACCTCCTTCCCTTCCCCACAGCACCTGTATATATGTATATATGGTTGTACATATTTATTACTCTATTTATTTATTTATTTATTTATTTATTTATTTATTTATTTATTTATTTATTTTACTTGTACATTTCTATCCTACTTATTTTATTTTGTTGGTATGTTTGGTTCTGTTCTCTGTCTCCCCCTTTTAGACTGTGAGCCCACTGTTGGGTAGGGACTGTCTCTATGTGATGCCAATTCGTACTTCCCAAGCGCTTAGTACAGTGCTCTGCACATAGTAAGCGCTCAATAAATACGATTGATTGATTGATTGATTGATTGATTAAAAGAATTGTATGTGTATAAAGGAAGAAGGAGGGAAAAGGAGAAAGAAAAGAGACACGAGGGAATTTTAGTCGAATGTCGGTCTCCTTGTAATACTCCTGTGTTGCCTGTGTGAAAACCAGACTCCCCTCTGTCTTATTGGGTAGTCCAGGACTTGCGTACAATTAACTCTTACGTTTTGCCTATGCATGCTGTGGTTCCTAGTCCTACGGCAGTAGTTAGCTCCGTGAGCCCCGAAGCAACCTATTTTACTTGTATTGATCTAACTGGTGCTTTCTTTACTATCCCGGTGTCCTGTGAGAGCCAGTACCTTTTTGCCTTTACCTGGGAAGGTCGTCAACTAACATGGAAGAGACTTCCCCAGGGCTTTGTTCACTCCCCAACTATCTTTTCGAGAGAATTGTGCAGAACCCTATCTCCCCTTATATTACCCGAAGGGATCAGTATGTTCCAGTATATGGATGATATCCTTATTGCTGGGGACATGAAGGATATGTGTCGGTCAGGTTCCCTCCAGGTCCTAGCATGTTTGCATCAGCTTGGTCTTAAAGTTAGTCAGATGCCTTGGCAGCCACAGTTCTTCGAGTTTGGTTTGCCCCAGGTATCCATCCTGTTGCCAAACGTGTCACAGCCAGTTGTGCTACTTGCCAGAGCTTCAGTGCTCACCCTGGTCATCGGGTTCCCTTGGGGGGGACGCCCTTGGGTCTAGTCCCCTTTTGAGGGTTTGCAGGTTGATTTTGTGACACTTCCGAGGGCTGGTCGTTTCCGATATTTACTAGTCATTGTTGATCATCCGACTAGGTGGATGGAGGCTTTCCCTTCCTCCCGAGCAACTGCTCTTACGGTGGTGAAATGCCTCTAGCGGGAAGTCATTCCCAGGTTTGGGCCACCTGCTGTTATTGATTCTGATCAAGGATCACATTTTACTGAGTCTGTTCTATCTGAAATTTATTGACCTGTCTCTATGTATTGCTAGCTTGGGCTTCCCAAGCGCTTAGTACAGTGCTCTGCACCCAGTAAGCACTCAATAAATACGATTGAATGAATGAATGAATGAATCGACCAGTTGGAATTGAATGTTCTCTACATGCACCATACCAGGGTGATGATGCCCTGCGAGCCTATGTTTTGTCTCTCCAGGGAATTCTAGCCGAGCTGCAGGCTGCTGGAATCCTTCATCAGCGCACCCCTCTCACGGATCATCTGCATCCATTCATCGCTGGAGATTGGGTTTGTGTTAAGCGCATGGTCGGCAACGCTTCACTTAAGCCATCCTGGGAGGGACCCTACCAGGTTCTCTTGTCTTCCTTTTCTGCAGTTCGTGTTGCTGAGCGCCCCTCATGGATCCACCACTCCCAGGTGAAGCCAGCCGTATTTGATGCTTCGCCTCCTGATTGTACTCCCCCATCGGTTTCTGCTGACGCTCAAGATTCCGAGCCACCCACTGTCCCAGGTTTACGGCTGCGTCGAACTTCTACCGGATGGGCCTCGGTCCTGTGAGATTTGTCTGGTTGCTTATTTGTGTGTCTTGCCGCTGGTTTGGGTTTTTTTTTGCTGTGCTGTGTTTTTCAGCTCCTGAAGGCCTGCCTCTGATGTGCTTCATCTACCTTGATGTTTCTGCAACCCCGACTGTACCCCTGTCCAAGGCTGAGATCATGGACATGCAGCGCAGTCTGGATGCTATGTTTCACTGAGGAGGGGGATTGTTGTGTGTGTTGCGTGTGTAAAGCTATGCCTGGATTTTTTTTTGTCTTTTCCTTATCCTTTACTTTAGGCGCCGGCTTTGCGGAAGACCTTTGTTATCCCGAGGAGGGTCGTATGTGATCCTCCCGGTGGCCATGGGACTCGGAAGGATCGAAGGGGGGATTGTTGTCCACTAGATTTTTATGCAAGGCTCAGCAACAGATGTCTTCAAGGCCAGTAACAAGCAACAAGTATCTCTGCAAGGCCATAGGGCAGATAACAACCTGCACAAGGCAGTGAAAACAGAGCTCTCTCTCTTTCATGTCTCCGAGTCCTTTTTCCTATCTGCATCACCACCCTGGGTACAAGAACTCTGCGGCCGATTTACACCGATTAACCTATTTTGTACCTTACTTGTCGATAACAGTAACTTCTTTGGCGACCACGAAGGGACCCTCGTGCTGTGATCTGGATAGGAACAACCTCCGTGGGTGAGAATGGCTGACTCCACCGAGCTCGAATAATCCGTGCGGCAGACTCTTCCTGGCCGCCAACGTAACCGGCGAGTTACAGGAGCTGTGCCACCTTATCGACGAGCTCAACGCCCAGTCACTGCACTTCTCCAAGTCTTGGGACGACCTCGACCGCGGGGAGGACGCGGTGGAGGAACTCTGGGACTGGATCAAATGCGTGACGCCAGGGGGATTGGCCCCTTGGCTGGTTTCGATCCTTGCCGCCACTGGGGGGGGGGGGTTGCTTTTGCTCATGTGCCTCCCGTGCCTCCTTCGTCTCTTTTGCTCCACTGTTGCCCTGGTGGTCCGTGAGATTAAGGTCGAGATGCTCCCATTGCGCGGACACCCTTAGCGGTCCCCGCCATAACGAGAGGGGGACACGTAGGGAGCGGGGGAAGGCGCTGAGCAAGGAACAAACAGGCAACAGGCAGTATGTGCACACAAACCGTACCCAACGGCTCAAGGCCAAACAGACTCAACAACAGGAGATAAAGAGACCAGGGCAAGAAAAACAAGCTTGCCCCTGCAAGGCTCGGAGGCAACCTCAAGGCCATATCCACAGCCAGCGATGGTTGGCAACGGGTGGCTGGGGGCGAGCCAGAGCAAAGGCTTCGTGACTGGACAGAGCTGTTGCTAGGCTAGTGGCTGGAGGGCGGCGTGTGCTACATGGCAAAGCCTCGATACGCCATTCCCCAAGAAAACCCTGCCCCCGGGCAACGGAGGGTATAAGAGACGAACAAGACAAGGGGGCGCTCTCTCTCTCTCTCTCTCTCTCTCTCTCTCTCGCTCGCTCTCTCGCTCTCTCTCTCTCTCTTTTAACCATGTAACCGCTGATAGCAAATAAACGGCAACCAAGCTTTGAACCTCTGGCTGACTCTTCCTGGTATGAACGCGCGGGCCGCGTCCGGAGACGTCCGAAGACCCGGGGAGGGTAAGAACCCGAGAGTTGCCCCCGAAACCACGGGGAGCAACGCGGTCGGTTCCTCTGGATCCCCAGAGCCTCGCCGCCATCCAAACAACCTCACACAACCCTCATTCATTCCTTCATTCATTCAATCGCATTTATTGAGCGCTTACTGTGTGCAGAGCACTGTAATAAGCGCTTGGGAAGTACAAGTTGGCAACATATAGAGATGGTCCCTACCCAACAGTGGGCTCACAGTCTAGAAGGGGGAGACAGAGAACAAAACAAAACATATTAACAAAATAAAATAAGTAGAATAAATATGTACAAGTAAAATAAATAGAGTAATAAATAAGTACAAATATGTGTGTGTGTGTGTGTGTGTGTGTGTGTGTGTGTGTGTGTGTTGTGGGGAAGGGAAGGGTGTAAAGCGGGGGGATGGAAAGCGGGAGAATGGGGGAGTAAGGAGGGGGATCAGTCTGGGAAGGCCTTCTGGAGGAGTTGAGCTCTCAGTACGGCCTTGATTGGAGGAAGAGAGCTAGCTCGGCGGATGTGGGGAGAGAGGGCATTCAAGGCCAGGGTGATGACGTGGGCCGGGGGTCGACGGAGGGACAGGAGAGAACGAGGCACGGTGAGGAGATTAGCAGCAGAGGAGCGGAGGGCGTGGGCTGGGCTTTAGAAGGAGAGAAGGGAGGTGACGTAGGAGGGGGCGAGGTGATGGAGAGCCTTGAAGCCGAGGGTGAGAAGTTTCTGCCTGATGCGTAGGTTGATTGGTAGCCACTGGAGATTTTTGAGGAGGAGAGTAACATGCCCAGAGCCGTTCTGGACAAAGACAATCCGGGCAGCGGCGTGAAGTATGGATTGAAGTGGGGAGAGACAGGAGGATGGGACATCGGAGAGGAGGCTGATACAGTAATCCAGACGGGATAGGATGAGAGCTTGAACGAGCAGGGTAGCGGTTTAGATGGAGAGGAAAAGGCAGATCTTGACAATGTTTCGGAGGTGAGACCGGCAGGTTTTGGTGACGGCTTGGATGTGAGGAGTGAACGAGAGAGCGGAGTCGAGGATGACACCAAGATTCCGAGCTTGTGAGACGGGAAGGATGGTAGTGCCATCAACAGTGATGGGAAAGTCAGGGAGAGGGCAGGGATTGGGAGGGAAGACAAGGAGTTCAGTCCTGGACATGTGGAGTTTTAGGTGGTGGGCAAACATCCAGATGGAGAAGTCCTGAAGGCAGGAGGAGATGCGAGCCTGGAGGGAGGGAGAGAGAGCAGGGGCAGAGATGTAGATTTGGGTGTCATCAGAGGAAAAATAATAGTTGAAGCCGTGGAAGCGAATGAGGTCACCACTGGAGTGATTATAAATCGAGAACAGAAGGGGAGCAAGAACTGACCCTTGAGGAACCCCTACAGTAAGGGGATGGGAGGAGGAGGAGGAGCCTGCAAAAGAGACTGAGAGTGAACGACCGGAGAGATAAGAGGAGAACCAGGAGAGGACGGAGTCTGTGAAGCCAAGGTTGGATAGCTTGTTGAGGAAAAGGGGGTGGTCCACAGTGTCGAAGGCAGCTGATAGGTCGAGGAGGATTAGGATAGAGAATGGGCCGTTGGATTTGGCAAGCAGGAGGTCACTGGTGACCTTTGAGAGGGCAAAGAGAACCCTCGAGAAGCAGCGAAGCGAGTTTCCAAGTGCACGGGGATGGGAGGTGTTCCGGTTTCAACACTTGTTCTGTGTGACCTAGGCCTTTGTGAATCTGTGTTCCTCAACTGCCACTCCCGAAAAAGGAACTGCCTGTTAACTCTCTTCCACAGGCGGCGAGACCCGATATGGGACGCAGGCTGCATCTGCTCTAATCGTACAGTCCCTACCTCTGCGACTAGCCAAGAGTAATCGACGAATCGAAACCATCACGACAATGCGGGAATGATGGAGTCATCAACGTAGCCAATCAGGCTGTATCGTGTTTGGAGGGAGGGTGGCGTGGCGGCTCAGAGCACAAAGAACGATGGGAGCTGTAGCCTGACTTTCGCTCTCGATGATGTTTACCACCACCTCCCGAACTACGACTTCTCTCAGCTTCCACGGCGAGGTCCACCGCGATTAGCCAGAGCTCAGAAGGCGCGGGAGGAGGTTCATCAGGCTGTTTTCCGATTGCGATTCATAGTAATTATAGTATTTATTAAGTGCATGCTACCACCCCTTGTGAGGTGTAGCGTAGAGAACTCGTAGACCCCAGAATCGGTCCAAATCGGGTAACCTTCATCCCATTCCCTCCCATTACCACAAAAGCCACGGCCAAGGCACTGAGCGGCGGGCCCCTTTAAACGGGTGGGATAGTTCCACAACCTTTCATTGGGAGAAGCCCGCTCCGAGCTGGTCCAGGCAGCTGGCCTTAGCCTTCCCCAAGATGCTCCCTGGGGAGCAAACCCTCATTAGTCCCCGCGCTCTCCATCGGGTTCCAATGTAGTCCAGCCGAAGCACCGACCCAGCCAATCAGACCCAGTCGTGAGGGTTCTGTGGAGGGTCGAGCCCCAGAGACTTCCTGGAGTCGTAGTCCGAAGCTCTCTCTGGAAAGCTATCGCCTCCACCTACCGATGTCTGGCTCGTGGCTGTTGGAAGACGTATAGAAGGCGCGGGTGGACCATATTCAGGCAGGCAAAGGGGACGTTTCGGAGAGTTGCGGCCGCCCTGAACCCCTCACTACAGTCTCCAGCCCTCCAGCACTTCCGTCAATAGCCGTAATTGATTTATTTTGGTGTCTGTCTCCCCTTGCAGACTGAATGCTCGTTGTGGCCAGGGAATATATTTATGTTGTACTGCCCCAAGAGCTTAGAACAGTGCTCTACACACAGAATACTCTCAGTCATCGTGATTGATCAATCGATTGAGTCAAACACAACATCAAAGATTCAGGCTTGGGAGACAGGAAGCAAATTGGTACGGCCTGGAGTGATGGGAAAAGAAAGCAACTTGATCTAGTGGATAGAGCTCTAATTTCGATTCTCGACTATGTCACTCTGTGCGCACCTGTCTGTAGTTGACTGATTTATAAATTTTTTCTTTATTTTTATCTGTGTCTGAATATCATCGTCTGTTTCCCCCTCTAGACTGGGAGCTCCCGGTGGCCAGGGAACGTGTCTGCTTATTGTTACAGTGCACTCTTCTGAGCACTGAAGACAGTGCTTTGCATATAGGAAGTGCTCAAGAACTATGATTGGATGAATCAATGAATGAATGAGTGAACGAATAAATGAATGAATTCTCAGGGGCTTGGTTGCCTCATCATTAAAGGGAAGGTGAAGACTGTGAGCCTCATGTGGGGCAGGAGGTAGAGATTTAGATACAAGTACCGTACATAGCACATAGTAAGCGCTCCTGAAGAAATACCAGTCAAAAAATCCCCAAAGAAACACATAAAAAGCAACTCCTGGGACAGGGTTTGATTGGGAAGAGAAGGAGGACCGTTTAGTGTATTGGGAGGGGTTAGCGGCGGGGCACAGGGCCTTCAGGTGGGAAGCCTGGGACCAACTCCCTGCTCTGACACCTTTGTTCTGTGGGACCTTAGCCAAGGCAGTTTTGAATTTCTGTGCCCCAGTTGCCACCACCTGTAAACTGGGCATCTGTTTTCAACAGGCTGCAATCCCCAATGTGAGACGCAGGCTGCCTCTGCTCATAGTACAATCTCCACTCCCGTGATTGGCCAAGGATAATCTCTGAACCAACACCACGGTGATAATACGGGGACAACGGAGTCCAGTTCAGGCAACCCACACAGCCAATCAGGCAGTGTCGCGAGGAGAACGAGGCTGGCATTGCGGCTCGGGGCACAAGGATTTCTGGGAGCCATAGTCTGACGTTTACTCTTGATGGCGTTCACCTCCGCTTCCCGAAATACCGCTCCCGTTCTGCCCCTCGGCGGGGCCCACGGCCATTGGCTAGAGCACGGAAGGCACAGACGGCGGTTGTTCAAGCCGTTTTCCGATTGGGATTGAAAGTAGGAATTAGGTAATTTATTAAGTGCATGCCACCATTCCTTGTGAGGTGAAGCCTAGAGAACACAGAAACCACAAACCTGCTCCAAATCAGACTCCTTGCATTCCATTCCTCCCGGCAGAGTTTAGCTTAATGCTAACAACACTAAGCGACCATACCTACTGAGAGTAGGCCACTTTAAAGGGAGGGATTGTTTCACATCCTTTCATTGGCATAAGCCCGCCCCGAGGCGGTCCAGACAACTGCCTTTGACCCTTCCCCACACGCTTCCATGGGAGCGAAACCTCATTGGTCCCCGAGCTCTCGGTCGGGATTGCATGTGGCCCAGCCCAGGCATCAATCCAACCGATCAGCCCCTCTCAGGAGGGTTCTGTGGAATCTCAAACCCCAAAGAGGTCTGAGAGTTGTAGTCTGACGCTAGCTCTTGACAACGTTTATTTCCCCCTTCCGAACTACCATTCCCATAGTGCCCCGTGTCCGGGATCGCGCTCGTTGGGGGGCTCACAGAAGGCGCGAGTGGCGCAAAGGGGGACCTCGCAATGTGCTGTGGCCGCTCTGAGCCTCGCCCCTCAATACCCAGGCCTTCAGCACATCCGTCTAAAGCCACAATTAATTTATTCCTATTGGTGTCTGTCTCCCACTGGAGACTGAGAGCTTGTTGGAGCCAGGGAATGTTGCCCCAGGAGCTTAGAACAGTGTTGTACACACAGAATACACTCAATCAACAAGATGGATCAACCAATGGATTGATTGATTGTCAAACACAACACCAAAGATTCAGGCACTGGGGACAGGAAGATAAGTGCTACAGTCTACAGTTATAGGAAAGGAAAGTAGCTTGCTCTAGTAGTGGGTAGAGCTCTAATTCCGGGTCTGGACTATGTCATTCTGTGGGTAAGTCACCTCTCTGTCTTTGACTGATTTTTTTCCATTTTTTATCTTGCCTTCTTTATCTATTACGGTATCATAACATCTGTCTCGCCCTCTAGACTGAGAGCTCCCTGCAGGGAGGGAAGGTGTCCGTCTATTATTACACTGCATTACTTCTAGCTCTGAAGACAGTGGCAACAGCACAGGTTTGGGATAAGAGGTTGTATGCTCTAATCCCGCCTCCTCCAATTGTCAGCTGTCTGACTTTGGGCAAATGACTTAACTTCTCTGGGCCTCAGTTACCTCATCTGTAACATGAGGATTAACACTGTGAGCCCCACGTGGGATAATCCGATGACCGGTACCTACCCCGGTGCTTTGAACAGTGCTTGACACATAGTAAACGCTTAACAAATGCCATTATATTATTATTATTATTAGCAGTGCTTGGAACATAATAAACACAACAAATACCATTATTATTATTGTTATTATTATTACAGTAAGCGTTTCACAAAAAACGATTGAATGAATGAATAAATAAATGAAAGAAGACTCGGGGTCTCGGTTGCCCCATCATTAAAGGGAAGGTGAAGACTGTGAGTTCCATATGGGGCAGGAGTGTGCTCAACCAGATTTGTCTGAATCTACCCCAGCGCTTAGTACAGTACCTGGCACATAGCAAGAGCTTATGAAGAAATATCAGTAGAAGAAAAAACAAAGAAACAAATAAAAGAGCTGGAGCCTGGGCAGGGTTAAAATGGGAAGAAAAGGAGTTATGTGCTGTACCTGTGTAGTTGGAGGAGTCGGCGGGACATAGTATACATGGTTCCTGCCCCAAGAAAGTGGACCACGTAGATGAGTGGAGGGACAAAAAATATGTTCCCAGTAGGAGATCGTCATTGATGAGGATGAAATACAAAAGGACTGAAGAATCGTTTGGGCGCCGATGTAATACTCCAGAGTTACTACAAGAGGGCAGCTGCGCATATCATTCTGGCCACAGTAGGTTCCTCTGGATTCTCAGAGCTCCTCCACCGTCTGAACAAACTCGTACAACCCTCGAGAAGCAGCGAAGAGAGTTGGAAAGGACGCAGGGGTGGGCGGTAGGAGATCTGGAACCATGTTCTGGCTCCGACAGTTTTACTCTCTGTGACCAAGGCAATGTGGAATCTGTGTTCGTTAGCAGCCACTCCTGTATAACTGGGGATGAACTACCTGTTTAACCCTCTTCTAAAGACGGCGAGTCCCGATATGGGACACAGTCTGCCTCTGATCTGATCGTAGAGTCCCCATCCCCACTATAGGCCAAGAGTAAGCGCTGAACCAAAACCATCGCGATAATGAGGAAATGACGGAGGCTAGCCTAGGCAACCCACCCAGCCAATCAGGCCGTGTCACCAGGGAAGGGAGTGTGGCGTGGCGACTCGGGGCACAAAGGCCGATGGAAGCTGTAGTCTGACATTCGCTCTTGATGGTGTTCACCATCACCTCCCTAACTATGACTCTCATCGGACCACGAGACGGGTTCCGCAGCACTTGGCCACAGCGCAGAAGGCGTGGACGGTGGTGGTTCAGGCTGTTTTCCGATTGAAATTGGTGGTAATTATCGTATTTATTACATATATGCTACCACTCCCTGTGAGGTGTAGTGTAGAGAACTCAGAGATCCCCAATTTGGTCCAGATCAGGCACCTTTCATCACATTCCCTCCCATTACCACAAAAGCCACGGCCAAGGCACTGAGCGGCCGCATGTACCGAGGGAGGGATCCTTTAAACGAGTGGGATATTTAAACATCCTTTCATTGGCAGGAACCACCACCGAGTGGGTCCAGACATCTGCCCTTCCCCCCACTAAGATGCTCCCACGGGAGCGAACCCTAATTAGACTTCGCGCTCTCCATCTGGTTCTAAGGTAGTCCAGCCGAGACACCGACCCAGCCAATCAGACCCTGTCGGGAGGGTTTTGTGGAGGCTCGAGCCCCAAAGACTTCTGGGAGTAATAATCTGAAGCTCGCTCTGGACAATATTCACCTCCGCCTACCGAATCACAACTCCGGGAGTGCCCCGTGGCCTGGCTTGCTGCAGTTGGGGGACTCATAGAAGTCGCGGGTGGCCCATATTAAGGCTGGCAAAGGGGGTCATTGCGCAGCATTGCGACCGACCTGAGCCCCTCCCCACAGTCCCCAGACCTCCAGCACGTCCGTCAATAATCATAATTAATTGATTCCTATTGGTTTCTGTCTCCCCCTGTAGACTGCTCGTTGTGTCCAGGGAATGTATTTGTGTTGTACTGCCCCAAGGGTATGGTACAGTGTTCTACACACGGAATGCCCTCAATCAATGTGACTGATCGATCGAATGATTGATTGTGTTAAACACAACACCAAAGACTCAGGTTTGGGAGAAAAGAAGCTAAGTGGTACGGTCTTAAAGTGATGGGGAAAGAAAGCAGCTTAATGTAGTGGATAAAGCTCTAATTCCGGCTCTCAAATCTGTCACCCTGTGGGCAAGTCACCTCTCTGTAATTGACTGATTTAGACTTGTTTTTTTTCTTTGTCTATTTCTGAATATTAGAGTCTGTCTCTCCCTCTAGACTGGCAGTTACCGGTGGGCAGGGAAGGTGTCTGTTTACTGTTACCGTGCACTCTCCCAGACTCTGAAGACAGTTCTATGCATACAGTAAGTGCTCAATCAATACGATTGAATATATGAATGAGTAAACGAATAAATGAAATAATTATCGGGGCCTCGGTTGCCTCATTAGTAAAGGGAAGGTGAAGAATGTGAGTCCCATGTAGGTCAGGAATATAATAATAATAATAATAATAATGGTATTTATTAAGCACTTACTATGTGCAACGCACTGTTCTGTCCTCTGCCGCCCTCCTTCTAGCTCTCCTTGACGCTGCCAACCTCTTGCTCCACCCCACCTCGCCCACTCACCAACTTGGTCACACCCTCATCATCTCTTTGGTCGAACCCATCATCTCCTACCACTGCACTGTCTCCACCCTCACCAACTCTGAAATCCCTCTCTCTGATCATAATCTTCTCACCTGCCTCTTCACTCACACTCCTTTCCTCTGTAAATCCATATTACTCCCTCACAGAGATCTCCGCTCTCTTGACCCCATCCACCTTTCCGAGCGCCTAACACCCCACCTCACCTTCCTTTCCTCTCTACCCAATCTTGATGAGCAGATTACTGCTCTTAACTCTACCCTCTCTACTCAGATAGACTCGCTTGCTCCCCTTTCCCTTCGCCGCTCTCGTACCACTAACCCTCAGCCCTGGATCACTGCCACTGTCCGCCTCCTTCGCTCTTATGCTCGAGCTGCTGAACGTTGCAGACGAAAGTCTAAACACCATGCCAACCTCGTTCACTTCAAGCTTATCCTTTCCTGCCTTAACTCTGCCCTCTCCTCTGCCTGACAGAATTATTTCTCCTCCCTTATTGACACCCATACCCATCATCCCCGTCAGCTCTTCCATACATTCAACTCCCTTCTCAGGCTACCGGTTCCTCCCCCTCCTCCTTCCCCTACCCCCAAGGATCTGGCCTCCTACTTCATTAATAAAATTAAATCCATGAGGTCTGAGCTCTCCAAAGTTACTCCCCCCCACCTTCTCCAACCCCCCAGCTCTCAACTTTTCTCCGCTACTCTTCCATCCTTTCCAGCAGTATCCTCAGAGGGGATCTCCTCCCTCCTCTCAAGTGCTACTCCGGCCACCTGTGCTTCTGACTGCGTTCCCTTTCATCTTATGAAATATCTCGCTCCGTCTCTTCTCCCCTCCTTAGCTTCCATCTTCAACCGCTCACTCTCCACTGGTTCCTTCCCCTCTGCCTTCAAACATGCCCACGTCTCCCCCATCCTAAAAAAACCTTCTCTTGGCCCCACCTCATCTTCTAGTTATCGCCCTATCTCTCTCCTACCATTCCTTTCCAAACTCCTTGAACGAGTCATCTACACACGCTGCCTCGAATTCCTCAACGCCAGCTCTCTCTTCGACCCTGTCCAATCTGGTTTCTGTCCCCTACATTCCTCGGAAGCTGCCTTCTGAAAGGTCACTAATGACCTCCTGCTTGTCACATCCAACGGCTCATACTCTATCCTAATCCTCCTCGACCTCTCAACTGCCTTCGACACTGTGGACCACCCCCTTCTCCTCAACACGCTATCCAACCTTGGCTTCACAGACTATGTCCTCTTCTCGTTCTCCTCTTATCCCTCCGGCCGTTCATTCTCAGTCTCCTTTGCAGGTTCCTCCTCCCCCTCCCATCCCTTTAATGTAGGGGTTCCTCAAGGGTCAGTTCTTGCTCCCCTTCTGTTCCAGATCTGCACCCACTCCCTTGGTGACCACATTCGCTCACACGGCTTCAACTACGCTGATGACACCCAAATCTACATCTCTGCCCCTGTTCACTCTCCCTCCCTCCAGGCTCGCATCTCCTCCTGCCTTCAGGACATCTCCATCTGGATGCCTGCCCGCCACCTAAAACTCAACATGTCCAAGACTAAACTCCTTATCTTCCCTCCCAAACCCTGCCCTCTCCCTGACTTTTCCATCACTGTTGACGGCACTACCATCCTTCCTGTCTCACAAGCCCACAACCTTGGTGTCATCCTCGGATCTGCTCTCTCGTTCACCCCTCACATCCAAGCCGTCACCAAAACCTGCCGGTCTCACCTCTGAAACATTGCCATGATCCGCCCTTTCCTCTCCATCCAAACCGCTACACTGCTCGTTCAAGCTCTCATCCTATCCCGTCTAGATCACTGTATCAGCTTTCTCTCCGATCTCCCATCCTCCTTTCTCTCCCCACTTCAATCCATACTTCACGCCGCTGCCCGGATCGTCTTTGTCCAGAAACGATCTGGGCATGTTACTCCCCTACTCAAAAATCTCCAGTGGCTACCAATCAACCTACGCATCAGGCAAAAACTTCTCACCCTCGGCTTCAAGGCTCTCCGTCACTTCGCCCCCTCCTACCTCACCTCCCGTCTCTCCTTCTACAGCCCAGCCCGCACCCTCCACTCCTCTGCCGCTAATCTCCTCACCGTGCCTCGTTCTCGCCTGTCCCTCCGTCGACCCCTGGCCCACGTCATCTCCCTGGCCTGGAATGCCCTCCCTTCACACATCCGCCAAGCTAGCTCTCTTCCTCCCTTCAAAGCCCTACTGAGAGCTCACCTCCTCCAGGAGGCCTTCCCAGACTGATGCCCCTCCTTACTCTCCCCCTCCTCCCCATCCCCATCCCCCCGCCTTACCTCCTTCCCCTCCCCACAACACCTGCATATATGTATATATGTTTGTTCATATTCATTACTCTATTTATTTATCTATTTTATTTGTACATATTCCATTTATTTTATTTTGTTAATATGTTTTGTTTTGTTCTCTGTCTCTCCCTTCTAGACTGTGAGCCCACTGTTGGGTAGGGACCGTCTCTATATGTTGCCAACTTGTTCTTCCCAAGCGTTTAGTACAGTGCTCTGCAAACAGTAAGTGCTCAATAAATACGATTGAATGTATGAATGAAGCGCTGGGGAGTTTACAAGGTGATCAGGTTGTCCCACGTGGGGCTCACAGTCTTCATCCCCGTTTTACAGATGAGATAACTGAGGCACAGAGAAGTTAAGTGACTTGCCCAAAGTCACACAGCTGACAAGTGGCAGAGCCGGGATTTGAACCGATGACTTCTGGCTCCAAAGCCCGTGCTCTTTCCACTGAGCCACGTGGCTTCTCGAACATGCTCAACCTGATTCGTTTGAATCTACCCCAGTGCGTAATACAGTACCTGGCACATATCAAGCTCTTATGAAGAAATCCCAGTAGAAGAAAAAACAAAGAAACAAATTAAAGAGCAGGTGCCGGGGCAGGGATAGAATAGGAAGAGAAGTGGTTGTGTTTTGGACCTGTGTAGTTGGAGGTGTCAGCGGGATGTAGCATACATGGTCCCTGCCCCAAGGAAGTGCACGACGTAAATGAGTGGAGGGACAAAAAAATATATCCCCTGTAGGACATCGCCATGGAGGATGACGAAGTACAAAACAACTGAAACATCTGTTGAGGTCCAGTGTAATACTCCAGAATTGGCACGAGGGCAGCTGCCTAGGTTTATTCTGGTCGTGGCCGGTTTCTCTGCATTTCCAGAGCTTCGCTGACCTCCAAACAACCTCGCACAAACCTCGAGAAGTAGTGAGGCGAATTGGATAGGTCGCAGGGCTGGGAGGAGGGAGTCTTGGGACCAGGTCTCAGCTCCGACACTTTTGTTCTGTGTGACCTGGGCCAAGCAACTTGGAATCTCTGTTTCTCAGCTTCCAGTCCTATAAAACTGGGGATGAACTACTGGTTAACCTTCTTGCGATTCTAGATTTGGGCCTGGCATGCTGGACGATTGAGATCCCGAGTTATTCCTCCGGAGGATCGAGGCTCTGTTTCCTGCGGGGGGAGAAGGTCAAGGAGAGAGCCTGCTCAAGAAGGACGGCCTCTGAGAGGTTGAGAGTTGAACCTGGGACACCCGGAGAGAAGACGGGTCAAGGACCAGAGGAACCTGAGTCCCGTGGCACCTAAGGGGAAGAATGTAGAGGAATGATTGTTTGGTTTCTTTAGCTGGGGGAAGGAGGGGTGGCGAGCAGAAAAGAGGTAAAGAGTGGATTACGGGACAGTATGGAGGGCAGGTGGAGGAAGCATTAGATGCAGGAAAAGGAGCTTTGAAACGGTTTTCCGTTTAATTATTATGACACTATTGAACTTCGTTGAGATCTCAGATTTTGGTATCTTCCGGTAGCAGCGGCTAGGTGAAAATAATCATAATTATAGTATTTGTTAAATGTTCACTATTTTCCAAGCACTGCAATAAATGCTATCAATCAATCTCTCAATCAGTTGTATTTACTGAGCACTTATTATGTGAAGAGCATTGTATCAACCTTAGAGTATTGCACAACTGAGCTGGTAGACAAGTTCCTTGCCCATATGGAGCTACAGTCTAGAAAGGGAAACACAATGAAATAAATTATTAATATGTACATAGTGTTGTGGGGTTGAGGATTAAGTGACCCTAAAGTCCTTAGGAGGACAGATTCATTCATTCAATCGTATTTATTGAGCGCTTAGGGAAGCAGAAGGGAGAGGGAGTAGGGGAAACAAGGGCTTAATTGGGGAAGTCATGTTGCTGATTTCTCTGCCTCGCCTACCCAGCAGTAGATACCCAATTACTCCTTATCCACCGTAACCATAAAGACTGTTCTTTGTAGTGCTGATTAATATGCCACTCACAACGGGCTGTTTTATTGTTTGTTTTTTTAATATATCTGCCACTTGTCTGCTGTGTGACATTGGGCAAATCATTTAACTTCTCTGTGCCTCAGTTACCTCATCTGTAAAATGGAGATTGAGACTGTAAGCCCCACGTGGGACAGGGACTTTGTCTAACCCTATTTGCTTGTAGTAGTGCTACTTGCATACTGCTTGCATGGTAAGTGCTTAATAAATACTATTATATTATAGTATAATAATATTATAATATATGATATAGTATAATAATATTATTACATATAATATATATATATATATAATAATAATAGTTGCATCCCAGCTCCCATTGGCTCCTTTGAATTTAATCAGATCACTGGAAACAATCTGTCTTCAACCAGGCACAGGCTGTTATCATTCACCATCTAACCATATGTCACTTGTCCTGTGCTCTTTCCAGTCTCTTACTTGCAGTAGCTATTTTGGCCTTGTATGCAATCCATCTCTGAGAGTCTAAGTCTTTGACTCTCGTCAGCTTATCCAATTTATAAGCCGCACACATCTTCCTTGAATGACACTCTAGGGATGTAAGTCCTTCTCACAGCTGCTTCTAGGTCCCAGGTCCCACTGCTGCTTCCAAAGCTTCACCTAGTCTCTTTGTCACTGTACTATTATGCAGTACTGAGCTTTCCTGTGAACAAGAACTGGTGATCGACATAATTGCTTAGCAGTAGTAGGCACAACATTATTGAGCTCCTATTTATTGCAATGGAGTGTACTAAGTGTTTGGCAAGTTCAAAACAAACAAATGACACTTAGTATTCATTAGCTAACATAACTAACTAAGGTCTAGTCTCATTTTACACCAAGCACACAATAAAGTATCTGGAAGCAAAGGTTAGTATATAAGTACAATCTTCAGCGTAGCTTTTAAAAACCTCATCAAAATTCCTTAATTCAGTCACATGGTAGCTGCTATTTGATGATGCACATGCACACAAGCATACACAAGGGAAGGCAATTGGATAACTAGAACTACTTTTCCGGTATAACTATAACTGTATTATGATTATAATGATATCTAGATTAACCAGAATAGGTCTAATTTTATGTAGAAACTTGTACTACTACGATGTTATGTAAGAATATAAACAGGAATCGTGAACAGTGAGGCCTAGAGATTAGAGCACGGGCCTGGGAGCCAGAAAGACCTGGGTTCTAGTCATGGCTCTGCCACCTGTCTGCTGTGGAACCTTGGGGAACTCTCTTAACTTCTCTGTTCCTCAGTTATCTCACCTGTAAAGTAGGTATTAAGACTGTGAGCCCCATGTGGGACATGGATTGTGTGCAACCTGACTAACCTGATTCTACCCAGTGTTTAGTACAGTGCATGGCACAATTTATGAATACTGTAAAAAAATTAAAGAATCTTTACTGGAAATGTGCCCATCCGTAGCTCTCTAGCTAGTTGGGTAGTTGGCTAATTATCTTTCTTTTTATCAGTCTTTTCAGCTTTCTTCATTTTCTGCTCTATCCTTCTTTCTATTTCCCACATATAACACTAGAATTCTGGCCATGGTCCTATAGGCTGAAATCCCATGCTTGACAATGAGAATGGCCAGTAAATGGTTAACTAGAAGAAAGGAGAACCAATGAACCCCCACCAATAAGAGTACCTCAGATGGGTTCAGTCTCTTGGAATTCTCCAACCAACTTCCCTAGAATACATCTTCTTCATGATCATCTTGACCTGCTACATCTTCACTCTCTTGGGCAACCTGACCATCATTGTAGTTTCCTGCTTTGAACCCCATCTCCGCTCACTCGGGTACTCCTTCCTCTCCAACCTCTCCATCCTGGACCTCTGTTTCATCACTAACAGGAACCTACACGGACCACAGAAGAACATAACCTATCAGGGCTGTGTGGTTCAATTCTATAACTCTCTGGGTTTGAGTTCCACTGAGTATGTCCTCTTGACACACTCAAGGGTCACCAGTGATATCCTTCTTGACAAATCCAACAGCGTCTACTCCATTCTAATCCTCCTCCACCTCTCAAATGCCTTCGACTCTGTGGACCTCTGTGTGCCTTCTTCTTGAAACGTTATCCAACCTTGGCTTCACTGACTCTATCCTCTCCTGGTTCTCCTCTTATCTCTCTGGCTCTTGATTCTCAATTTCTTTCATGAGCTCCTCCTCTACCTCTCACCCTAACTGTGGGGGTCCGTCAAAGTTCAGTTCTGGGTCCTCTTCTATTTTCCATCTACACCCACTCCTTTGGAGAACTCATTTGCTCCCAAGGCTTCAACTACCACCTCTTTGCATGTCATATGCAAGTCTACATCTCCAGTCCGGATGTCTCTCCATCTCTCCAGTCTCACATATCCTCCTGCCTTCAAGACATCTCTACTTGGATGTCCTCCCATCACCTCAAGCTTAACATGTCTTAAACAGAACCTCTTATCTTCCCATTCAGACCCTGTCTTACCCCCTGACTTTCCCTCACTGTAAATGACACCACCATTCTTCCTGTCTCACAAGCCCAAAACTTTGGTGTCATCCTTGACTCCTTTCTCTCATTTAAGCCACGTATTCAATCCATCACCAAATCCTGTTGGTCCCACCTTCAAAACATTGCTAAAATCCGCCCTTTCTTCTCCATCCATACTG
The DNA here is from genome assembly GCF_015852505.1 of Tachyglossus aculeatus. Lineage (NCBI taxonomy): Eukaryota > Metazoa > Chordata > Mammalia > Monotremata > Tachyglossidae > Tachyglossus > Tachyglossus aculeatus. The sequence goes on along the minus strand of NC_052084.1, from coordinate 23,231,541 downwards.
CGACCACATTAATGCAATCACTCATCCTATCCCACTTAGTTTACTGCATCAGCCTCCTTGCTGACCGCCCAGACTCCTGTCTCTCCCCACTCTAGTTCATACTTCACTCTGCTGCCCAGATCATTTTTCTACAAAAACGCTCAGGACATGTCACCCTGCTCCTCAAAAAACTCCAGTGGTTGCCCGTCCACTTCTGTATCAAGCAAAACTCCTCACCATTGACATTGAAGCATTCCACCACCTTGCCCCTCATACCTCACGTCATCACTCTCATTCTACAACCCAGCCCACACACTTCACTTCTGTAGTGCTAACCTTCTCATCGTTCCTGGAAGGATGCTGGGCTTCCAAAAGATTTGGAAGTCTGAATTTGACTGTTTCTTACAGACTAGCCTCGTCATATCAGTCAGTGCCAGTGATTTCCTCCCCAGCACACCATTCCCTACTTAAAATTAAAGGACTTCTCTCCCACATCATGTCTAATATTCTAACTCCCCTGCTGCTTCTTTCTTCTCCCTGTTCCTGATAAGCTTCCTCCTTCTCCTTGCTTCCACAAATGTCCTAAATAAGTCAGTCTAAGTCAGTTGCTAATCAGAGATGACTAATAAACATGACCAGCATCCAGGTCAATTATTCCTTCCTTAAACCTGCTTCCTGAGCCCAGCGTATTGCCCTCAATGGCAACCAGGAGAGTAATAGTATGTGAGACATGAAGACGGTGGGCATTCCAAGCAAGAGGCAGAATTTATATACACAATCAAAGTAATAACTTTTACTATTTATACATATATACACAAGTGCTGTGGGACACGGAGAAGAGTACAGCAGAAAGAGGGAGTCGGGGCGATGGGGAGAGGAGGAGGAGTCGAGGAAAAGTGGGGCTCAGTCTGGGAAGGTCTCTTGGAGGAGGCGAGCTTTCAGTAGGGCTTTGAAGGGGGGAAGTGTGATAGTTTGGCAGATTTGAGGAGGGAGGGCATTCCAGGCCAGAGGTAGGACGTGGGCCAGGGGGACAGGCGAGAATGAAGCACAGTGGGGAGGTTAGAGGCACCAGAGGAGTGGAGTGTGCAGGCTGGGCTGTAGAAGGAGAGAAGGGTGTGAGGTAGGAGGGGGTAAGGTGATGGAGAGCTTTGAAGCCAATACTAAAAAGCTTTTGTTTGATACAGAGGTTGATAGGCAACCACTGGAGAGTTTTGAGGAGGTTTATAAGCAACCACTGGAGATTTTTGAGGAGGGGGGTGAAATGCCCAAAATGTTTCTTTAGAAATGCTTATATACAGATATGTACTTAAGTGCTGAGGTGCTGAGGGAAGAGTGATAAAAGGGAGCAAATCCAAGTGCCAGGATGACACAGAGGGAGTGGGACAAGAGGAAATAGGGCCTAGTCAGGGAAGTCTTCTTGGAGCAGATGTCACCTCAATAAGGCTTTGAAGGTGGGGAGAGTGATTGGATATGAAGAGGGAGGCCATGCCAAGCCAGAGGCAGGACATGGGTAAGAGGTTAGCAGGGCTTTTAAGAAGTGTGGAAACATGGACTGAGCATTTCTGTAGCAAAATGATAAGGACAGCAAAGTGAAGTGTGGACTGGAGCAGGGAAAGACAAGAGGCAGGGAGATCAGTAAGGAGGCTAATACAGTAATCAAGAAGAGATAGGATAAATGCTTGTATTAGCTTGGTACTAGTTTGAATGGAGAGGAAAGGGTGAATTTTAGCGATACTGTGGGGGCTGAACTGACAGTTTAGTGATAGATTGAATATGTGGATAGAATGAGAGATATCAGTTGAGGATAATGCCAAGGTTGTGGACTTATGATACAGGAAGGATATGGACTGTGAGCCCACTGTTGGGTAGGGACTGTCTCTATATGTTGCCAATTTGTACTTCCCAAGCGCTTAATACAGTGCTCTGCACATAGTAAGCCCTCAATAAATACGATTGATGATGATGATGATGGTGTTGTCTACGGTGGTGAGAAAGTCGGGGGAGGACAAGGTTTGGGTGAGAAGATAAGGAGTTCTGTTTTGGACTTGTTAAGTTTGAGGTAACTTTGGGATATTCAAGTAAAGGTGTCCTGAAGGCAGGAGCAAATGAGAGATTGCAAAGAAGGAGAAAGATAGAGGCTGGATATGTAGATTGCGAATCAACCTCATAGAGATGGTAGCTGAAGCAATGGGAGTGAATGAGTTCTCCAAGAGGGTGTGTGTGGATGGAGAATAGAAGGAGACATAGGACTGAACTTTGAGAGACTCCCACATTTAGGGGGCGGGTAACAAAGGAGAAGCCTGTGAAAGACCCTTGTAAAGCCATGAGAGAGTTAGGAGAACCAGGAAAGGACAGTGTCAGTGAAGCCAAGGTTGAATAAAGTTTCCAGGAGAAGGGGATGGTCGACAGTGTTGAAGGCAGCTGAGTCAAGGAGGATTGGGATGGAGTAGAGGTCATTGGATTTGAAATTGATTATAGTATTAATGGTTTGTGCAGGGCCACTGACACTCTCCCATACCTGCCTTTCTTTTTCACACTGGATCACAAAGGTTAATGACTGAATAGGTGGGCAGAAGCACAGTGGCCCAGTTGAAAGAGCACAGGACTGGAAATCAGGAGACCTGATACTCCTGAAACTGCCACTTGTTTGTTTGTTTGCTTATTTTCTTGTTAGTTTGGGCAAGTCACAACTTCTCTATCCTCCAGTTTTCTCAACTACAAAATGAAGATTAAAAATTTTTTCTCCTTCCTCCTTAGACTCTGAGCCCCATATGTCATGGGGACTGTTTGTGATCTTATTGTATTGCAACTTCCCCAGTGCTTAATGCAATGCCTGGGAAATAGTAAAGGCTTAATAAACACCAAAATCAGTATTAAGCATTACAAATCGCATCCAAAGGTTGTTTTGTGCCCATTTACAGATTAAAAGTGACCACACACAGTGCTGATCCTGTGCCATGGTGCTGTGGACCAACAGGTCTTGCCACCCATATTCAGGATTCCCACTGGACTTGTTTACATTGAGGAATGTCCTAGGTAGTTCATGGGTCAGAAAATGTCATCAAAGTTGGCAGAGCCCCAGCAGGCATTTCCCAATCAGACTAGAATTCAGGAATGGACTCCCTCTGCAAAGAATCAAGCTCACAAATGGGCATTTTGTAAGAGGAGGAGTCTGGTAGGAACCTTCAGAGCTGGAGATGAGGGGAGTTAAGTTAGAGCTTGGCTCTGTCACTCACATGCTATGTGGCCTTAGTCTTGTCACATAATCTCTCTGGGTCTCAGTTTTCTCAACTCTAAGCTACTCTGCCGCTTCTTCCGCACTAGAGATATTATGAAGGAGAAAGCAATTATGGCTGTGAAAGTGGCTTGTAATCCAAGTGATATGAAAGGTTAATGTGGAAGCCATAACAATGCAAGCTCTTTCCAAGTTAGCTCAGTCTCAGATTCCAAGTTTCCTCCTAGGGTTCCAGAGAGCAGGCAGATGGGGAAGTCAATATTCCAAGGGCTTTCTGCCCTTGGTCCCCTTAGCCTTGCCTGGCTTTCAAGGCAATGGGGCACTCAGAACTGTTCTTGGGATACAAGGGAATGGAGGGCGTGGGGTCAGGTTGGCTTCTATCTCCCTTTCCCGTTCTCCCCACAGAGACTACATTTTGAATACCTTGTTTCCTGAGGTTAATTGCCATTGAGGGACCTTAACTTCCCCAAGGCTTCTATAATCAACCCACACACATCCTTTCCCTGTCTCTTCCATTAGTCAGTCTTCAGGGATCCCTCACTGCAGAAATATTCACCTCCACTCTGGCTGAGGCTCTTTAGGGAAGAGCTCCTAATAGTCATCCAGAAAAGCTCATGTTTCTGATCACTCCAGTTCTCCAGCTGTCTGAGTGGATGGGAGAGGAAGAGACTGGTTCAGGTGAGGTCAAAGGACAGGCTCTGGGGATATAATTCATTCTCCTTAGAAACTGTTCCAGTCTCTGCTCCTCATCCACTGTTCTGACTTCCCTGTTCTGATCAATCTCCTGTTCTGATCAACTCCATTATTTTTACCAATTTCCTGCTCACATGTCTCTCCTGCCTCTCCCCAGAAGTCACTGGTGATGAAAGTTTTATCTCCAACCATTCCACTGTTAATTCTCTAGCCTTTTCAGGGAGAGTTTCAATAGGGCAAGGATTGGAGACTCCTAGAGCAATATCTGAGCCCTTTGCCTCAGTGGAGAGGAGTTTCTCTCTTTTTGACTGCAGCACAAACCTAACATAATGCCCCTTTAACCAGGACTACCACAGGATGATTCCACTTCTTGAGAAGGAGTGTGTCACTCAATTAATCAATCATATTGATTGAGCACTTACTGTGTACAGACCACTGTACTAAGCGCTTGGAGGTACAAGTCAGCAACATATAGAGACGGTCCCTACCCAATAACGGGCTCACAGTCTAGAAGAGGGAGACAGACAACAAAACAAAACATGTAGACAGGTGTCAAAATCCTCAGAATAAGTAGAATTCTAGCTATATGCACATCATTAACAAAATAAATAGAATAGTAAATATGTACAAGTAAAATAAATATCTGTACAAATATATGCAAGTGCTGTGGTGAGGGGAATGAGGTAGGGCGGGGGGGATGGGGAGGAGGACAGGAAAAAAGGGGCTCAGTCTGGGAAGGCCTTCTGGAGGAGGTGAGGTCTCAGTAGGACTTTAAAGGGAGGAAGAGAGCTAGCTTGGTGGATGTGTGGAGGGGCGGGGGGGGGGCATTCCAGGCCAGGGGAAGGACGTGGATCGGGGTTCGCCGGTGGGACAGGTGAAAACGAGGAACATTGAGGAGGTTAGCAGCAGAGAAGAGGAGGGTGTGGACTGGGCTCTAGAAGGAGAGATGGGAGGTGAGGTAGGAGGGGGCGATTTAACGGAGAGCCTTGATGCGAAAAGTGAGGCATTTTTACTTGATTCATAGGTTGACAGGAAAACCACTTGAGATTTTTGAGGAGGGGAGTGACATGCCTGGAGAGATTCTGTGCGAAGATAATCCGGGCAGCGGAGTGACTTATAGACTGAAGCGGGAAGAGACAGGAGGATGGGAGATCTGAGAGGAGGCCGATGCAATAATCCAGTCGGGATAGGACTCAATTGAACCAGCAAGGTAGTGGTTTGGATGGAGACAAAAGGGCGGATCTTGGCGATGTTGTGGCGGTGTGACCGGCAGGTTTTGGTGACGGATTGGATGTGTGGAGTGAATGAGAGATCAGAGTCGAGGATGACACCAAGGTTGCGGGCTTGTGAGATGGGAAGGATGGTAGTGCCGTCTACAGTGACGGGAAAGTCAGGGAGAGGACAGGATTTGGGAGGGAAGATAAGGAGTTCAGTCTCAGACATGTTGAATTTTAGATTTCGGGCAGACATCCAGACGGAGATGTCCTGAGGGCAGGAGGAGATACAAGCCTGAAGGGAGGGAGAGAGAGCAGGGACAGAGACGTAGATCTGGGTGTCATCAGCGTAGAGATGATAGTTGAAGCTGTGGGAGCCAATGAGTTCACCAAGGGAGTGAGTGTAGATAGAGAATAGAAGGGGACCAAGAACTGATCCTTGAGAAACCCCTACAATAAAGTGATGGGAGGAGAAGCCCGAAAAGGAGACTAAGAATCAACGGCTGGAGAGACAAGAGGAGAACCAGGAGAGTACGGAGTCTGTGAAGCCAAGGTTGGATAGCGTGTTGAGGAGAAGGGGGTGGTCCACAGTGTCGAAGGCAGCTGAGAGGTCGAGGAGGATTAGGATAGAGTAAGAGCCATGGGATTTGGCAAGAAGGAGGTCATTGGTGACTTTTGAGAGGGCAGTTTCGGTGGAGTGTATGGGATGGAAGCCAGATTGGAGGTCAAGGAGAGAGTTGGCGTTGAGGAATTAGAGGAATCTTTTGGGGGTTGATACGATATTCTTGGAGGGCAGGAAACAGAAAAGAGAGAAGAAAGGAGTGATATGATGGACCGATAAAGGCAGTGACCTATAGAGGACAAAGCATAGGAATAAAAGCCAGAGGATCTGGGTTCTAGTCTAATTCCAGATTTTCCCTCTGTGTGACCCTGGAAAAGTCGCTGAAACTCTCTGAGCTTTATTTGCCTCATCTGTAAAATGGGAATGAAAATACCTGTCTCTACCCACCTATTAGATGCTTCAGAACAGAAGGGGAATTAGGAATGTGAAATGATAATAATGGTGGTATTTTTTATGCATTTACTTTGTGCCAAGCAATATACTGAGTGCTGGGTTAGCTAGGAGATAATCATGTCAGACACAGTACCCATATCACACGAAGAAGGAGAATGGAAACTGAATCCCCATGAGGAAACTGAGGCACAGATAAGTTGATTATTTTCCCATGGCCACAGAGCAGGTTAGCATTTAGTCCCCTAGGTCCTCTGATTTCCAGGCTTATGTACCTTCTACTAAGCAATACTGTTTTTCAGTATGAAAGAGCTTTGTGAAAATAAAATAACAGCTTGAAGTTTCATGAAATAAGAAAGTATATACTGTTGGAAAAGGAAGATACTTAGCATCTTTTGAATGGACTTGGAACTGAGTTTACTCTAATGCATAAAGGGCCCTAGAGATATAATAAATTTGCCTAGAACTGGAGTTTATCTAGAGAGAGTGTCTACTATATTCTATTGACCATCTGAATGCATAGACCCTAGAAGTTTTGGAAGTGGATCGTCCTATGAATGTCTCTCCCATGACTCGCCATAAGGAAAACCCCTGCTGACATCTAACTAAGGTGACCATTTATTTGTCTTCATACTTGTCAGGCTGATTTCCAGCTGGCCTGTCCATGTCTGGAATTGATATGATACCAGATGCCATCAGAGAAGCAGCATGGCTTAGTGGAAAGAGCACTGGTTTGGGAGCCAGACGTCATGGGTTCTAATACCGGCTCCATCACTTATGATCTGTGTGACTTTGGGCAAGTCACTTAACTTCTCTGTGCCTCATTTACTTCATCTGTTAAATGGGGATTAAGAATGTGAACCTTACCTGGGACAACCTGATTCTCTTGTATCTATCCCGGCGTTTAGAACAGTGCTTGGCACATAATAAGCGCTTAACAAATGCCATCATTATATATTATTATTATGGCTGGTGTTTTTTCATTTTTAAATACTGATCCTCCCTCCACTTCAGCTCCATGGACAAGTCCAACGGCTCAGATAGGCAAGATAGACAAGATTGAAGTATAGTGAGAAGGCTACCCTTAGGGGAGTGCAGGGTACGATCTGGGTTGTAGTAGAGAGTAGTAAGGTGACCTAGGAAGGGGCTAGGTGATTGAGTGCTTTAAAGCTGATGGTAAGGAATTTCTGTTTGATGTGGAGGTGGATGGGCAACCACTGGAGGTTCTTGAGGAGTGGGGAAAAATGAACTGAGTGTTTTTAGAGAAAAATGATCCAGGCAGCAGAGTGAAGTATGAACTGGATTGAGGAGAGATAGGAGGGAGGTGGGTCAGCAAGAAGGCCAATACAGTAATCAAGGCAGGAGAAGATAAGAGCTTGGATTAACAGTGTAGCAGTGTGGATGGAGAGGAAAGGGCAGATTTTAGTGATGTTGTGAAGGTTGAACCTACAGGATTTAAAGACAGAACGAATAAGTGGGTTGAATGAGAGAGATAACGGCAAGGCTTGTGAGACAGGAATGATGGTGTTGCTGTCAACAGTGATGGAAAAATAGAGGAAGGGCAGGTTTAGGTGGGAAGACAAGGAGTTTTATTTTGGACAGGTTTGAGAATTTGGCAGGACATTGAAATGTCTTGAAAGCAGGAGGAAATGTGAGACTGCAGGGAGGAAGTTGACACAACACACCTAGCTGCCCACAAATACACCCACCCCAAGTTGTCCAGTGATTCATATGTTGTCACACAGAGTACTCTAGATATGCAGCAATATTGTGGTGGTGCTCCAATGCATTATTTTAATGATTCACACTGATTTAGCAAGATCCTAGAGCATTTCCTGGAAGTGTCCTTGATCTCCACTTGCTCCACAGTTATTCCCTCCTAAGTTCATATGAACTCTGCTGCTTCACCCAGCCTGCAGTCCTTGACAGCAAGAGCCATGACCCCGAAAAAAAAATCAACACACACACAAAAAAACAGATCTAAAAGAACTGGTCTCATTTAATTACCGGGCAAGGGATGACCCATCTGTAAATTAGGCTGTACAGAATGAAACTGATGAAATTGTCACCTTAACATTCACCCAACCAGAGTTCATCTTTTCATTCGCTCTTTTCTTTACTTCCATATAGGAGCCAAGCCAATACACTGAAGAACATCTGACTATGAGGAACTTGCAGAGGATGATGTAGGAATTGTAATACTGCAATTACAACTTCACCATCATCTTCATCTTCAAGGCAGTCCTCAACTTAGTAGTAGGAGTGAACTGTAAGCTTATTTATTCATTCATTCAATCGTATTTATTGAGCGCTTATTGTGTGCAGAGCACTGTACTAAGCGCTTGGAAAGTACAATTCGGCAACAGATAGAGACAATTCCTACCCAACAACAGGCTCACAGTCTAGAAGTGGGGAGACAGTGAGTGAGGTAGAGACAGTATGTGAAGCTGTCATAGGAGAGTCGTTCTGGCCCCAGCAAAGAGGCCAGGCATGACGGGTTGGGAGAGAAGGATGAGGACCGAGAAGGCAGAACTGTCGCAGCCCATAATCACTGCCCAGAAAACGTGTCCATCCCTGGACAAGTTTGCCCCCGATCAAGTGAGGACAGAGTCAATCCAATGGGAAGGAAGTAACTGTGCTATTTGTTAAGCGCTTCCTCAGTGCCAAGCACTGCACCAAGGACTAGAGTAGAAACAATGTAATTAGGTACCATATGGGGCTCACTGTCCAAGAAGGAGGGAGAACGGGCATTGAATCCCCTTTCCACAACAACGGAACTGAGGCATGGAGAAGTGAAGTGACTTCCTCAAGGTCATGCCACAGACAAATGGCAGAGCTAGCACTAGAATCCAGGTCCTCTGACTCCCAGGCCCGGACTCTTTCCTCTAGGTCAGTTCTGCGTTCGTTCTAACAGTTCTGTTAAATCCGGGCCCCACTACCGTGACCAAGAGCCCCTTACCCTAAGAACTGTCCCGGCCCAAGATGGGCCCAGCTTCTTGTCGACTGGATGCTCCTGGAGACACCAAGTGGCTTCAGATTACACAGTGCCACAGTGGACATGATCTTTGCTACATGTTACATAAAGGAGAAGAGCAGTGAACTGAACCAGGACCTCTAGGCAACTTTCATAGACCTTACCAAGATCTGGACTCTGGAGACCTAATGAATTTGGCTTGCCTGAAAAGTTCACCAAGATTCGGAGGCTACTTCAAGATAGCATGGCTGTCCAAGTCTGAGCCGAGGATGCTATGTTTGAGCCATTCCCCAGTGGCCATAGAGTTGTCATAAATTTCAAAGAGGATGTTTGACTTAGCTAGATGTGGTTGTGAGTGCCTGTGGAAGAAGATGACTGTGCTATGGCTAAAAAGAGACAAAAGACTAAAAATAAACTCACTGATGTATCCTGTCAATGGATTTGTGCATGCTGACTGTAGAATGTGGCTACACACTCAGAAAACGAGGTTTGACCACGGAATGATCTTCAGAACATTCCCTGACATTTGGAGACTAGCTTATGCACCAAAAATGTAGTTTTGGCAACTGAATCCTATTGGTTACACTTCTTTAATATTTGAAGAATTGTGCACCCCAGGCAGAGTTGGCAACATCTGAAGATTAGTAGAAACAGTGTTAGTCAGTGTCTGAGAAAAATTAAGTAAGAAGAGATAAAACTGTTATTTGACATTTATGCATCCAAACATTCATTAACATATATGACATATACAGAGTGCAGATGAACTGAGACTTTTGGAACCACTCCGTCACTTGAAGTTCCGTGCCTGGAGGTTTCCCAACTTCAGATCAACACCTTGCCCTTTGCTTGGCCAGATAAGAGCCTGTTGAGGAGGAATGTATGCTTATGAGTGTGTAAGGGAAATAAAAATAATGATAATCATGATATTTCTAAGCACAGTTCTAAGCAATGGGTAGATACAAGTTAATCAGGTCAGACACAATATCTGTCGCACATGGGGCTCACAGTTTAAGTAGGAGGGAAAGCAAGTTTTGAATCCCTATTTTGCAGTTGAGGAAACTGAGGCACAAAGAAATTAAGGGACTTTCCCGAGGTCACGCAGAAGACAAGTGAGTGAGCTGAGATTAGAACCTAGGACTTCTGGCTCCCAGGCCTGAGGTTGTTTCACTAGGCCACGCTGCTTCCAAAATAGGGCCCCATGAACTTTGGGGTGAATGGGTGCCTAAAGAAGAGGTTCGCTCATCACAATCAACCTACTGGGTTGAGAAGTGGTCTAGGCATGATCACTGATGTGAACATTTTCAAGAGTTTAGGAATCCAGGGATTCTTCATGAACTAGAGGTTCGGGCACCAGTGACCACAGCAGACTTCGTGCCAGGCCAGAGATGGACCGAATTGTACAGGAAAAAGCCTGACCCAGGGATGGAAGATCTGATAGATCCAGAACATGGAGGGAGCCATGTCACTTGGATAGTGACTCCGGGTGGATGATGATATTTGTTAAGTGCTTACTATGTGCCAGGAACTGTACTAAGCGCTAGGGTGGGTACAAGCAAATTGGGTTGGACACAGTCCCAGTCCCACAGGGGGGCTCACAGTCTCAATCCCCATTTACAGATGAGGTCACTGAGGAACAGAAAACAAAGTGACTAAGATAAGAGATAGTGGACATTGCACCGCAGAGATTCGGGGGTGATCGAGTGTCATGGGAACTGTGAGCCCACTGTGGGCTGGGATTCTCTCTCTTTCTTGCTATATTGTACTTTCCAAGCACTTACTACAGTGCCCTGCACACAGTAAGTGCTCAATAAATACGAATGAATGAATGTATTCAGTTTTAGCACTATGTTCTGTTTTCAGAAATGTTGGAAACAGGTACTAAATGGGGACAACTGCTTGGTTAAGGTTTGTTTGTCTAGAAATGGCACCTCCGCATACCCTCCTTGAGGTGGACACTGCAGACAGCACGTCTCTAGAGACAAACTGTTCTCCACTTGAGATAAAGTGTGGACAGGGATGACAGTCACTCCAGCTAGTCTCACGTTGAGAATGGGGAAAAGGAACCCAGGAGATTCCTTCCTAAATGCCCCTCCTTAAGGAAGTTTAATGAATTCCTTCTATGGCCTTAACCTGTAACCAATCAGAGGGAAGAACTGGGAAGGAGGTAGGAGGGTCAGGTTGTTGGTGAATGAGACATTTGGCCACTTTGAGGTGAGAGGTTGGAGCCATGTTCCTGGGAGAGCAGGACAAAGAGAAAACATTGAGCTGTGACCCTGGAAAGAATCAGGTCACAGGAAGGGGATAGTGATGATCCTGGGTGTTATTTGGATACTCTGAAATTTTGGGGTCCAGAGATAGGACTCCTATGGAGCAAGACTCCTGCCCCTGATGGGGGGAAAGGACCAGAAGTATGTGAGGTTCAGGACACAAAACCAGAAAATACAGATGATCTTGTGGGAGAAGGAGGAAGCTGATATTATTAGATGGGATATAATTAGATCTTAACATTTTTAGACCTAGAATACAATGCCTGGCACATAGTAAGCACTTAAATGCCATAATTATTATCTAGATAAAGGTGGTCTGAATCAGAATTATGTCTGATCATTACCTGATTATGAATACTTACAAAAAGACTATTAAGCGTCATTGAGATCTCTGATCTTGACAACTGCCTGTTGTGTGGGGCTGTGGAAGATCTGCGTCTGTGATGTGAACTGGAGAAGCTCTGGGCTTGTGGTGTGGGTTGGAAAAGCTCTGGATCTGTGGACCTGGAAAGCCCCGGGAGTGAGCACTTTTCCACGAGCTTCCCGTAGCTCCTGGAGGAGGATGGTACACTGGGCTCCAGATGATCTTGTCTTTGGACAGTATACTGGGTTTAAGAGGGAGGAGGTGACAGTAGTACGGGTGCAGGAAACTGAAGAGGAGAGAGATGGTAGTTTCAGCCATGGAAGCAAATGAGTTCTCGAAGGGAGGGAGTTTAGATAGAGAAGAGGACACAGAACTGAGCCTCAAGGGACACCCACAGTTAGGGGGTGGGTGGAAGAAGAGGAGCCAGAAAAGTAACTAAATAGGAGGGGCCGGAGAGATAAGAGTAGAACCAGGAGAGGACAGTTGCAGGGAATCAATCAATCAATTGTATTTATGGAGTGCTTACTCTGCAGACAATAATGCTAAGAAAAGTCCAGGAAAAACATGGAAGAGGCATACCAGCAGCTAGAAGTTTAGAGACCATAACAACGATAACGGAAGAACCATTAGAAAGGTTGCAGATTACGGCAGAGGATGGGAGGTTCTGGAGAAAGTATATCCATGGAGTCACTATGAATCAGAAATGACTCGATGGCACTAAATAATAAGAATAATACTTTACAGAGAAAGCACTGTACTAAGATCTTGGTAGAGTAGAATTAACAGTCACATTCCCTGCTCATAATGAGTTTACAGTCTAGAGGGGTATATGGAAATTAACATGAATAAATAAGTTATTTATAACATACATTTAAGCTATGAACATAAGTGCTGTGGGGCTGGGGGGGTGGGGTGAATATTTAATATCAAATGGGAAGCAGCATGGCATAGTGAATAGAGCACAGGACTGGGAATCAGAAAGTCATGGGTTCTATTCCAGGCTCTGCCAGTTTTCTGCTGTGTGGGCAGGTCATTTCACTTGTCTGTGCCTCAGTTATCTCATCTGTAAAATGAGGGTCGAGACTGTGAACACCACAATGGGCAGGGACTGTGCCCAACCCGACTTGCTTGTATCCACCCCAGCGCTTAGTACAGTGCCTGGCAAGTAGTAAATGTTTAATGAATACCATCATTGCTATTATTAGTATGTCCAAAGGTCACAGATCTAAGTGCTTAGATGACACAGAGGGAGAAAGAGTCTGGGAAGAGATGGCTCAGTCAGGGAAGCCCTCCTGCAAGAAATGCGACCTTAACAATGCTTTAAAAGAGGAGAGAGTGGTGGTCTGGAGTATATAGAGGAGGAGGGAGTTTCAGGCTGGGGAAGAACATGGGAATAGGGTTGGCAGCAAGATCAATGAGATCAGCGTAGAATGAGTAAACTGGTACTAGAGAAGTGGAGGGTGCAGGCTGGACTGTAGTAGGAGATTAGTGAGGTGAGGTAGAGTGGAGTAAGCTGATTGAGTGCTGTAAAGCCTATGCTTAGGGTCTTCAATTTGATCGGGAGGTGGATTGGCATCCAATGGAGGTTCTTAAGGAGTGGGATAACATGGACTGAATGCTTTAGTTGAGAAATGATACATGAAGCAGAGTGAAATATGCATTGGAGTGGGTAGAGACAGAGAAGGATGGAAGGTCAATGAGAAGGCAGATGCAGTAGTCAAGGCAGGAAAGGACAATTGTTTGGATCATCATGGTAGCAGTTTTGATGGAGCAGAAAGGGCAGATTTTAGCAATGTTGTGAGGGTAGAACAGACAGGATTTTGTGTCAGACTGAATATGTGGATGGAGTGAGACAGACGAGTCGAGGACCATCCCAAGGTTCTGGGCTTCTGAGATTGGGAGGATAGTGGTGTTGCCTACAGTGATGAGAAAGACACGGGAAGGACAAGGTTTGGATGGGAAAATAAGGAGTTCAGTTTTGGATATGTTGAATTTGAGGCTTTGGCAGACCATCCAAGTAGCTATGTCCTGAAGGCACGAAGAAATGAGAGATTGCAGGGAAGGAAAGAAGTCAGGGCTGGAGATCTAGATTTGGGAATCGTCTGGATAGAGATGGTAATTGAAACCATGGGAGTGAATGAGTTCTCCAAAGGAGTGGGTGCAGAGGGAGAAAAGAAGGGGACTTAGAATTGGGCCTTGAGGGACCCCTACTGTCAGAGGGTAGGAGGCAGAGGAGGAGCCAGCAAAAGAACTTAAGAAGGAGCAGTCAGAGAGATAGGAGGAGAACCAAAAGAGGACAGTGATGGTGAATCCAAGGTTGGATAAAGTTTCAAGGAGAAAGGGGTGGTCTACAGTGTCAAAGGTGGCTGAGACGTCTAGGAGGATTAGGATGGAATAGAGGCCCTCAGATTTGGCAAGAATAAGGGCACTGGCTACCTTAGAGAGGGCTGTTTCTGTGGAGTGAAGGGGGCTGAAGCCAGAATGGAGGGAACCTAGGAGAGAAATGGAGGATAGGAAAGTGGAGACAGCAAGTTTAAACAAATCTCTCAGGAGAGAAATGGTAGGAGTGAGATAAGGTCATAACTGGAGAGAGCTGTGGGGTCAAGGAAAGCTTTTTTTAGGATAGGGGAGACATGAGCATGTTTGAAAGCAGTGGGGAAGAAGCCATTGGAGAGTGAACAGTTGAAGATGGCAATCAAGGAGAGAAGAAGGGAAGGGGCGAGTGTTTTAAAAAGGTATGAAGGTATGAGGCCAGAAGCAGAGGTGAAAGAGGCAGATTTAGAGATGAGGTGAGCGATTTCATCCTGAGTTACTGCAGGGAATATGGGGAGAGTATAAGAGGGTGGAGGAGGGGGGGATTGGACCAGAGCAGTGGAGAATTTAGGGAGATCATGCCTGATGGTTTCAATTTTGTTGATGAAGTATATGGCCAGGTCATTAGGAAAAAGAAATGGTGAGGGCTCAAAGACGGGAGGTTTGGCAAAGGGAGTTATATGCCTGGAATAACTGGCAGGGGGTAGGGGCTATGGGAGTGAATTAGGAAGCAGAAGCATTGTTTGTACGCAGTGGAGAGGACCGAATTGAAGCAGATAAGAATGAATTTAAGGTAGATAAGGTAAGAGAGATGTCTGGATTTCCTCCAACACCACTCCACAGCTTGGGCACAGGAGTGGAGGAAGCATACTGTGGAGGCAATCTAGTGTTGCCGGTTAGTGATATGAGACTGGCAGAGGGATAGGGGAGCATGAGAGTTCAGTTCAATGGAGAAGGTAGTGTTGAATGTTGTTTTCTGCATCAGGGGAAGGCAGTTCAGATCTGCAGACCAAACTGGGTAGGATGGCTGTAGAGCACTGTAGGGGGTCAAAGGAATGAAGGTCTTTGTGGGAGAAAGGACAGATTTGTGGAGGGGGAGGGCGTGGGTAGAAGCAGCGTGGCAGCATGAGCCCCTGTCCTCAAATTCTGGGCCTGGGAGTCAGAAGGTCATGGCTTCTAATCTTAGCTCAGCCACTTGTCTGCTGTGTGGCCTTGGGCAAGTCACTTCACTTCTCTGTGCTTCAGTTACCTCAATTGTAAAATGGGAATTGAGACTGTGATCCCCACCTGGGACAGGGACAGTATCCGACTTTATTTAATTGTATTCACCCCAGTGCTTTGTACAGGGCCTTGCATACAGTAAGCACTTAACAAATACCACAACAATAATAATTATTGTTGTTGTTGTTGTTATGGGAAAGAGAGAAGGTGAGGTGGTTGTGCTCAGATAGAAGAATTTCAGAACTGGTGAGGGTAGAGATTGTACAGTTACTCAAGATTATAAAATCAAGTGTGTGTGCCCAAATTGGTGAGTGTGTGAGGTGGGGTGGAGTAGGTGGTCATTGGAGTAAAAGAGTGAGAGCAGGTGGACAGTGGAAGGATCATCAGGGACAGCTACATGAATACTGAAGCTCTAGTGTAGAGATCAAAGTAGTGTCCACTGATATACGACCTGGGGTAGATTCAAGGTAAGCAGGTTGGACACAGCCCCAGTCCTCATTTTAAAGTCACTACTGCAGGCAGGTACCATGATCCGAGATAATTCTCTTAATAATGAAACTAACATCTTTTCCTGGATTCATTCATTCATTCAATCATAATTATTGAGCGCTTACTGTGTGCAGAGCACTGTACTAAGTTCTTGGGAGGGTAAAATATAACTAATTAAATTACAGCTATGTACAATAAAACCACACCATCTTCAGCAGCAGCAAGTAGCAAGTGTCATGTCAATCGTGACCTTAGAGAGGACAGTTTCCATGGAGTGGCAGAGGGGTGGAAACCAGATTGCAGGAACCAGAGGTGAGAAATGGATGAGGCAATGTAGAGGTTTGGAGAATGAGTAGTTGAAGACTGTGGTCAGGGAGGGTAGAAAAGAATTAAATGTTTTAATAGGGTGTGATGGCGTGGGGTCAGAGGTTTAGGTGGAGTCGGTAGATTTTAAGAGGAGACGGAAGATAATTTATGGTACTTCTGGGAAGAATGGGAGAGTTGCAGAGAGGGCGGGAGGAGGGTGGGACTGGCAAGGTGAATGGGAAATTTTAGAGAGATCACCTCAATGGCTTCAATTTTATCAAATAAGCAGGAGCAGGGTCATTAAGGACAAGGGATTGGGGAGTCAAAGGGAACAAGGGATTTGGAGAGGGAGCAAATTTACTAAAGACTAAAACAGGTAGAGCTTGCATTGGGCATAAGCATAAATAAGGGTGGAGAGTATTGCTGCTTGGCAGAGGACAGGGCAAAATTATAGCAGTTCGGATGAATTTGTTATTGATGAGGTTGGCTTGATGTCTGGATTTCCTCCAGCACTGCTCCACAGTTTTAGTACAAGAGCAGAGGAGGTTGCTGTGGAGGTGATCCAGTGCTGCTGGTTGGTGGAACTGACTGAGAGACAGGGGAATGAAGGTATTGAGTTCAGTGGAGAGAGCAGAATTGAGGATATGGCTATGTGCATTAAGAGAAGGTAAATTGAGAATGAAGATTAAATGGGGCAAGTTGATTCTGGAAAACTGGAGGGTGTAAGAGGGATTAGAATTCCTTGTGGGGGAAGAGAATAGTTTTTCCAAAAGGTGCTGTGTGGGAGAGAAGACATTTGAGGAGGTTGTGGGTGTACAATAGGACTTCAGCATTGGTGAGGCTAGAAGTTGTTTGTTATCTAGAGATGACAATACTGAGAGTGCATCCAAGTTGGTGATTGAGTTAGGCGGGGTGAAGCAAGAGGTCATCGTGCATACCCATGTGGACACTGAAGTCCCTGAAAATACGTGTAGGGATGGAGAAAGACAGAAGGAATGTGAGAAAGGGATCAAAGTTGTTTAGAAATTTGGAAATGCGGCCTCGAAGTGAGGGTAGATGATGTTGACTTAGTATCCCAAATGAGTGGAATAATAATAATAATAATAATAATAATAATAATAATAATAATAGTGGTATTTGTTAAGTGTTTGCTATGTGCCAAGCTATATACTAAGCACTCACATAGGTAAACAGATTGGACAGCCTCTGCCCCATATGGGGCTGACAGTCCAAGAGGGAGAATAAGAAAGTGTGTGGAACATCTCAGGATCTTTAGTCTCCTTATTTTGAATTGAACAGACAAGAAAAAAGCAAGGAGTCACTGGGTATGTGTTACCATCCGCATCCTCTTCCTCCATTTTGGAGTTGAAATTTTGGGTTTCGATCAGGGTTGAGGGAGCTCGAATCCCAAGTACTCTACTCAGACCAAGAGTAGGAAGATTTTTTGCATTGAGATGTTTTGGCTGAATTTTGTAATATGACATAAATAAAAAACTTCTCTGCATCTGATTATCCCATGATTCAGGCATCAAAAGACAGTTGTATCATGCAAAAGTGTAGTATATTAGAATAGGTAATCCTTTACAATTATGTACAATTGATTGATGTGTTTTTGTATTTGTGTTTCATGCGAGCCCAAATCAATCAATCAATCAATCGTATTTATTCAGCGCTTACTGTGTGCAGAGCACTGTACTAAGCACTTGGGAAGTACAAGGTGGCAACATATAGAGACGGTCCCTACCCAACAGTGGGCTCACAGTCAAAAAGATGCATCTTTCAGCCTTGGGAGAAAGCAGGCTCTTCAGTGTTTTTAAAAATGGTATTTATTAGGTGCTTACTATGTGTCATGCATTTTAGTAGAGAAATGATAATTTAATCAGACATAGTCCCTGACACACACAGCTCACAGTCTAAGATGTATGAAAAGCAGATATCAAATTCCCAACTATCAGTTGAAGAAACTGAGGTCCAGAAAGGTAAGTGACTTACCCAAGGTGATGATGCAGTAGGAGAATGGTACAGCTTAGTTTAAAACCTTGTTCTGTTGACTGGACTCTACTACTTCCCCATCCCTAATTATTTTAATATCCATTCATTCAATTGTATTTATTAAGCGCTTACCATGTGCAGAGCACTGTATTCATTCATTCATTCATTCAATCGTAATTATTGAGCTCTTACTGTGTGCAGAGCACTGTACTAAGCGCTTGGGAAGTACAAGTTGGCAACATATAGAGACGGTCCCTACCCAACAGTGGGCTCACAGTCTAGAAGGGGGAGACAGAGAACAAAACAAAACATATTAACAAAATAAAATAAAACTGTACTAAGCACTTGGGAAATTTCAATACAACAATAAAGAGGTACAATTCCTGACCAAACCGAGCTCACAATCTTGGTGGGAGGAGAGAGAGGGCAGGAGAGACAGACATCCATACAAATAAACCAACATCAATATAAATAAATGAAATTACAGATATATACATAACTGCTGTAGGGCAGGGAGGGGGCAAAGAGCAAAGGGAGCATGTCAGGGCTATGCAGAATGGAGTAGGAATTGAGAAAAAGTGGGGCTTACTCTGGCAAGGCCTCTTGGAGGAGATGTGCCTTCAGTAAGTCTTTGAATGCGGGGAGCATAATTGTCTGACAGATTTGAGGAGGGAGGACATTCCAGTCCAGAGGCAGGACGTGGGCCAGGGTTCAGCAACAAGACAGGCCAGATCGAGACACAGTGAGAAGGTTAGTATGGGAGGAGTGAAGAGTGCAGGCTGGGTTGTAGAAGGAGAGATGTTAGGTGAGGTAGGAGGGGGTGAGGTGTTGGAATGCTTTATAGCCAATATCTGCCTGCCCCTATAGACAGGAAACTCCCTGTTGGCAAGGATCACATCTACCAACTTTTTTGTATTGTAGCCTCCCAAGCACTTAGTACACTGCTCTGCAAACAGTAAGTACTTAAAAATACTATTGATTAACTCACTCCTAGACCCTGGCTATTTTCAGATTTACAAGCTTTCTCTGAGTTCAGATATTCACTTTTCAAGAGGTATTGGTGCGATTAATGGAAATTGACTTTAAAATGGGCATTTGTGTGTCAGTGTGCGTGTCAACATCTGCATATTGTATAGTTTCAAAATGATTTTGATTTTCAGTTGACTCCAAACTCACTCAGAACTGAGAATCCCTTCTATCCCTGCAAAGTGGCTTCATGTCCATTTCCTCCCAATTTCCACCCCTTACCTCTCCCCCACTGGCTTCTGCAGTTCCTCATCTCAATCCACTCAAGTAATTAAAATGCCCACCTACAGGCCACCCACTACAAACCCTGTTTCTCCAAAGCCCTTTGCAGACAATAGTCCTAGTTAGACCCATCAGGAATGGAAAATAGATGGAGATTCCAGGGAATAAATTTCAGATTTTAGTTCAGGATGTATGAATAATACCCACTAGATGCTCTATTTTAGAGGTAATTTTGGATGAATTCGTGGACATGAAGTTCATACTGGAATAATGAGGAAGGGGAGCTGGCAAGGATGTAGATATAATTATTAGAGATATGCTGTTGCCAATTTTGGAGCTGGATACTGGACTTGCTAGGCCCAGTTATGACCCAGTAAAATAATGTTTTTATATCCTTAAATTCACAGATGAAACCTCCAACACAATCCTTCACTTCTTACGAAGCCAAACCCAAATCTCCTTACAACTGGCTTCAAGGCTCTCTAATGGTTCTCCCCATCTTAATGTCTTAGCTCCCTTTGCTCCACTACCCACCAGTTTACAGTTTTCCCTCATACCAAGCTCACCTTCTAACAGCACCTTGCTCTCAAGTCTCCTTCCTCCAACTCCTCAATCGTTTTATTGCCCCAGGCTGGATCTCTTTCTCCCCAATTTTATTGAACCATAGCTCTCTCCATTTTCTCAGTACTTCTAAAAAACATATTCTTCAGGAAGACTTCTCCAGCATCCTACCCAGATCAACACAACATACACACTTAATACTTCATATACTTTATTCTTATCCTCTGCACTTATGCACGTATGTATATTTATCTGCATATTCAATCATTTATTCTTCTGTCATTTTGACACATTTGGGCTATTAGTTGTTCGCCTTTTCTTCTTCCTAGTCTTCCTGTTTTAATGGACAAAAATATGGGCTTTTACCCATTAGGTTGCAAAGTCCTTGAGGGCAAAGAGCATTCACTTGTACTGAATTATCCCCAGGCCATTTACCTGCTAGGCAGTATTTTATTTTAATACCCAACTACCCACCCCCTAGCTTGTAGGCTCCTAAAGGGCCAGAGGTAGAGTTAAGGTTGTATATGCTCACAAGCACTTAGTACAGTGCTTTCTGTGTGGTAGAGGCTCATTAAATGCCACTGATTACTATAGATGGATTTTAAGGGAGGCCTGGATAGAAAGGGCTGAGGTGGAAGAAATGGGAGCAACGAGAAGGAGAGGAAAACTCCACAGAATCTGGGAGAATCTCCTTGCTCAAGAATGAAGATCAATAAATCAGTGAAATTTTTTGAGCGCTTACTTGGGCAGAGCACTCTTCTAAGCACTTGAGAGAATACAACAGAATTATCAGACATGGTCCCTGCCCATAATGAGCTCAAAGTCTAAATGGGAAGACAGACAATAATATGAGTAAATATCAATCAATCAATCAATCGTATTTATTGAGCGCTTACTGTGTGCAGAGCACTGTACTAAGCGCTTGGGAAGTACAAGTTGGCAACATATAGAGACAATCCCTACCCAACAGTGGGCTCACAGTCTAAAAGGGGGAGACAGAGAACAAAACCAAACTTACTAACGAAATAAAATAAAAAGAAAAATAAATAGGGAGAGGTGATGGAGAGCCTTGAAGCCGAGGGTGAAGAGTTTCTGCCTGATGCGCAGATTGATTGGTAGCCATTGGAGGTTTTTGAGGAGGGGAGTAACATGCCAAGAGCGTTTATGGACAAGGACAAGCCGGGCAGCAGCATGAAGTATGGATTGAAGTTGGGAGAGACATGAGGATGGGAGATCAGAGAGAAGGCTGATACAGTAGTCCAGACGGGATAGGATGAGAGCTTGAATGAGCAGGGTAGCGGTTTGGATGGAGCGGTTTGGCGGATCTTGGCAATGTTGCAGAGCTGAGACCGGCAGGTTTTGGTGACGGCTTGGATATGAGGGGTGAATGAGAGAGCGGAGTCGAGGATGACACCAAGGTTGTGGGCTTGTGAGACTGGAAGGATGGTAGTGCCGTCAACAGAGATGGGAAAGTCAGGGAGAGGGCAGGGTTTGGAAGGGAAGACAAGGAGTTCAGTCTTGGACATGTTGAGTTTTAGGTGGTGGGCAGACATCCAGATGGAGATGTCCTGAAGGCAGGAGGAGATGCGAGCCTGGAGAGAGAGGGAGAGAGCAGGGGCAGATATGTAGATCTGGGTGTCATCAGCGTAGAGATGATATTTGAAGCCGTGGGAGCAAATGAGGTCACCAAGAGAGTGAGTGTAGATCGAGAACAGAAGGGGACCAAACACTGAACCTTGGGGAACCCCCACAGTAAGAGGATGGGAGGGGGAGGAGGAGCCTGCAAAAGAGACTGAGAATGAACGACCAGAGAGATAAGAGGAGAACCAGGAGAGGACGGAGTCTGTGAAACGAAGGTCGGATAGGGTGTTGAGGAGAAGGGGGTGGTCCACAGTGTCGAAGGCAGCTGAGAGGTCGAGGAGGATTAGGATTGAGTAGGAGCCGTTGGACCTGGAAAACAGTAGGTCATTGGTGACCTTTGAGAGGGCAGTTTCCGTGGAATGTAGGGGATGGAAGCCAGACTGGCGGGGGTCAAGGAGAGAGTTGGTGTTGTGGAATTCGAGCCAGCACGTGTAGACAACTCGTTCAAGGAGTTTGGAAAGGCATGGTAGGAGGGATATGGGACGATAACTAGAAGGTGAGGTGGGGTCAAGAGAAGGTTTTTTTTAGGATGGGAGAGACATGGGCATGTTTGAAGACAGAGGGGAAGGAACCAGTGGAGAGTGAGCGGTTGAAGATGGAGGTTAAATGTGTAATTTGTCATTAATTAAATATATGTGGATAAGGAGATGATTCTTATTCTATTCCCAACCACGATCTCGTTGTCACATTTGACTCATTTTCTTCAAGGGGAATAGAAATCTCAGATCTCACTACATCAATCTTTCCAAAAGAACCCATTTCTTTCTCCTCCCAGAAAAGAATGCTGGCGATGAGGAACAACAGTATTGGAGAAGGTTTCATCCTAATGGGCTTCTACGATCAGCCACAGCTGGAAGTGATTCTATTTGTGGTTGTCTTGACCTCCTATCTCCTGACCGTGGTGGGGAACACCATTATCATCATCATCATCAATCGTATTTTTTGAGCGCTTACTGTGTGTAGAGCACTGTACTAAGCGCTTGGGAAGTACAAGTTGGCAACATATAGAGACACTCCCTACCCAACCGTGGGCTCACAGTCTAAAAGGGGGAGACATAGAACAAAACCAAACATACTAACAAAATAAAATAAATAGAATAGATATATATAAGTAAAATAAATAAATAAATAAATAGAGTAATAAATATGTACAAACATATATACATATATACAGGTGCTGTGGGGAAGGGAAGGAGGTAAGATGCGGGGCATGGAGAGGGGGACGAGGAGGAGAGGAAGGAAGGGGCTCAGCCTGGGAAGGCCTCCTGGAAGAGGCGACCTCTCAGTAGGGCCTTGAAGGGAGGAAGAGAGCTAGCTTAGTGGTTGGGCAGAGGGAGGGCATTCCAGGCCCAGGGGATGATGTGGGCCGGGAGTCGATGGCAGGACAGGCGAGAACGAGACATGGTGAGGAGATTAGCGGCAGAGGAGCGGAGGGTGCGGGGTGGGCTGTAGAAGGAGAGAAGGGAGGTGAGGTAGGAGGGGGCGAGGTGATGGAGAGCCTTGAAGCTCAAGGTGAGGTCACTGTGGTGTCGCATCTGGACCCCAGGCTCCACACACCCCTGTACTTCTTCCTCTCCCATCTCTACTTCATGGACTTCTGCTTCACCACTAGCACCGTCCCCCTACTATTATGGAACCTGTGTGGGCCATCGAAGGCCATCACTGCTGTGGGCTGTGCCATCCAGCTCTATGTCTCCCTGGCGCTGGGCTCAACTGAGTGCATCCTCCTCACTATCATGGCTTTTGACTACTACGCTGCTGTCTGTCGATCCCTCCACTACAGGTCCATCATGCACTCACGGTTCTACCATGCTTTGGCAGCTGTAGCATGGATCAGTGGTCTGGACAACAGTGTGATTCAGATTACCATCACTCTCCAGCTTCCCCGCTGTGGGTGCCAACACCTTACTAACTTTTTCTGTGAAGTGCCAGCACTGATTAAGCTGGCATGTGTGGACACAAAAGACAATGAGATCCAGCTCTTCATGGCCACTTTTGTCCTGCTCCTTCTGCCCATGAACCTGATCATGCTATCCTATGGGTTCATTGCCCGGACCGTGCTGAGAATCAAGTCATCCCAGGCCTGGCAGAAAGCCTTGGGCACTTGCGGGTCCCACTTGCTGGTGGTGACTCTCCTCTTCGGCATGAGCTCGATCATCTACATCTAGCCCAACCGCTCTTTCTCCAAGACTTCAGGCAGGTTTCTGACCCTCTTTTACACCGTGGTTACCCCCACACTCAACCCACTCAACTACACCCTGAGGGACAAGGACATGCTGGGGGCAGTGAGGAGGCTGTTGTGGAAAGACTGCCTTTCAAAGGAAACTTGAATTCAAGAATCCAATACTGGTAGTGTTTGGTCAGGGACTGAAATGAGCATGGGGGTCAATCCCCCCCCCCCCCCAATCAGAATTAAGCACTGGCCAAAAATCCAACTAGACTCTAGGGTGTAAGCTCCTTGTGGGAAGAGATCAGTATATTCTCCCAAGTGCGTAGTACAGTTCTCTGCAAACCATAAGAACTGAATAAATATTATTGATTGATTGTTCCTTCAAGGGGTCAAAAACGAATGAATATTATTCTATCTATCCAGATTTACACCGACAGAATTCGTATACAGTCTTTCCTTCTTTAACATGGGGGTTGTGTTCTTCAAGACTATCATCTTGTGAGAAAATTTCACAATAACCACTACTGACTCAATGGGAATGAATGGGATAGAGCTTCCAGGATTTGGAGATATTACCGTGACTGGAATTTTTACATAAAAGTCGCCTTATATAATAGACCACCAATAATAGAATGCTTTGCACTCATGCCATTCATTGTCATTCTACTGCATTAAATACTGTAAAATTCAAATACACAAAGTACTTTACAGTGCATAGAGCAAGGCTGAGTTGAAGGCTGGAAGGTGTGACAACAACATGTCTAGTGAATAGAGCACAGACCTGGAAGTCAGGAAGACCTGGATTCTAATCCCAGCTCTAACACTTGTCTGTTGTGTGACCATGGGCAAGTCAATTTACTTCTCTGTGCCTCATTTATCTCATCTGGAAAATGGGGATTAAGACAATGAACCCCATGTGGGACATGGACAATATCCAACGTGGGAAGGAACAGACCTTCTTAGACTAAGCTCATCTTTTCCTCAGCTCCCCTTCCCCTCTACGTCAACCCAACTCTCTCCCTTTGCTCTACCCCCTCTCTCCACTCCACATCACTTGTGCATATATGACAATACCTATAATTCCATTCATTTGTATTGATGCTTGTTTCCTTGCTTTAATGTCTGTCTCCCCCCATTATAGACTGTAAGCCTAGTGTAGGAAAGGATTGTGTCCTTTTATTGCTGAATTATACTTTTCAAACACTTAGAACCATGCTCTGCACACAGTAAGCGCTCAAAAAACCCAACTGAATGAATAACTTGTATCTACCTCAGTAATACAGTGCTCTGCACACAGTAAGTGCTCAATAAATATGATTGAATGAATGAATACTCAATATAGTGCATGGCACATAGGAAATGATTAACAAATACCATTAAAACAAAACAAAACAGCATCCTGCCTTGACCGACAACCCATACAAGAATACAATTATTTCTTCCAAATTTTCGTACTCCACGTTGTAAATTGTGTTATTCCAGAATGACTCGGGTTGCAAACTAATGAAGGACAGGGTTTGTGCCTACCCACTCTACTGTATGATACCTCCCTAACACTTACTTCAGGGCTCTGCACACAGTAAGTGTTCAGTAAATGTCATTGAATGGTTGGTTTGATTAATTGATTGAGGGTGTGGACACAGTGTTCTCTGATGTTTCCATTACATAATATCTAAATCATGTAAAGGAAATGCATATTATAGTTAAACTGTGTGCACACATGTTATCTCACAAGTTAAATGGACCTACAATCAGGAGTCAATTTGTCCACTTTCACAATAATTCCAACAATCTGTGCTTTCTATTGAGGTTAATTGAGGTTAAACCTAGTTGTTTCTAGTTTGATGTCAAAATGTGCTGCACAGGTCGTTTAGGAAGTACATCCACTATGCAATTCTGTGAATAATAATAACAACAACAACAACAACATATATTTAGTCCTTATTATGTGCCAAACACAATGCTAAGTTCTGGGTAGATACAAGATAACCAAACTGTACACAGTTCCTCTTTCAAATAGAGTTCATTGCAAACCCACTTACCCTGCCTTCTAGCCCTATCGTGGTCCTGCCAAACACTTCTCTGAAATTGATTAGGGGAAGCTGCTTGAAGATGCATCTGAGTTGCATCTCTCCATCTGCTGGGGAGGAACCGCTAACCATGGTCACTTGAGCTAAAATAAAAACTCTTTATCCAGGCTCTGTTCATATGCAAAACCTGGCTACTTAAACATTTACAGATGTCCTTGCTAGTCTGGATTTTTATATACTATCATTCTGCAAATGGATAAATTCATATTTTTGCATATAAACCCCCCTGAAAGTGCTAGATGTCTGGATAAGTGCGAGCAGAGTAAAGGAAAGAGTATTAGTATTTAAATATTGTTCATAAAACGTTTCGGTCCTTTCATTTTTCGTGTCTTATTTACAGGAGACTCAATAAATATCACCATATTTCAACACTACCACCAACAAAAAGATTGGCTTTCACTTACCTAAGTGGCTAAAAATAAGCTAAAAATTCTAGTGGAATACTAGGAGAGCCATATTTACTTAGCAATTGCTAGGGGCCTTGTTCATTGATCATATTAAATACTTTACTAAAGTATTTACTTTATTAAAGTAAAGTATCATATTAAATACTTTATAACGAATTTGATTGAAATTCACCCATCACAAATACTTGTGAGTCAGGTATACATCTATAGATGTGCCTAGATCTGGGACTACAGAAAGGAAAACCAGCATGAAGGATTTATTAATGCTAGTGTCTTGTTCAGAGCCAGTTATACTCTTTTTTTCCATGCCAGCCAAGTTCCTGCTTGGGCACAGAGCAGAAGAAATAGTATGGGGGCATGAGTGTAGACAACTGTGAAGACACACAAAGGCTTTATATACTTATTCATTAATTCATTCATTCACTCGTATTTATTGAGTGCTTAATGTGTGCAAAGCACTGTACTAAGCGCTTGGGCAGTACAAATCGGCAACATATCGAGACGGTCCCTACCCAACAACGGGCTCACAGTCTACAAGGGGGAGACAGACAACAAAACAAAACAAGTAGGTGTCAATACTAACAGAATAAATAGAATTATAGCTATATGCACATCATTATGCAGAGGAAGGACAAAGGAAGGGCGGGCGATGGGGAGAGGAGAAGGAGGAGGAGAGGAAAAAGGGGAGGGATCACTCTGGGAATGCCTCCTGGAGGAGGTGAGCTCTCAGTAGGGCTTTGAAGGGAGGAAGAGAGCTAGTTTGGCAGATGTGCGGAGGGAGGGCATTCCAGCCCAGTGGAAAGACTGACTACTGCCAAAGTGAATACAGCATAGGGCTGCTCCTGTGTCACAGAGCCATGACCTGGTAGACAATTGCTTTGATAACCTCTATGGTTCTGTCCAATTTAGCCAGCTAAGCTATGGTTTGTTTCCAATCCCGTTAATACAAGAAAACCTCTCTAATGGAATTCACTCAATAGGGGAACATCAAGTGCAGTGGATTATCATTTATGTAAGTAATCTTTTTAATGGCATTTGTTAAGTGCTTACTCTGTGCTACACACTGTACTAAATGCTGGGGTCGATACAAGATAATCCGGTTAGACACAGTCCCTGTCTCACATAGGGTTCACAGTCTCAATTCCCATTTTACGGATGAGGGAACTGAGGCCCAGAGAAGTGAAGTGACTTGCTCAAGGTCACATAGCACAAAGGTGACAGAGATGGGATCTGATAGTGCAGCCCTCTGAATGTAGCCAGGAGGGTGTAGTCAATTAGGATTGATATTTTTAAAAGTATTTTACATATTGACAAACCCTCATAAACTGTCACCTTTGGATGTGAATATGCCATAGATTAAAACCCCCAAGATGTTTAATCAGTGTATTTTGTCACTGTTTTAAATTATGTTTCTATCGTATTCAACATCATCAAGATCATCAGCATTCATCAGTATCAATATCATGCATTGAGCACAGGTACTGTACTAAACTCCACAGTCAGAAGTTAAAGAAGCAGCATGGCTTACTGATAGTGCACTGACCCGGGAGTTAGAATTACCTGGGTACTAATCCCAGTTCCACCACTTGTCTGCTGTGTTACCTTGGAAAAGTCACTTATCTTCTTCATGCCCCAGTTCCTTCGTCATTAAACGGGGTTAACGATTGTGAACCCCATGTGGGACATGGACTGTGTCCAAACCAACTAGCTTGTATCTACCCCAGTGCGTAGTACAGTGCCTAGCACGTTGTAAGCATTGTAAGCACTGTGAGCACAATAACATAAAAAAAGATCAAATGACCAAACAGGCACAGTTCCTTTTTTATGGCTTATATTTAATGTGAGAAAGATCCCACCCAAGCCAGGTAGCCCCATGCATCTTCCGCAACCATAGCTCCACCCCAAGAAAATCACAAGAAAATAATTATATATGAGCAACTAAGTACTCTGTTATTTTGGGCACTCAGAGGTAAGGGCAGGGCCAGGTTCAAAATTCTCTCCCTCTATCTAGGGAATCCACTTAAGGTAGCTCCTTAGTGACTCATGATAATTGCTCCAATGCCTCCCCTTGGCCTGAAGCTTCTGCGGAGCAGATATGTGATAAAATCTCCTGAATCTACCAATGTATTAACCTTCATGGAATCGAGGCTCCAGAAATAAAAATAAAATGAATAAATGAACTGTGTTTGTTAAGCACTTACCATGTGCCAAGCAATTGTACTAAGCTCTGGGGTAGGCACAAGGTAATCGAGTTGGATGCAGTACCTGTCCAACATAGGGCTTACAGTCTTAATCCACATTTAACAGATGAGAAAACTGAGGCACCG
Source organism: Tachyglossus aculeatus (assembly GCF_015852505.1). NCBI lineage: Eukaryota > Metazoa > Chordata > Mammalia > Monotremata > Tachyglossidae > Tachyglossus > Tachyglossus aculeatus. The sequence continues at coordinate 23,203,038 of NC_052084.1, read as the reverse complement.
AAATGTTAAGTGACTTGCCCAAGGTCACACAGAACACAAGTGGTGGAGCCGAGATTAGAACCCGGATCCTTCTGACTCTCAGACCCGGGCTCTATCTGCTAGAAAACACTGCTTCCTTTCACTCTCCTTCTACTAACCAGGACTCTTTGCTGTGGAACCTTTGAGAAGAACCGAGATATTCTGATGGCCCTGTTCACCCTCGTTTCCCTTCACAGTGGATTTCTGGGAAGAGATGGAAAGGGTATTTCACAGGACTTTTAATAATGATGGTATTTGTTAAGGGCTTACCATGTGTCAAACACTGCTTTAAGTGCCTGGGTAGAGTCAATCTAATCTGGTTTGACACTGTCCCTGCCCTACAAGGGTCTCACAGCTTCAATACTCATTTTATAGATGAGATAACTGACGCCCAGAGAAATGAAACGATTTGTGCAGGGTCACACAGCTGATAAGTGGCAGAGCTGAAATTAGAACCAAGATCATTCTGACTCCCAGGCCCTTACTCTATTGTTACAAACCAGTAGAGTCAGTTGGCGATGGGGACGGTTCATGACTCAGCTTCATCAACGGAATGAAGCACGATATTCAGTACCACAGTAAGAAAGCGTTTATTAACATACAGAAAAAACATTAATAGTAAGGGATCCTGCTTCTGGTAAGCCCTCAACCCAGGGACATTGAGAATTTCCAACTGCAGGATGATCAGTCCCATTTGGTGTTCAGGTCCTTAACAGGCCGTCCTGGCATGGGGCTCCTCCTGCCAGCCAAGAAGTCTCTCGGGCACGAGCCACCCCTGCCTTCCCTTCGGAGGACAGTGAGCAGCCAAGTATGGACCGAGACCAGTGCCGGCAACCCAGCAGAAGTTCCCCTCTGCCCAGGCTGTCTCCATTGCCCTTTCAGATAATAATAATAATATTAATGATGGCATTTGTTAAGTGCTTACAATGTGCGAAGCACTGTTCTAAGCACTGGGGGGGAATACAAGGTGATCAGGTTGTCCTACGTGGGGCTCCCAGTCTTAATCCCCATTTTACAGATGAGGTAACTGAGGCCCAGAGAAGTTAGGTGACTTGCCCAAAGTCACACAGCTGACAGGTGGCAGAGCTGGGATTAGAACCCATGACCTCTAGCTCCCAAGCCCGTGCTCTTTCCACTGAGCCACGCTGCAGGGAGCAGCAGCATCAGGCATTTCCCTTCAGCCTGTTTAATTAGCTTGTTGACCATTCTTCCGTGTAAATGGCCCTTATCTACCAATTACAGCACCATTGCCTCCTGCTCTTAGAAGACATCTTGCTCAGACCCCCGCAGGCGCATCGACATTTAGGTCTTTGAGGAGCCTATCTATCTGCCTCACCTGCGATCACAGGAAGCGGTATACCAAAGGGGATTATATTTAACTTGGTGTTTATGCAAGGTGCAAACTGCACACCTCATCTACCCACTAGGCCATTCTGCTTCCTTAGTCAGTCAGTCTTATTTATTGAGTGCTTACTGTGTGCAAGAGCACTATACTAAGTGCTCGGGAGAACACAATCTTACTCTATAATGGACACATTCCTTGCCCTCAGTGAGCTTATAGTCTGGAGGGGGAGACAGGTATTAATATAAAAAAATTACAGATATGTTCATAAGTGCTGGGGATCTGTAAGGGGAGTTGAATAAAAGGAGCAAGTCAAGGTGACGCAGAAGCAAGTGGGAGAAGAGGAAAGGAGGGCTTAGTCAGGGAAGGCCTCTTGGAGGAGATGTGCCTTCAATAATGCTTTGAAGGAGGAGAGAGTACTTGTCTGTTGGATATGAGGAGGAAGGTTATTACAGGCCAGAGGCAGGATGAAAGTGAGTGGTCAGCAATGAGATAGACGAGATGGAGGTACTGTGAGAAGGGTAACACTACAGAAGCAAAGTATGTAGGCTGGGTTATAGTAGGAGAATAGTAAGGTGAGGTGGGAAGGGGCAAGGCGATTGAGCATTTTAAAGCCTTTGGATGGGCAACCACTGGAGGTTCTTGAGGAGTGAGGAAATATGACCTAAATAATAACAACCATAATAATGATGATGATGATTATTATTATTGTGGTTTTTGTTAAGCACTTTCTATATGCCAGGCAGCGTACTAAGTGCTGGGTTGGATACAAGCCCCTCATGAGGCTCACAGTCTTCATCCCCATTTTACATCCCTAAGGTCACACAGCAGTCAGTTGGTGGAGCCCGGATTATGCTTTTGTAGAAAAATGATACGGGCAGTAGAGTGAAGTGTGGACTGGACTGTGAGGTGGCAGGGAGTTCAGCAAGGAGGCTGATACAGTAATCAAGGCGAGGTAAGATAAATGATTGGTTTAACATAGTAAGTTTGGAAGGAGAGGAAAGAGTGGTCCTTCAGGGAACCACCGGTGCAAGGACAGAAAACAGAATAGCGAATTGTTGGTATCACCCCTTCCTCTGACCCTCACAGTAGTTAGAGATTTCCATTCTAATGAATTTTCAAGGAAAAAGAAGCCATTTCCACAGTCCTTTTACTGCTACAGTACTTCCAACTCTTATCACCTAGGAAGAGCTTCTGGAGGACTTTCTTCATTCCATTCTGATGAAATTGTTTTTCTCACCCTTTCAGATAGAAAGAGGATGCCCAGGAAGCAATTTCTCACTAAGCCTTCATGGAGAAAGACCCTAACTCTATCACTCTAACCCTAGCCTTAACCTATCCCAAACTCCAATCCTGACCCTGCCCATAACGCACAGTCAGTTCCACTCATCCCCTCTTAAAAAAGGATTTTCTTCATTTCTCATAGAGTTAGGGATGGCTGCCACAAAATCCAATTTCCTCTAGGCTCTTGATCTGAGGGAATCTTCCATATCAGAAAGAAGAAGGGAAAACTCTAATGTAAGCTTTCACCTCTCCTCGTCCTCTTAAATGTAATGATCCAATAACTCCCCATGATTCAAAGTTGAAATTCTGAATGAAAATGCAATATGGGATTGTCTCAGCAATATCCAGGGGTCATTACCTTGCCCAGATGGGTGTGAATGGAGATTCCCCTTGCTCTTCTCTCCAAAATGCGAGTCAGAGGTTAACCTGGAATCAGTGGTGAAGGGTGGGGGTTGAGGGCTAAGGGTGCAAGTTCTGTGGGAGAATGGGAGGATTCTACAATTGAAACCACAGCAAACAGAAAAAGGGCCTCATTTTGGAAGGAAAATGCTGGATAAATTAGTTTGAATGTTGGGTCCAGATCTTGCTGAATTACACTGGGCACCTCACTTAATCCCTGGATATCCTTTTCTCTGGCTGTAGATTGTTCTAAGTGCTACACCTCTACTCCTAAATGACATCCCTTACCAGAAGGCTGCATCTCCAGGCCTACTTCATCTATTCCTTAGGAATCAGCCAATCAATCAATCGATCAATCATATTTATTGAGCTCTAACTGTGTGCTGAACACATTATTAAACACTTGGGAGAGTATAATAGAATTGGAAAACAGATTCCCTGCCCACAATAAGCTTTCTGTCTAGAGGACAAGCTGACGGTTCAGGGGGATGTTGCAGAAGGTCTCCATATGTCAGGTTGACATGATTTTCCCATGTTCCCATTGTGTACCAGTAACACAGAGCAAGACGATGGTTAGGATCCCAAAATATTTATTGAACTTGCCCTTTGTTGGGCTTGTCCTTCCAGGTTAATCCAAAACAAGTGGCTCCCACCACTCCTTCTCCCCCTGACTACTGCTGCCTCCCTGCAGGATGTATTATACATTGAAGGGACTAAGGGTGATGTCTGTAAATTGTTAGACCCGAACCAGGAAGTAACCACTGAAATGAGGAGGGAAGGAGAAATCGGAGTAGGGTGAGTCTGCGGCATCCAAGTTTGTCCATTCTTCTCTGTCCTAGTTACTCCACACTGAAGTGAAGGAGGCACCTTGGAAACTAAAGTAACTCTTTCAAGCCATTAAATCAATCAATCAGTCAATCGCATTTATTGAGTGCTTACTGTGTGCAGAGCACTGTACTAAGCGCTTGGGAAGTACAAGTTGGCAACATATAGAGACGGTCCCTACCCAACGGTGGGCTCACAGTCTAGAAGGGGGAGACAGAAAACAAAACAAAACATGTAGACAGGTGTCAAAATCGTCAGAACAAATAGAATTAAAGCTCTATGCACATCAACAAAATAAATAGAATAGTAATTATGTACAAGTAAAATAAATAGAGTAATAAATCTGTACAAATATATAACAGTGCTGTGGGGAGGTGAAGGAGGTAGGGCGAGGGGGATGGAGAGGATGAGAGGAAAAATGGAGCTCAGTCTGGAAAGGCCTCTTGGAGGAGGTGAGCTCTCAGTAGACCTTTGAAGGGAGGAAGAGAGCTTGGTGGATGTGTGGAGAAAGGGCATTCCAGGTCAGGGGAAGGACGTGGGCCGGGGGTCGATGGAGGGACGGGTGAGAATAAGGCACAGTGAGGAGGCAGAGGAGTAGAGGGTGCGGGCTTGGCTGTAGAAGGAGAGAAGTGAGGTGAGGTAGGAGGGGGCGAGGTGATGGAGAACCTTGAAGCCGAGAGTGAGAAGGTTTTGATGCGTAGGTTGACAGACAGCCACTGGAGATCATTGAGGAGGGGAGTAACATGCCCGGAGCGTTTCTGTACAAAGATAATCCGGGCAGCTGAGTGAAGTATAAACTGAAGTGGGGAGAGACAGAAGGATGGGAGATCAGAGAAGAGGCTGATGCAGTAACCCAGTCGAGATAGGATGGGAAATTGAACCAGCAAGGTAGCGGTTTGGATAGAGAGGAAAGGGCGGATCTTAGCAATATTGTGGAGGTTTGACCGGCAGGTTTTGGTGACGGATTGGATGTGTGGCGTGAAAGCGAGAGTGGATTTGGAACTGGATTAGAAGCCAGGGTCCTTCTGACTCCAAGTCCCGTGCTCAATCCTTTAGACCATGCTGCTTCTTGACATTCAAGATTCACTCAGTAGTGAAAAACTTAAGCTTAATGAATTCTTGTTTATCTGATTTATCTGTTAGTGAAATGCCTTGAATTTTTTTATCAGGAATGGGTAGCCAAGTAAAGTTGATTTTTTCTTTTAGGTTTGAAATATGGACAGAAACTCAGAAATTCATCTGTGTTGTAACAATACCATAGGTTAAAACACCCATTCATTAAGATTTCTAATAGATCACTTTGGTCACTGTTATTTTCATTATTTTTATGTACATTATTATTATCATTACCATCATCATTTTCATTGTTGCCATCAACATCAGCATTATGCATTGAGCGCAAATACTGTACTAAGGCCAAACCTAGCACAGCCCCTTTCTTTGGGTAATGGTGAATTTGGGGAAACCCCCAGCCAGTCTACACTAGTTCCACACTTATCCTTTAACCCCCATTTCCACCCCAAGAAATTCACAAGGAAATGACTATGTAGATGGGCATCATAGTGTGTTACTCAGCACTATGGTCCTTTATGATCTCAGCGGTCAGGGAACGGGTTTGGGATAGAAACTATTTTCTCGTCAGTTCTCTACCTAGAGACTCTATTCAGGACACCTCAGCTACTTATGATAATTGGCTTACTGGGTCCCCCAGGCCTTTAGCTTCTGTAGAGGCAACATGTGACAGTATCTCCACTGCCTCCCTCAAGGTATTGACCTTGAGGGAATCCAAGCTCCATCTAACAATACTCTTCTTCCACCTAAGCAGGGCTCTTTGTTGAAGAACCCCCAAGAGGAACCCAGAGATTTTAATGGCCTTGATCATCCCAGTTTCCCATCACACCAGGTTTCTGAACAGAAAGGAGAAGGGTGGAGGGCCTTTAGAAGTTGAACGGTGCAAAGATAGAAATGGTGTAGAGAATTGCAGATTTCAGTTTATCACTGTATGACTGACTTGATTGGAGCTTCTCCAGTTTTTGTGGATCTCCAAGGAAGAGAAATCCATCTCCACAGACCAGTGATCCCTACAGTGCTTCCTAATCTCACTACCTAGAAGATTATCTGGTGATGTTACCTCAATCTACCCTGTTGAAAATTGCATCTGACCCTTTCAGATAGAGAGAAAAGCCCCTGAGAGCAATTCCTTGCTCAGTCTCCATGGAGAAAAAACAGTCCTTCCCCTGTCTATAAAGCAAAGTCAGTTCCATCCTTCCTCATCTATCCAAGGATTCTCCTCACTTCTTAGAGAGAAATGGCTGTCACAAGATACAATATGCTTTGTTCCCTTGGTTCTCAGTGAATCTACCACATCAGGAGGAGGGAGACACTCTAATGTATGATTGATTCTCTCACCATTATCTGTAATTTTACAATCCAATCACTACCCATGACTCAAAGCTGGAACTCTGATTGCAGAGGTGGTATGGAGCAGTCCCAGCAACCTCCAGCTATCCTTATCCTGCCCACGTGGATGTGAATGGAGATTCCTCTTGCTCTTTCTCCAAAATGTGAGTCAGGGGCTAACTTGGGAAACTGGGAGAGGTTCTGTAGGAGGATGAGGGGAAAACAGAGCCAGGAGAAGGGTCACATTAAGGGAGGGTTATGCTGGGTAAATGGGTTAGAGTGTTGGATACAGGTCTTTCAGTATTACCTTGGGCATTATACTTAATCTCTGGGTCTCCCTTTCCCTGATTGTGGATTGTTCTAAGTGCTAAACTTCTGATCCTATATGAAAGTAGAAGATTCAGGATAGGATGGACAGAGTGCATTAAGAGATTTGGGAAACAGCCTCCATTATTGTTTGGATGAGTCTCTTTCAGACATGTTCCTAGAGGATCCTGGGAAATTGTGGGTTGCACTCCAGCTAAGAAAATTCATGCCTTACCCCTCATTAGGATGGACTGCAGAATGTTTCCGTCCCTTAAAAGACACAAGTTCAAGGATTCTTTCAATCGTAGTTATTGAACACTTACTGTGTGCCCTCCATATGTGTCTGTTAGCCCAACCTCTGTCTTCCCTGTACTCTTAGACTGGGTGTTTCTCAAGAGCCAGGGATCATGTCTAATTTTCACCTGTGCACTGTTTTCCAAGCAATTAATGCAGTGCTTTTGTACAAAGTACTTGCTTAATCGATCAATCAATTATGAATACTTACTGTGTTTAGAGCACTGTAGAGAAACAGCATGACCTAGTGGAGAGTGTACTAGTTTGGGAGTCAGAGGACTTAGGTTCTATTCCTGGCTCTGCCACCTGCCTGCTGTGTGACCTTATGCAACTCACTTCACTACTTTGTACCTCAGTTCCCTCATCTGCAAAATGAGGATTCAATACCTATTTTCCTTCCTACTTAGACTGTGAGCCCCACGTGGGACCTGATTATGTCATGACTATCTCGTACCTACCCTAGTGCTTAGCACATATAGTAAACACTTAACAAATACCACAATTATTACTATCATTGTTTGTGGAAGCAGCACAGCCTACTGAATAGAGCATGGGCCTGGAGACAGAACCAGCATGGATGGTGGGTAGAGCATAGGCCTGGAGTCAGAAGGACTTGGGTTCTAATCCTGGCTCTTCCAGTTGTCTGCTGTGTGACCTTGGGGAAGTCACTTAACTTCTCTGTGCCTCAGTTACCTCAACTGGGTCCAACCTGATTTGCTTGTATCCTCTCCAGTACTTAGAACAGTGCCTGGCACACAGTAAGTGAGTGAGCGAGTGGGTAATTGTGATGGAAATTAAAGTGCTTAAAAGGAACAGACCTAAGTGCATAAGTACTGCAGAAGAGAAAGCAAATAGAGAGAATGAAGGCTTAGGCAAGGAAGACTTCTAAGTGGAGATATGGTTTTGGTGAGGCTTAAAATTGAGGAGAGCGATGGGCTGCCATATTTGAAGGGGAAGGCAATTTCAATACAGAACGAGGATATGAGAAAGGGGTCGCCCGAGAGAAGGCGAGGTTGAGATACAGTAAATGGCGTTAGAGGAGTGAAGTGTGCAGGTTAGGTTGTAGGAGGAGATGAGTGAGTAGGAGGGGAAGAGCTGATTAAGTCCCTTAAAGAAGATAGTAAAGAGCTTCTGCTTGATACGGAAATGAAGGGCAACCCCTGGATGTTTTTGAGGAGAGAGATGCGGTCTAAGCATTTTTTGAGAAAAATAATCAAGCACAAAGTGAAGTATGGACTGGAGTGAGGAGAGACAGGAGTCAGGAAGGTCAGTGTAGAAGCTGACACGGTAGTCCAAGTGGGAAGTGATAAGTGTTTGGGTCAGCTTATCAGCAATTTGGTTGGAGAGGAAAGAATGGATTCTAGAAATGTTGTGAAAGTAAAACCAATAGGATTTGCAGATAGACTGAATACGTGGGTTGAATGAGAGAGATGAAGCATGGATAATGCAGAGGTTATGAGCTTGTGAGACAGGGAGGACAGTGGAGTTGTCTATAGTTATGGGAAAGTCTCAGAGTGGACAGGGTTTGGTAAGAAGATGGGGAATTCTGTTTTGAACATGTTAAGTTTTAGGGTACTGGTAGGCTATTCATGAACAGATGTTCTGAAGGCAGTAGGAAATGCAAGACTTTAGAGGAGGGTGGTCTGGACAGGAGATCCAGATTTGGACATCATCTGCCTAGAGATGGTAGTTGAAGCCATGAAAGCGAATGAGTTCTCTGAGGGACCTGGGGTGGATGAGAATAGAAGGGGATCCAGAACTGAGCCATAATGGACTTCCACAGTTAAGGGGTGGGAGGCAGAGAAAAAGCCGGTGAAAGACACTGACAACGTGTGGCTAGAGAGATAGTAGCAAAACCAGGAAAGAGCAATGTCTGTGATAAATTCTACCACAACTACTATTGTAAAATAAATCGGGTCCCAAATCTTCCTTTGGTTCCCCCTCTCCAAAGACTGACCTTCCAGAATCAATCAATCAATGTTATTTATTGAGTATTTAGTATGTGCAGAGCACTGTACTAAATGCTTGGGAGAGTACAATACAACAGAATTAGTAGACAGGTTCCCTGTTCATAACAAACTTCCAGCCTACGGGAGAGACAGACATCAGCATGAATAAATAATTTAAAGATGTACACATAAGTGCTTTGGGGCTGGGGGTGGGGTGAATATCAAATGTCCAAAGGTCACAGATCAAAGTGCATAGATGACACAGAAGGGAGAGTGAGCCAGAAAAAGAGGGCTTAATCAAGGAAGGCCACTTGGAGAAGATGGAGTTTCTCCAAGTTTTTTTGATAATAATGTTTTGAAGGTGGAGAGAGTGGTGGTCTGGCATAAATGGAGGGGGAGATAGTTTCAGGTAAGTGGAAGGTATTGAAAAGGGGTTGATGATGAGATAGATGATATCTCAGGTGCAATGAGTAAGCTGGTGCTATAGGAGCAGAGTATGCAGGCTGGGTTGTACTAGGAGATTTGTGAGGTGAGGTGGGAGGGGTATGATGACTGAGCCCTATAAAGCCTATGGTAAGGGTTTTCTGCTTGTTGTGGAGGTGGATGGGCAGCCATTGGGGTTTCTTCAGGAGTGGGGTGTTAAGGACTGAACGTTTTTGTAGAGAGGCAGCGTGGCTTAGTGGAATAAGCATGGGCTTGGGAATCAATGTGGATTCTAATCCCAGCTCTGCCACTTATCTGCTGTGTGACCTTGGGCAAGCCACTTAACTTTTCTCTGCCTCAGGTTACCTCATCTGTAAAAGGGGAATGGGGAGTGAAGACTGTGAGCTTCACATGGGACAACCTGATTACCTTGCATCAACCCCAGCGCTTAGAACAGTGCTTGGCACATACTAAGTGCTTAACAAATACCATAATTATTAAAATTATTACTACTATGATAAATGACACAGGCAGCAGAGTGAAGTATGGATTAGTACAGTGCTCTGCACATAGTAAGCGCTCAATAAATACGATTGATGATTAGGGTGGTGAGAGATAGGAGGCTGAGAGGTCAGTAAGGAGGCAGATATCACAGTCAAGGTGGGACAGGATAAGTTATTGGATCAGCATGGTAGCAGTTTGGATGGAGAGAAAAGGACAGATTTTAGCAATATTGTGAAGGTAGAACTGACAGGATTTGGTGACAGACTGTGATGGAATGCGAGAGACGATTCGTGGACAAAGCTAGTGTTGTGGATTTGTGAGATAGGGAAGATAGTGGTGTTGTCTACAGTAATGGAAAAAGCAGAGGGAGGACAGGGTTTGGGTGGGAAGTTAACATGTTCAGTTTTGGACACGTTTAATTTGAGGTTTCAGTAGGACAACCAAGTAGATATGTCTTGTAGATATGTCTGATATGTATGATATGTCCGAACGCTGCTGGTGAAAGTCTAAACACCATGCCAACCTAGTTCACTTCAGGTTTATCCTTTCCTGCCTTAACTAAGCCCTCTCCTCTGCCAGACAAAACTATTTCTCCTCCCTTATTGACACCCATGCCCATCATCCCCGTCAGCTCTTCCGTACATTCAACTCCCTTCTCAGCCCCCTGGTTCCTCCCCCTCCTCCTTCACTCACCCCCAACGATCTGGCCTCCTACTTCATTAATAAAATTAAATCCATCAGGTCTGACCTCCCCAAAGTCACTCCTCCCCCCCTTCTCCAACCCTCCGGCTCTCAACACTCTCTGCTACTCTCCCATCCTTCCCAGCAGTATCCTCAGAGGAGCTTTCCTCCCTCCTCTCAAGTGCTACTCCGGCCACCTGTGCTTCTGACCACATTCCCTCTCATCTCATGAAATCTCTCGCTCCGTCCCTTCTCCCCTCCTTAACTTCCATCTTCAACCGCTCACTCTCGACTGGTTCCTTTCCCTCTACCTTCAAACATGCCCATGTCATCGCCCATGCCAATGAGCCTTGTCGCACAATCCTTCTTCACCCCAAATATGGCCAATGGAAGAGAAGAGGATGAGGAAGTAACAAGGTGTATCTGGGTAGGGGACTCCACAAACTCTCGGTAGTAGATTGGAAGTATATCATACTGATGTGGTGTGGCATTTGTGCCTAGAGTCAGGGATGCCCACTCTGTCAGGCTCTGTGTGGTGCTGAGTGACCAATCGGACCTCCTCACTGGAGCTAGCAGAAATGAGTATTCCCCCTTGGGAACTTGACCCCTGAATGACTGTGAAAGTTATGTTGGGATAGTTTAATGGTAGCCCGGGGTGACTGTGAAAGGTGGCCCATGTTGAGAGGATTTGAAAGGTAGTCATTTGAGGTTATTTTAAAGATAGTTTGGAGTTATTTGAAGGAAGCCCATTTGGAGTGTTTTGAAAGGTAGTCCAAAGAAGTCCAGGTTGGCATGATTTTCCCGTGTTCCCATTGGTTACTAGTGACATTGAACAAGACATGGTTAGGATCCCAAAATATTTACTGAACTCATCCTTTGGAGGGCTTGTTCTTTCAAGTTAATCCAACACAAGTGGCTCCCACCATTCCTCCTCCCCCGACTACTGCTACCTCCCTGCAGGATGTGTTATAGCTCCCTCAGGTCAGACACAATCCCTACAGTCAGAATTCCAGCCAAGATACTTTGAAAATGCAATAATCAAGGAATCATATGTTATAACAAACACTTTTGTGATGTCAACAAGTTTGTTAGACCTGGATAAGTAACTAGACATTGAAATATGGAGGGGAGAAGGAGTTGGAGTAGGGTGAGGCTGAGATGTCAATTCCTCAATGAGCCGAAAATGACCCCTTGGAAACTGCAGTAACCCTTTCAGGTCATTCAAAGGCCATTAGAGATTTAGCCTCCTACTAGCAGAAGAGAAAGATACTGCAGCTTCCCAGGTAGTGTGAAACCAAGGAAGAATCTGTCTCCTGGTTCTTGTATTAAAGAAAGGAAATAAGTAGCATTGGTTGCTATTTCTATAATTCAGAGATATCTCAGATCATGTATTTGTGAGAAGCGAGTTCTAAAATTCTAAAGTGTGGTGATTTATTTACCTCTGCTTTATGCAGCTTTGCATAGACTAATTTCCACTGATCCTAGGAAGAATTAGGCCCAAGAACACCTTTTAAAATATTATGGCGAGACAAATAAAAAATTATTACAAATGTAGCTGTTTGTCCTTCTTCAATCAATTCCTCAATAGTACAAACCTACCATTCACTGAGAGCAAAGTATTATACAAAGTGCTTAGGAGAGTATAATAACTTTAGAAGACATAGTCTATGCCCTCCAAACAACAAACAACTAAAGGTGATATTGTATCTGTCTATATAGATCATTGAATGATATCCTGTCCCCTTCAAAGTTTGATAGGGCACTTTTCTGGTCTCTAGCCATTTGGCAGAAGGGTTTTGCCCTCAAGTGGAACATTTTGGACACCAAAGTGCTAATGACTAGAGACAGCATTCAAAACTTATTCGGCACCCAACATTTTTCTAGGTCACAAAAGGTCTAGGCCTTCATCTATTTCCTCATCATTTTTCCCACCTACTTCCATATTCAAAGCCACCTGCTTTTGGTGAATCTCATCTCCCTCAGGCCAGACACAATCCCTACAGACAGAATTCCAGCTAAGATATTAGGAAAATTCAATCAATCATCAAGGAATCATACACGTAATTAGACTATCTGGAGTCCTGTTTCCATTCATCATTCTACCTAATTATTATTGCAGCCACTGCCTTCTTTTATTTTACAGTAGGCAACTTCCCAGTGTCCCCTCTTTATCCCCAGGAGTTTTCCTTCATAGTGTACAACTGACATTTGGGAGATATTGTACCTCAGAGATGAATTTGCAAAGATTCATTGAAGAGACACACAATAGATTGCTAGAAGGAAAAAGTAGGTATGTTGGATGGTTCAACATGACCACTAGGAGATGACAAAGGATGTAGTCATCTCACTGTGCCTTCCAGCAATCTGTTGTCTCCTGTTCAGTCCAGAAATCTGGGTGGAACGGGCCACGTTAAAAGTAGGAGGAGTAATAATATATATTAAACAAAGGGTCTAAGTTCTGAAACAAGTGCTGGGAAATAAATACATGGAAGAATTATGTACAGTCCCTCACCCTGAAAACCTCACAGTCTAAAAAAAGTAAGGAGGGAAGAGAGGGTTTTCATGGCAGACACTTTAAAGAAACACAAACAAAAAGACAAAGATGATGACAATCAATCAATCACTGGCATTTATTGGGTGCTTACTTTACGCTGAGCACTGTACTAAGCGCTTGGGAGCATACAATACAAAATAAGCAGACATGTTAAATGAGTAATTTATAATATAAAACAAAGATACATAGGTGAGTGCTGAAGGGTTGAAGTTGGGGCAATATCAAATTTCCAGAGGTCACAGACCAGTTACTTTTCCATATTCTAATTTTTCTTCTCAGGGTTTTGTTTTTCATTTGTCTTCATGACCTTCAGTCTGGACGTTTCTAAGCATTCCAGTATGTAATCTCCCATTACAACCCAGCTAGAATGCTTCATTCTTTTCAACTGACCCTGTTGACTATGCTTCCTTCCCAGTAACTCAATCATATATTTGAGTGTTTACTGTGTGCAGAGCACTGTATTAAGCACTTGGGAAAATACAACATAACAGAGGTGGTAGACACATTCCCTGATCACAACTGAGAAACACCATGGCCTAGTGGATAGAGCATGGCCCTGGGAGCCAGAAGGACCTGGTTTCTAATCCCAACACTGCCACTATCCACTATGTGACCCTGGGCAACTCAATTCTCTTTACTCAGTTATTTCATCTGTAAAATGAGGATAAGACTGTCACCCAAATGTGGAACATGGACTTTGCCCAATCTTCTTAGCTTCTACCTATCCTAGTGCTTAGTACACTACCTGGCACATAGTAAGCACTAAACTGATACCATTACAAATGAGTTTACAATCTAGAGGGGGAGACATAGATCCATATCTGTAATTTATTTATTTACATTAATGTATGTGTTGTGGGACTGAGGGATGAGTGAATAAGGTGTTCAAATCAAGGTACAAGGGCAACGCAGAAGGGAGTGGGAGAAGAGGAAATGAAGGACTAGTCGGAAAAGGCCTCTTGGTGGAGGTGTGCCTTTGAAAATGTTTGAAGGTGGAGAGAGTGATATATGTATGTCAATATGTCATATGTCAATATGTCATATTTGACAGACAGGACATGGTTGAGAAATGGGTAATGAGATGGCCAAGATAGAGATACAGTGAGTAGGTTGACACTATTAATTCATTCATTCAATCGTATTTGTTGAGCGTTTACCATATGCAAAGCACTGTAATAAGAGCTTGGAAAGTACAATTCAGCAACAGAGGAATGAAGTCTGTAGGCTGGGTTGTAGTGGGAAATCAGGGAGGTAAGGTAAGAGGCGGCAAATGGATTGAATGTTTTAAAGGCAAAGGTTAAGGAGTTTCTCTTTGATGTGGAGATAGATGAGCAAGTATTGGTGATTCTTGAGGAGTGGGGAAACGTGGACTGAAAGATTTTGTAGAGAAATGTAGAAAATGCCGAAACACGTTTTGTAGAACATGGAAGGAGCAGGAGGATTTCAGGTTCCACACAGGTCAGATCAACAGTCATAGAAGTCACAGTGGTAACCTTCCCAATATCCCTTCTGGGTTCTTCCCAGAGAGAAGCAGGGATCAGTGGGAAAACCTCATGTCATGGGGATGAGGCAGTGCCCCATGGTGAAGTTAGGCCCCAGGGGTTCAATTCAAATGGAGCGGTGGATGGATGATATGGTTCAGTATGACGTTGCTTATGTTCTTGTACGAAATCCTGTGTGATTCTGTAACAAACTTACCTTGACCACGGTATCCTCTGCCCTCACTCTCACATACATACACACACTGACACAAGAGCATGCATTCTATCACCAACTCTTGAACAATTATCCTGGATTGGATTGTTTATTTTGCTTTTCTGAGGAAGGTATTAAACAAAAAGAGAATGAGGGAAGAAAAAGCTCACTGACATCTGGAAAATGGGAACATGAATCCCATCCCATCCTGGGATTTCATTATAATTGTGATGAGTTTGGGGTTAGGATCTTACTGATTCCGTGAATCATGTGGGCTCCACCCTTTCCACTTTTTCTGGAACCTAATCACCAATGTCTCATTTTCTCTTGGCAGTGATGGATGATGGAGGTGACCAACGGCAGCTCTGGAGGAGACTTCATCTTTATGGGCTTCTCTGACCAGCCCCAACTAGAGATGGTCCTATTTGTGCTTATCTTGATTTCCTACCTCCTAACCCTTCTAGGCAACACAACCATTGTTGTAGTGACCCACCTAGACCCCAACCTCCACACACCAATGTACTTCTTCCTCTCCCATCTCTCCCTTGTTGACCTCTGTTTCACCACCAGTGTTATCCCCCAGTTATTATGGAACCTCTGGGGACCATATAAGACCATCACAGTTATAGGCTGTGCAGTCCAACTCGCCGTTGGCCTGGCTCTGGGCTCAACTGAGTGTGTTCTCCTCACAATCATGGCCTTTGACCGCTATGCTGCCATCTGTCGGCCCCTCCACTACATGACCGTCATGCACCCACGGCTCTGTCAAGGCCTGGCAGCCATGGCGTGGCTGAGTGGCATGGGCAACAGTGCAATCCAGAGCACCATCACGCTCCGCCTGCCCCGATGTGGCAACCGGCATATTCCTAACTTTGCTTGTGAGGTGCCCACCATGATCAAACTGGCATGTGTGGCTATCCGAGTCAATAAGGTAGTGCTTTTCATTGCCACCTTGATCCTGGCCCTTCTGCCCATTGCTCTGATTGTGGTCTCCTACGGGTTCATTGCCAGAACTGCACTAAGGATCAAGTCAGCCCATGCCTGGCGAAAATCCCTGGGCACCTGTGGGTCCCATCTGCTGGTGGTGACTCTTTTCTTTGGTATGACCTCGGTCATCTACATCCATCCCAACAGCTCCTTCTCCAAGAGTTCAGGAAAGTTCCTGACCCTCTTCTACACAGTGATCACCCCCACGCTCAACCCACTCATCTATACCCTGAGGAACAAGGACATGATAGGAGCACTCAGAAGGCTTTTGGGAAAAGACCAAAGTTCAGGAAAGACCTGAAATCTTGAATAAAATTGTTCTAGAGTCCTAGAGAAGGACTATGAAAGGTAGAAGCCTTTGATGTTACCAGAGTTTTCAGCTCTAAATCCAGGACAAAAGAGCCCAGTAGTAACTTTAGGAGTGCCTGGACCCCAGACAGCTTCTCCTAGTCCTGAATCAATAAATCAATCAATTAATCAATCATATTTATTGAGCGCTTACTGTGTGCAGAGAACTGTACTAAGCGCTTGGGAAGTACAAGTTGGCAACATATAGAGACAGTACCTACCCAACAGTGGGCTCACAGTCTAAAAGGGGGAGACAGAGAACAAAACCAAACATACTAACAAAATAAAATAAATAGAATAGATATGTACAAGTAAAATAAATAAATAAATAAATAAATGGAGTAATAAATATATACAAACACATATACATATATACAGGTGCTGTGGGGAAGGGAAGGAGGTAAGATGCAGGGTATGGAGAGGGGGATGAGGGGGAGAGGAAGGAAGGGGCTCAGTCTGGGAAGGCCTCCTGGAGGAGGTGAGCTCTCACTAGGGCCTTGAAGGGAGGAAGAGAGCTAGTTTGGCGGATGGGCAGAGGGAGGGCATTCCAGGCCCGGGGGATGACGTGGGCCGGGGGTCGATGGCGGGACAGTCGAGAACGAGGCACGGTGAGGAAATTAGCGGCACAGGAGCGGAGGGTGCGGGGTGGGCTGTAGAAGGAGAGAAGGGAGGTGAGGTAGGAGGGGGCGAGGTGATGGAGAGCCTTGAAACCCAGGGTGAGGAGTTTCTACCTGATGCGCAGATTGATTGGTAGCCACTGGAGATTTTTGAGGAGGGGAGTAACATGCCCAGAGCGTTTCTGGACAAAGACAAGCCGGGCAGCAGCATGAAGTATGGATTGAAGTTGGGAGAGACACGAGGATGGGAGATAAGAGAGAAGGCTGATGCAGTGCTGATGCCTGAAGCACTTCATATTTCTCATTCTTCAACTGAAAGTTTGGGGGCATCCTATTCATTGCCCCACCATGTCCCTGCACCTTTCTTGTTGCCACCACTCTGCGGTTGAAGTCCAGGGGTCTCCCCCAAATCCCTGATCCAGAGATCATCAGGAACTAACCTACTATCCCACTCCCAGGGCTGGCCTCAAGAAGCTCAAATAAAAAGTGCTCCCGCCTGCAAGTGCTCCCGTCTGCAGCTTCTCATGTGTCTCGCTGGCACCTGAAGCTTCTCTTCCAGTCCCTAAAGGAGTCAGGCATCAAGACCTGGGTTAGTTACAATACTTAATATATTCTTAATAGCATAACAACCAAAACGAC
The DNA here is from genome assembly GCF_015852505.1 of Tachyglossus aculeatus. Taxonomy (NCBI): domain Eukaryota; kingdom Metazoa; phylum Chordata; class Mammalia; order Monotremata; family Tachyglossidae; genus Tachyglossus; species Tachyglossus aculeatus. The sequence goes on along the minus strand of NC_052084.1, from coordinate 23,185,773 downwards.
TCTAGGGAAGCAACATGGCTTATTGGAAAGAACATGGGCCTGGGGGTCAGAAGAGCTGGGTTATAATCCCAGGTCCTCCACTTGTCTGCTAAGTGGAGGAGTTACCTTGGGTAAATCACTTAACTTCTCTGTGACTCAGTTAACTCATCTTTAAAATGGGGATTAAGACCGTGAGCCCCGTGTGGGACAGAGATTGTCTCAAAACTGACGATCTTGCATATACCCCAGCACTTAGCTCAGTGACTGGAACATAGCAAGCACTTAACAAATGTATCTAATACTATCTCCGTCCTCCCCCACAACCTTCCCTCTATGAATCAAGACCCCATGCAGGTATTTGGGCCTGTAGGTATTTGGGCCTCACATTCTTCTCCCCTTCAGGAATAGGACCCTCGGTCCTCTAGAATCATAGACGCTGGACTCCAAGCATACAGGGATCCATTCTGATCCCTCCCTGTGCAATGATTGCATCCAAGGTCCACAGCACAAGCTCTCCCCATGTCCTGCTCTCCCAAACCCGCAGCTCACTTCTACTTACTGCATTATGGCTGCATTATGGTTGGGGGCCATTTTCCCCCAACATGAAATTTCTATTTCCTCCCCAATTCTTCTCTCTGATTGGTTTTCCAACATTTTAGGGAAGAACACCAAGGAGTGGCTTTCCTGGCTTCCTCTTCCCTGTCCTAAGCATGGGGGCCTGTGGAAGTGGTCGGCAAATAGGCACAACAGACAACTACGGCAAAATAAATTTCCAGCCCAAGATCAAATAAAAAAACACCAGCGGACACCCACCCAATGATTCTAAAGCTTTGTATCCAGAATTTACACTTATTATGTTCTGTAATCACAGTATATATTACAGAATCTTTTCTAATAAATTTTCTCACCTTCACTACAATCACAGTAAACTTTGGCCAGGTTATTTCACATCAACATTCTGTAAAAATGTAAATATCTACATGAAAATCTCAAAATCCTATATAAGGATATCCAGAAGATAGGCCAAATAAACAGATAAGAAAAGGGCGGCAGCATAATCCAGTGGAAAGCATCGTGAATGGGAACCAAGAAGACCCAAGCTCAAAACCCCAGCTCTGTCTCTGGCCTACTGTGAGATCTTGGGCAAGTCATAACCCCTCGGGCCCTCCATTTCTTCGTCTGTGAAATGAGGATAAGCTAGATTGTGAATCCTGTGTAGGACAGGGACTGTGATGGACCTCATACACGTTTGCTTAGCACATAGTAAGTATTCAATAAATGCTACTATGATCAATATTTTAGTGAAATACTATCCATAGGGACAACAATTACTTATATTTTGTGTCTTAATTACTGGTGATTCAATGAATGTACTCAAATTTTGATAAAGTGAAAGAATCAGTTCACCTGATTGTATATTCAAAGAATCCTTAGCCAGTGAATTAAAATAATTGGAATTTTACCATAATTTGTTCGTTCAAGATACTTCCAGTAGTAGGTAGAGTGGTTTCCTAATAGTTTGACCCAAATGATTATTAAACCACTGGGGATTTGTCACACACTGCCTTCTGAGTGGTTACAACCATGACCAGTGGGTAGGTCTTGGAGCTGCAGAGATTTTGTCTTAGTCATAGAATTCTTTAAATAATAATAATAATAATGGTATTTGTTAAGTGCTTACTATGTGCCTACGTGCCAAGCACTGTTCTAAACTCTGGGTTAGATACAAGGTAATCAGGTTGTCCCACGTGGGTCTCACAATCTTAATCCCCATTTTACAGATTCGGTAACTGAGGCCCAGAGAAGTTAAATGACTTGCCCAGAGTCGCATCGTTGACAAGTGGCAGAGCCACAATTAGAACCCACGATCTCTGACTTCCAAGCCCGTGCTCTTGCCACTAAGCCAAGCTATTCTACTCTACTTTATATTTCCCCTTGCCCAACTGCAGACTGCAGACTCTACATCCCTGTCATCCCATAAAACGTCATGCCCTGCAGTCAAACACGTTAAAGGTCTGGCTTAAATAAGGTAATCAGGGCTGTCACAGTCCCTGTCTTATAGAAGGCTGATGGGTAAATTTAGAAACTCTTGCACGTTAAGTATAGGCTTCGATTTGGCAACGGCTAGACCGACCTGTCTGCTGGGCGACCTCGACTGGGCTTGACAGATAACCACTTGCAAAACAAAGGAGAAGAAAAATAATTTATCTCTGTACTCTGGAAACGGGCCATTTCCCACAGTACAGAAACATCTTTAATAAACACATCTTCCCAAGGTGACCGGGAACTTGTGCAATTGGTAAAATACCTTCTTGGTTTGCAAAGGGTTTATTAAGGCTCGTACATTGGAGCTAACTCGGAATCTCCCCCACGGAGAGGATGCTCTGCCTGGGATCCTCCCGTTTGGGACCCTGAAAGCTGAATCCGGGATTCCCCAGCATGAAACTTCAGGAGTTGGTGTTCCCCCGAATTGGTGATGTAACCCCTTTTTGTGTGTGTTTGTTTTACCCTTTTTTTGTATTTGTTTTCTTCTTTTGTATTCCCTTCCTTCTATTAAAATTGTCCTTCTATTAAAATTGTAACGATACACCTATATTGCTATGTGTCTGCACTTCTTTCTCTGAAAAAAAGGGGACTTGTAGTCGCGGGTCTGAACCTTATTCGTTGGTTAACTGAAGAAATATTTCGTTAACCTAACATTTTGGCGTAGTCGGCCAGGAGCCGCGATACATCATGCCCTTTTTCAAGAAAGTAATGCAAACGCCACCGGAGGAGGATATCCCAGGATGGGAGAGTATGCCGTACTGTTCCCTCGCTAAGGCCTGGGCTAAAGGAATAGGATTGTGTGAAGATTGGAAGGGACGAGTAAGAAATGCTGAACCTTTGCAATTAACTAAGTGCTTGCAACGTATTTCTGTAGAAAAAGGAAAAGAGATGACAGGAGTCTGTAGAAGAGGGTGAGCTTTGTTAACTGCTTATCGAAAAATGCTTGAATTAAAAACTGAAGCTATTGAAGATAAGTTGGCCTTGGAAAAAGAGCTGACGGAGTTACAGAGTAGAATGTCAGTGTTGCCGTGTTAAAATTTTATATTAGGTGATCAAGTGCGAAACTATCATACGGTGGCAGAGAAAGCTGCAGTCAGAGTGGCGGGGTTTAAATATAGGAAAAGGAAGGGAAAGGTCAATAAGCGAAAGGTGCATTCGGTCATCGCCTCCGCTACGGCGGATAGGGACCCAGATAGATATCGGATAGATAACAGGAACTGTTGATTTCATGGATGGTGCGCATGAGTGATAGCGGGGCAGGAGGAATTTGGGTGGATGCAGAAGACTGTATGAAGTTCGTTCCTATCAGTTTTAATTCAAATGTGCAGCAGGATCTTAGATAACATGCCACGGTTGCTCATGCTAACGGGAGTGGTAATACTACCCTGCTAGCGTTGGTAGCGGAAGGGTGTCAGAAACAATACCCCACTGACTTAATGTGGCCTCGGGGGGACCGGCCCTAGTATTCCCTGAGGGACGGAATCCAACGATTAAAGGAGGAGGTGATGAAGACTGCTATAATGTTAGGAGAGGCTGACTCTTACCACCTCTGTCCGGTATCAGCGCCACAGAGGAATATTTTAGTCAAAACGGCACCACTCGCGTACAAAAATGTAATTATGACTTTACTGTTCAGTGAGTCTGGGAAGCCTCTATCAGAAGTATTAGATAAAATGTCTCAGGAGATATGGGAGAATGGGATCGCCAGAAGAAACTACCCAAAGGGGTGTGGTACAATCGTGACCATGGGCGGAATGACACTCGAGGAAATAACCGTATCTCTAGAAAGGACTTGTTCACTGCCCTGTTAAAGGCAGGGGTAAAGAAGGAAACCATAGACGGTATTCCTACGTTCGAGTTGTATCAGATGTATAAAAAACAGAATCTGTCTGAGAGGAAGGAATCCAGAAAGATAGACGCAGAAAAGGAGCCAGAACCTTGGGACTACCCGCTGGTGTCCCTGCCGGCTCCGAATGCCACACTACACCTCTCCCTTGAACCTTTCAAAGGGGAATAGGGGAATGACCAAGCCCCGGTACGGGTTCAGGAGGTACGTTAGCGGGACTACAGGCCCTCTTGCTCCCAGCCGAGGTGGCCGTCGTGCATGTGCATGCCCACACCCGAGGAACTGATTCCCCGAGTTTGGGCAATCGCTGAACCGACGAGGCCTCTCGTTGCGCAGCTTGGCATGCCCCTCTTTATGTGTAGCTCCTGTTATGTCCCTGGCCCCCACGTCTATGCCTGGCACTCTGTTGCCCTTCCTGATTACTGGTAATGAAAGAGCTGAGTGGCCTCGGCAATATGAGGCGCTGGAATGGGACGGACGTTTTTGGGTCCCTGATGGATGCCCTATTTTGCCCGCTGCTGCACTGCGACCAGTTTGTCTGGGTCTTCACCAGGAGACTCACTTTGGTGCAGATGCCTTGGCAGCCACGGTTCTCCGAGTTTGGTTTGCCCCAGATATCCATCCTGTTGCCAAACGGGTTACAGCCAGTTGTGCTACTTCCTAGAGTTTCAATGCTCACCCTGGTCTTCGGGTTCCCGTGCAGGGACGCCCTTGGGTCTATTCCCCGTTTGAGGGTTTGCAGGTTGATTTTGTGACACTTCCAAGGGCTGGTCATTTCCGATATTTATTGGTTATTGTTGATTACCTGACTGGTTGGATTGAGGCTTTCCCTTCCTCCCGAGCAACCGCTCTTACGGTAGTGAAACGTCTCTTGCGGGAAGTCATTCCCCAGTTTGAGCCACCTGCTGTTATTGATTCTGATCAGGGATCACATTTTACTGAGTCTGTTCTATCTGAAATTTATCGATCACTTGGAATTGAGTGTTCTTTACATGCACCATACCATCCCCAGAGTTCAGGGAAAGTGGAACATGCCAATTGTTAGTTGAAGCAACTTTTGGGAAAACTTTGTATGGAAACTCATGTCAAGTGGCCGGAGGTCCTGCCCCCTGCCCTTTAACGCCTATGTTGTAGCCCCCGGGCTCCTTTAAATGTATCACCTTATGAGATGCTGTTTGGTCTTCCTCCGTATTGGGGAAATCTCTCAGATCCACGACCTCCTCTAACCCTACAAGTGGGTGATGATGGCCTGCGAGCCTATGTTTTGTCTTTCCAGGTAACTCTAGTTGAGCTGCAGGCTGCTGGAATCCCCCGTCAGCGCACCCCTCTCACCGATCATCTGCATCCGTTCGCCGCTGGAGATTGGGTTTGGGTTAAGCGAATGGTCGGCAATGCTTTACATAAGCCATCCTGGGAGGGGCCCCACCAGATTCTCTTGTCTTCCTTTTCTGCAGCTTGTGTTGCTGAGCGCCCCTCATGGATCCACCACTCCCAAGTGAAGCCAGCCGTTTTTGATGCTTTGTCTCCTGATTGTACTCCCCCATTGGTTTCTGCTGACTCTCAGGATTCTGGGCCACCCGCTGTCCCAGCTTTATGGCTGTGTCGAACTTCTACCGGATGGGCCTACGTCCTGTGAGATTTTGTCTGGTGGCTTATTTGTGTGTCTTGCTGCTGGCTAGTTTTGGTGTGTGCCTTTGGGAAGGACAGACTGCTTGATGTTGTTGCCCCCAGCGTCCCTCCTGAGGATTTGGGTTACCCTTTAGCTGTAGCATTTGGCCTTTGGTTTCTGTTCCTTCTTTGCTTTTGTGTGCTGTGATTTTCAGCTCCTGACGGCCTGCCTCTGACGTGCTTCATCTACCCGGATGCTTCTGCAAACCCTGACCATACCCCAGTCCAAGGCCGAGGTCATGGACATGCAGTGCCACCTGGACGCTGCATTTCGCTGAGGAGTGGGACTGTTGTGTGTGTAAAGCTATGTCTGGATTTCTCTACCCTGTCCTATGCTTTAGGTGCCGGCTTTGCGGAAGACCTTTGTTATCCCGAGGAGGGTTGTATGTGATCCTCCCGGAGGCCGTGGGCCTCGGAAGGATCAAAGGGGGGATTGTTGTTCACAACGGACTTAACATGACTGTGCAAACTGAGAACCACATAAATATTACATGCTGTATGTATAACGACTCTATAATGCTACCTTCTCCTTCTCCCCGAGACGTTATCTTTGCCTTAATATGTGAATATAGCAAGAGTAACAGTAACAGCACTGTTACCCAATACCAGGGCTCTAACTTTACTATTAGTGTGAACCGTGCCACCACATTGTTTTGTTTTAACACCACCACCATAACTAATAGGACTTGATGGGTAGAGTACATTAGGTTATTGACCAATATTACCCCCATTTCACAAGAATTAATTATCGTTCGAGTACCTGGAAGTTGTCAGAATGTGACATTTAACACCCAGAAAAACTTGCTACATTTTAACATAACTTTTCCCTCCTGGAAACCTTGTAACAGGCGGAGGAGATCATGGTTTGATACTCTCCTTGGAGGGGCAGGAACAGGTTTAGGTATAGTAAATTCGGTAGACCTTGAGACCCTGGCCAACAGACTGCGCCGTGCTGGCCATGATGCCCCTCAGGCTCTCACAATAAATGCTCAATGGTTACCCACAACGATCCTGCCCCACCAACGTACCTTAAACTTCCAAGGACAATTTCTACAGTTGTTTAATGCTGCAACGTTAGCTTCTCTCAACATAGACACTGATTTTTCTAAGCTATTTAATTGGACAAGGTGTTCATTGGAGAATATCTATAGCTTGGTACAAAAAGAATGGGTTCAAAGAACGTTATTGGCTGGAACCCCGGATATTTGAAGACAAATTCTTTCTCGTTACATTCCTCAAGATAACTGGATATCCAATAGAATTGTGATGCAATGTACTGACGATATATGTACAGGAACAATTACTCACTTTAAGGTTAGCTCTGTTATGATCATGTGTAATTATCATGTCATTCCTTTTGTCTTGTCTTCGTATTTCGTTTTGCCCTAATTGAATGGTGAATAATTAGACCAATGTAACAATTCTCGAAGGGATGGTATGTGGAATGGCCACATGACAGATGGAACCCTGTTTGTTAAACCATTCCCCTAACTTATGTACACTAACTCTCTATCTGCAAACTAACTTCTCTTTGTTATATGGGGTATCCCCTCAGCATATATGCATTACCTCTAGTAATAGTACTGATTTGGAATCTGTCGGGAAGGCTTCCCCTTTCTCCGGTGTCCTACGAAATATTAGTTTTCTTCACTGTCAGGGTAATGATTTTTACTTTGCCCCTGTACAGGTGAATGGTGTATTAGTTTTCTTCACTGGCAGGGTGATGAATTTTACTTTGCCCCTGTACAGGTGAATGATGTATTAGTTTTCTTCACTGGCAGGGTGATGATTTTTACTTTGCCCCTGTACAGGTGAATAGTGTATTAGTTTTCTTCACTGGCAGGGTGATGATTTTTACTTTGCCCCTGTACAGGTGAATGATGTATTAGTTTTCTTCACTGGCAGGGTGATGATTTTTACTTTGCCCCTGTACAGGTGAATGATGTATTAGTTTTCTTCACTGGCAGGGTGATGATCTTTACTTTTCCCCTGTACAGGTGAATGATGTAAACTTCACTTGTATCCTGAAACTCCTCCCGTTACCCACTCTATCGAACCCCTAGTAGCCATCCTGAATATGTCACAGTTACTACGTCGATTGCTTATTAAAAATCAAAGAGCTGTTAATGAACATTGCATACAAGCATAGTTGCTGGAAAACTGATAGACGCATCTCATGTAATAGTAACAGACACAAATCATCATTGGTATGATTTCTTCTTCAAATCAGCGACTGCACAGAAGTATTTTAATGCTCTGGCTATTTGCCTGCATTTTAATTATTTTATGTTTATGCAATTGTTATATGTTTTGTAGGATAAAACTGTTGTATACTAACTTTACTCCCAAGTTATTAACGGCCTATACTGTTAATGTGCCTGATTTTGAGGCCGAATGATGGGTAAATTTAGAAACTCTTGCACATTAAGTATAGGCTTCGATTTGGCAACGGCTAGACCGACCTGTCTGCTGGGCGACCTCGACTGGGCTTGACAGATAACCAATTGCAAAACAAAGGAGAAGAAAAATAACTTATCTCTGTACTCTGGAAACGGGCCATTTCCCACAGTACAGAAACATCTTTAATAAACACATCTTCCCAAGGTGACCTGGCCAGTCGCCCGGGAACTTGTGCGATTGGCAAAATACCTTCTTGGTTTGCAAAGGGTTTATTAAGGCTCGTACGTTGGAGCTAACTCGGAATCTCACCCACGGAGAGGATGCTCTGCCTGGGACCCTCCCATTCGGGACCCTGAAAGCTGAATCCGGGATTCCCCAGCATGAAACTTCAGGAGTTGGTGTTCCCCCGAATTGGTGATGTAACCCCTTTTTGTGTGTGTTTGTTTTACCCCTTTTTTGTATTTGTTTTCTTCTTTCTTTCTTTCCTTTTAGACTGTGAGCCCACTGTTGGGTAGGGACTATCTCTATATGTTGCCAATTCGTACTTCCCAAGTGCTTAGTACAGTGCTCTGCACACAGTAAGCGCTCAATAAATACGATTGATTGATTGATTCTTTCGTATTCCCTTCTATTACAATTGTCCTTCTATTAAAATTGTAACGATACACCTATATTGCTGTGTCTGCGCTTCTTTCTCTGAAAAAGGGGACTTGTAGTCGCGGGTCTGAACCTTATTGGTTGGTTAACTGAAGAAATATTTCGTTAACCTAACAAAGGCTAACAATCTAAGAGGAAGGAAAGGCAAGTTTCTTATCCCCATTTTACAGATGAGGAAACTGGAACCCAGAGCGGTTGTAACTTACTCTAGGGCTCGTACCTGGCTTTCCTGATTCCTAATCCCATGCTCTGTCTAGTAAGCCATGTTCCCTTCCAGTTCAGCACTCTCTACTTCACTCTGGTCCCCCAGGCTCTGCAACACCAGCAGATCAGCTTCTTCCTGCTACTTTGAAGATGGCCTCAAAATGTTGAACTCAGGGGAGGGGGAGCGGTCTACAGCATGAGGTCTCCTATGTCCTGCTCTCGCAGCCCCACAGTATGTCATTACAGAAGGTGGGACACTTTTAGATACCTCTCCCATAACCAGGAGATTATTCTTATATCAGTCTTAACTGATTATATTGAATTTGGCATTCGTTAATCCATGATCAATTTATGTATCTCCTCACCTTAAGGAGTGGTCAGCCAAAAAAAAGGAGATGCATCTGCAGCAGAGAGGTGTACTCCAGCTATGTTAAAATTGGTTCTGCAAAGTTGCACTAGAGCTATTCCAGAGACTGCGGAAACAAAGTCTTCCATCTGCCCCATGGAAATCCATTCTGGTCATGGAGCATAGTTGTCACTGATTGACAAAGCTGGTGTCTCATTCTGTGGGGCAGAAGTGTGAACTACAATGGGCGTTTTCCTTAATGTGGTGTTTGTCAGGATTGCAGTCCCCATGCTACAAGTAATAACCTGATATAACCTGATCATGGATTACCGAATGCCAAATTCAATATAATCAGTTAAGACTGATATAAGAATAATCTCCTGGTTATGGGAGAGGCATCTAAAAGTGTCCCACCTTCTGTACTGACACACTGTAGCGTGACATGCCTACATACTAAAATGGTTAATCAATTAACTTTCATTCATTCAATCGTATTTGAAGACATACTGTGTGCAAAGCACTGTCCTAAGCACTTGAGTGAGTAAAATACAACAATAAGCAGACACATTCCCTGCCCACAACGAGCTTACCATATAGAGAATATCATTGCCAACACCAGTTTTATTATCTTCAAATCAATTGCATCATTATTGCCTCGATGAAAAGCAAAAATTCTACTAAGCCCTCCAAAAATCAAATCGGGATCAACCCTCTTTCCTTGAACTGAAAATTAAATTTGGGAACCCTCCATTCTCCTCCATCAACTGTGTCATGACATCCCTTTTAAGGACCCTAAATATTATTCTTTGCCCACCCACCCACCCCAACCCCCAACCTAGAGATAATTATCAAGTAATCAGCAGGATGTGGGTGCCCCAGTGTGGCCCAGAAATCTCACAAAGAGAAGGGCCAGGCTCAGCAGTATTCCCCTCTCCCTTGCCTTCCTGGAGAGCTCCACCCTGGACACCTAGCAATTCAAGTTAATTGCTTCCATAGAACCCGGAAATTCGAAGGCCTCTGCAGAATTCACAATTCACACCCTCTCTATGGCTCAACCAAATCACCAATCTTCAGGGAATTCATCAAAAATTTCCTTCACCCCAGCAGAATTCCTTTGAACCAGAGTACTGGAGAGAAGCACAGACAATCTTCCTTTTCCTATTATCCTGCTTCCATTTCACTATCCCTCTAAGCAAAGAGACAAAGGGCATGGAAGTTAATTCTGGAGAGTGTAGCAACCCAGGGAGAGAGGCCAGGGGACAAAATTAAAACTTAACTCAGATCTCATCTGCTTTCCACTTATAAATGGGCCATTCCTTTTCTGATCAAGCAATCGATCAATGGTATTTAATAATAATAATAATAATGATAATAATAATAATAATACTGTGCCAGGCACTGTACTAAGCTCTGGGGTGGGTACAAGCAAATTGGGTTGGACCCGGTCCCTGTCCCACTAGGGGAATCACAATCTTAATCACCATTTTACAGAAGGGACAACTGAAGCACAGAGAAGTTAAGGGACTTGACCAAGGTCACACAGCAGACAAATGGAAGAGCTAGGATTAGAACCCAGGTCCTCTGACTCCTAGGCCCAGGCTCTTTCCACTGGGCTACACTGCTTCTCCAGAACAATGTTTAGCACAGAGTAAGTGCTTAACAAAAATTATAATTATTAGGACAAAATTATTCCTGTTTAATAGGAATCTAGAAATCTCCTATTATGGTCCCATTCCTCAGAGAGTTGGAGGTGATTGGTTGCAAGGTTCAAACTCTTTCTTATTACTTTCGTTGAAACTCCCACATCAATAAAGTAAAGGATCAATATCAACAGATTTTCTCTTTACACCATTCCAACATCTATACTATTCAAGGATGAAATTCAAAGCTGAAGCATGTGAGCCTTGGTCAGCCATCTCTACCCAGTAAACTTTGCCAAAATTGAGAACGATAAAGCTTCCTCTGATTTTCTTCCCCAAAAATGGAGACAAGGTTACCAGGAAGAGAAGGAAGGAAACTGTAGACAGATTAGACGGTGAGCCCTTTGTTGGGTAGGGGTTGTCTCTATTTGTTGCTGAATTGTACTTTCCAAGAGCTTAGTACAGTGCTCTGCAAACAGTAAGTGCTCAATTAATACGATTGAATGAAAAATGAGCAGGAGGCACATTCAGACCCCAGGACATAGGCAAAAGGAAACAGTGTGACTCCAGTTGTTAAGTAATGGCCAGTGGTGAGTTTGTCTTCCACCAGCTCCACTAGGAATTCGCTGTGCTATCTTGAGACAACTAACAACTTATTGAGAAGGAACATGGTGTATTAGAACATGGGCCTAGGAGTCAGAAGGTCATGGGTTCTAATCACAGCTCTGCCACTTGTCTGCTGTGTGACCTTGGGCAAGTCACTTCACTTCAGGGCCTCCATTCCCTCTATTGTAAAATGGGGATTAAGACTGTGAGCACCACGTGGGACAAGGACTATCTCCAAACCAATTTGTTGGTATCCACTCCTACACTTCATATAGTGCCTGGCACATAGTAAATGCTTAACAAATACCATTACTATTATTGTTAACTGTTTCACACTTCATTTTCTCTGAAATGTTCCAAGCAGTTAAACTTAGAGCATTCAGTGGACTGGAAGATCAATAGAAGTGTAAACAAAGGCTGAATATCTGGACTCAGCACAGATTTAGGAGGTGTGCAAGCAAACTCACTTTGCTGTAGAAACCACTGATTCGGAGAGATACCCAAGCATGGATAGGGGAATATCTGGAAATCAGAAGTGATAATAGTAGGTAGGATAATCACATCAGACACGGTCCCTTTCTCACATGGGACTAACAATCTTATAGGGAGGGAAGACAGATATTTAATTCTCATTTCACAGATGAAGAAATCGAGTCTCAGAAAAGTTAAGTGATTTGCCCAAAGTCATTGAGCAGGCAAGTGGCAGACCAGAAAAGGCAGATTCCTCCCATCATTGGCCATATCTGTAGAATGGAGGTAACACTGAGAGGTTTCTCCCTATACTCAGAAAAAAAAGCAGATCCCAAATACACTGTTGCTTACAATGCGATATTGTACAGCCTAGTACTCTTCCCTAAGTCCCTCCAGCTGCAGTGCTAAAGTCTTTGCCTCTATGCCCTTTGGAGGCTCCCTGGGCCATGTATAAGATCTCTTATCAGTCTTTCCTTTGAACCATTCCCTGATGGCAATGAATTAAAGAAGAAAAAACAAAAAAGAAGCCGTGAGACCTAGAGGATAGAAGATGGGCCTGAGAGTCAGAAGGACTTAGGTTCTAATCCAGGCTCTGCCACTCGTCTGCTGTGTGACCTCGGGCAAGTCACCTAACTTCTCTGTGCCTCAGTTACCTTATTTCTAAAATAGTGATTAAGACTGTGAGCCCTATGAGGGACAGGGACTATGTCCTGCCTGATTATCTTCTATCTACCCCATTGCTTAGAGCAGTTGTTGTTGTCGTCTTATGCTGCCTAGTTGTTTCCGACCTATAGCAACGCCATGGACACATCTCTCTCATAATGCCCAACTTCCATCTGCAACCGTTGTGGTAGTGCATCCATAAAGTTTTCTTGGTAAAAATACAGAAGCGTTTTACCATTGCCTCCTCCAGTGCAGTAAACCTGAGTCTCCACCGCCACTGCTGCCCAGCACAGGTGAGTTTTGACTTGCATTCATTCATTCATTTAATCGTATTTATTGGGCGCTTACTGTGTGCAGAGCACTGTACTAAGCGCTTGGGAAGTACAAGTCGGCAACATATAGAGACAGTCCTCACTCAACAACGGGTTCACATTCATTCATTCATTCAATCGCATTTATTGAGCGCTTACTGTGTGCAGAGCACTGTACTAAGCGCTTGGGAAGTACAAGTTGGCAACATATAGAGATGGTCCCTACCCAACAGCGGGCTCACAGTCTAGAAGGGGGAGACAGACAACAAAACAAAGCATGTAGACAGATGTCAAAATCTTCAGAACAAATGAGGCTATTTGTACATCATTAACACAATAAATACAATAGTAAGCATGTACAAGTAAAACAGAGTAATAAATGTATATTATATATATGTATATA